>NW_006494612.1:17270280-17320034 GCF_000325575.1 Pteropus alecto | reverse complement strand
AATTGTCTACTATGGCTCAGTCATCTGCCAGCCAAGATAATTTACTGAATAATGCAAAAGCAATTATACAAATATAATAAGTCAGAGTCAAAAAGTTGTGGTATTCATAATTTTGCATCTCTCTCCATGGCCATGATAGATGTTGTTAATCAATCAGGTATACTTTCTTGCCAATCTCATGCATGATCTCCGAATTTTTCTCAAGAGTGTTTCAGAAAGCCACCGCCAAGCTATTGAAGTTGGTACTGCAAATATAACCTATACTTTATCCTCATACTATATGCAATTACTCCGATTGATTTTCAGCTATTAACTTGTGTGTTGCAAGGGTGCAGTGATAGTAACCCATACGAAACTATTTGTAGTCTGCATGTTCCCACCATATGTCTATATAGTTTGTCTCTTTAGTACATGCTTCCTAAACACTGTCATTGTCCATACCCATCAGTGCTTTCTTTGGCTGTTTCTTTTTCTCATTCTTAGGATTAGAAAAAGTAGAAACTGCAATCAAGTGAAAGTTTAAATTCTGTCATATTTTCATAAATAGTGAAAAACAGATGAATGTGCTATGTTAGAAAGCATTAGGAGGAAGGAGACCAGGATTACTTACCTCTGATTCTCCACTTGTCACTTGCCCTCTGACCTTAGCTGAACAATTTGTTCATTTACTCACTCATTAAATTAATATTTAGAAGCAATCACTACGTGTCAGGAACTCTTCAAAAGCCTTGGTTGACTATCTGAAAACAAGAAACATATACTTCTTTCAGTTTAAGTTATAGACAGGACCAGGACTATTATGGTAGTTTTGATTCTTGCTTTCTTTTTGAAGGAGAGGGGCATTATTGTTTTGTACTGGTGTAAAATTAGTAAATTAAGTCAATTAGAAAGTTAGTCTTTATTATACTCCTAAGCATGTTTTCTAAATGACTCAATCACTGCAGTATCCAGTTCCTACTTTTTTTTTTTATTTCCCCTTCCTTTTTGACTTCCTCTTCTCACATTTGGATTTATTTCTCTTCTCTTGCCCTAATCTGGACTAATCTTCAGAAACACCAGGTCCTCTCCAATATTTTCTTGTTTTCCCCCCCTCACATCTAAATAATTAAACACCTCTATTCCTCAAATTAACAAATTCTCTCATTAAGTCAGGTGTGTATTGGATTACATTACAGGCTGTGGGTTATCAGGAGAAAATAGCAAAAAAAAAAAAAAAAATTATATATGCCCACGGCAAATTTCAATGAGTTAACAACTGGGGAAATGGAAATACTTACCACTTCTCAAAGACGATATCAAAGCTGAGTTACATAAAATTTACACTTAAAGAAATATGACATTTCAGAATACACGAGATATAGTAGAAAAAGTAGTAAAGTAATTCTTAGAATAATAAAAAGGAATGAAAATAAATAAATGAAGCATTCAGTTAAATAAAATAGAAAAGTAACAAAAATGATTAACCAAGAAAATTTAGAGGAAAAACATAGGATAGGTTGAAAAATATCAATTAATGAATTAGCATAAAGAATATATCATCATGCCTAATGTTAAAACTCTAGGGCAGCACTGTCCAATATAGTATACTAGCCACATGTGATCATTTAAATTTGTGTTTAGTTAAAATTGAATAAAATTAGATATTTAGTTCCTCAGTCTCACTACCCACATTTCAGGTGCTCAATAGCCACATGTAGCTAGTAGCTGCCATATTTTGCAGCACAGGAAGAATATTTCCAGCATTGCAGGAAGTTTTATGACAGTGTGGCTCTAAAATCAGAAACAGTACAAAAACATTCACTAACACAAGCATTAACTAACACTTTTCTAATAAATGAAACTAGAAAAAAAATACAACTTTTTAAGAAAAAGTGAAATTATATTACATTGAAGTATAATGTAATAACTGAAATTTCCAAGACATTCATTCAGGAAACTATAACCAATGATAAGAGAAGTCAGTAATTTGGTTGAGTTCATATACAATTTTTACACATCCCAATAAAAGTACCAAATAAATTATTTTAAAAAAAATTTTAAATATATTTTTTAAAAATTAGACTAGGTGATTCTATAGTTTTTTATGGCAAAATAAATAGGCAAGAGTAGGCAAGAAATGTCTAAAAGAGAGATAAAGACACAGTAAAAGATAACAAATTACAACATAAAGCTTTACTAATTAAACTAGGATACATATACAAACATATCAATGTAATAGAATAGAGTATCTCGATACAGATCCAAATTTGTATTGGGATTTATAAAATGATATAGATGGCATTCAAAATCCATGGTCAAAAATGAATGATTGAATCAATTAGCTGGGGAAAATGAAATCTGTTTTAAAATACAATTATTCACTACCTCAAACACTATATCAAATACATTTCAGATGAAGCCAGGAATTAAATATGAAATTTGAAACTAAAAATTACTAGGTCGATATATAATACACAGAAGCCGTAAATGAAAATATTGATAATTTGTTTACATAATTTTTTAAAATACTGCATGAAAAAATGTGATATTTAAAAGCAAAAGACAAATGATGACCTGTGAAATATGTGTAATACACATAGCAGATAGAGGGCAATTTACTTAATATATAAATATATTCTACCATCAATAAAAGACCCAATAATCCAATGGAAAATTAGGCAAAGAACATGAACACGAATTCACAGAAAAATAAACATTCAGCAACTTTGGATATATGAATGTTGTTCAAAATCTTCCCGAAAATAGGAAATGCAAACTATGCATATAATATCACACCATTTTACACCTATCATATTGATAAAGAGCACACAGATTGATTATAATCCTGTAGGTTTAAGTATAGGGGAACTGGCCCTAGACTATTTTAAGTATTACTGTAAAATAAGCAACCTCTTTAGTAAGCATTTCTATACTGTCAAAATATTAAAATGCATATAACCTTCCACCCACTTTTGGAATTCTGTCAATTTCTTATAGCATTGGTTGTCATAAAGAATAGAAATAAATACCCAACAATAAGAAGTAGTCAAATAAATTATGGCTCATCCTTAAAATTGAGTAGCCATTTAAAAAAATGAGGCAGAACTATATATCAGTAGAAAATAATTTCTAAGGTATATTATTAAGCAAAAAAAATCAAAGTACAGAGTCACCTATATGGGAGTTATAATTTGTGTGAAATAGTTTGTATAGACAGAATATTCTGTATATACTCACGTGACTCTGGTAAGAGTGATTGTCTTTGGGACAAAATGGGGCATAGGGTAAAAACAAAACTGACCTTTCACTGTAATCCTTTCTGTGCTATTTGAATTTTTTAAAATTTAATTTACGTGTTACCTAGTCAAATAGATAAAGCAACTTAATTATATTCTGTCTTGAAATTTTATTGAGACTGTTGAAAGGAAGGGTTTAGTTTTTCATTTTGAACTAGTAACATATTTCCTCCTAAACAGTAAGAAGCAGTGTCAGTCTTTTAAAAAACTGCAACAAAGTGAAAATTTGCATTCATATGATCTCAGCTTTTTTCCTGCCCTTTTCTCCACTTTCTTGGGGATTTGCTCCTAATTTCATGGTCCCTTATCCAAATATAATATCATCACACTTAACAATGAAACACAGTTTAAATCATCTTATTATAAACACAAATTAATATTGTTCTACCCAATGCAATTAGAAAAGAGGAATAACTAAAAGACAGGCTCATATAACTAAATTTAGAAAATCTGTGTTTCTCTTATCTGTCATCTGGTGACTTATATTTTGGCTTAATTCGGAATATTAAATGTAATTCTTTGTACTCTTTTCTTCCTGACTTAGTCACTCCGTTCCACATGAAGGACAGTTGTAGAGTTGACCAAAGTTTGTGCAGCTCTATAACTGAGAACTGCTGGAGTTTGGAGATTGTATGTATTAACTACAGAAGACTTGAGCAGGAAGAAATCTTATGCTCCTTTTAGATAAGCTGCTCAGGGACACAATGCCCAGGGACACAATGCCCAGGAGAAGCCAAGATACATTGGGTAGAAGAGGTTGAGAGCCCTGTGAGGAACAGACCTATTAAAAAAGAGACAATGGGAAAGGAGTCTTTGTTGCTTTTTTCATATGGCATTTATTTTTTAGCATATATAAATAGCATCGTAAGTAAAGACAATAATCGAGCAGTGTATATTAGAGAAAATGGGCATTTTTTTGTTACCGAAAACATCGAATAGAAAACTAACAGGGATGAAGAAACAAAAAAGCTAATAGAGTAAAAAAAACTATAATATATTTCAAATTTTCAATCTTTTATGCATATTTGTTTCTCCGTCTTGAGAACTATTACAAGTTTTGTTCCTTATTTTCATTATCAAGATGGAAGTAAAAGAAGCAAAAATAAAGCAGATTAAAGAGAACACTGACAGCATAAACACCTAGCACAAGGGCATAGAGTCAGAGATAGGTCAAAATACAATACTCATCAATAACTTGGGACCCTTAGCAGTGATGGAACAAGGGACAGGACCAACTACTTCCCCTTGACAATCTACAAAGTGGTATTTTTATAGTATTTTTTTTGTTGACACAATGGTTGTTAAGATTAGTTTTAAAGATATTGGAAGAAGTAGTGTGAGAGTAGGATTAATTCGTTCAACAATTGATCAAAAACATCAGTGGTCAAACCAAGAAACACATAGCTGGTAGTTAAAGTTGAATACCTGGATTTTAATCGTCTTTCTAACCAAAACACTCTGAGGCTTGATCCTAACTTCATTAGAACCAGGCTATTTCTTTTTCATTTTTTTAAATTATTTAAAATTTTTTTCAATATCAGTTAACATACAATATTGTATGAGTTTCAGTTGTACAACATAGTGATTAGACATTTCTGTAACTCACAAAGTGATCAACTTGATAAGTCTAGTATAGCATAGGGAATATAGTAAATAATATTCTAATAACTATGTATGATGTCAGATGGGTACTAGAACCAGGATATTTCTGACACTAATTCTAGATAAAGCCCAGCTCAAGAGTCAGAGTCTAGTTCAAATTAGAGAAGGGAGCTAACAGAAAGAGATGATGAACTAGGAAAAGCATGCAGGAGTTATGAAAATATTTGCTATGTGCAATCATTTATATCAGAATATCTACTGAAGACCTATGGCTCAATAAATTCTGCTGTCAGGCTTGAACACAATTTCTGGCACTACAATATCCAAAAATGATAATGTCATTCAACAAATAAATGACATAAAATTTTGGTTCTTTATATTTTTATTATGTAAAATTTAATACAGATGAATATAGGTTATATGTATAACTTATGAAGCATTTTATAAAGCAAGCCCTTGTAAAAGTACCACCATGGAAAATCTAGAAAATTCCAATATCAATAAATTTACCTTTATTTTCAAAACTCCTCATGTTCCTTGAAACCAACATAATTAACCAGGACTATGAATTTATTATTCACCTTTTTTTTTTTTTTTGGTATTTAGTGGTTTTCTCACATGTACAAATTAACAAAGCTCTTGTTTTGGACCTTTATAAAAATGATATAGTAAATGTAGTCTTAACAAAAGTTGGATTTTATTCACATTACGTTTTAAGCTTTATCCATGTTATTATATGTAGTCCATTTTACTCTTGCATAATATCCCATTGTGTGAATAGTTTATGATTAATTTCTCCATTATTCTTTTGTGGACATTTGGGTTGATTTCAGTTTTTTGATATTATAAGTAATGTTTCCATAAACATTCTTAGGCACATCTTTTAGGGAACATGTGAAGAGTTCCTCTAGGCTATATATCTGTGATGGTTAGTTTTATTTGTCACCTTGGCTAGCATAAAGTCCCCAGTAATTCAGACACTAATCTAGGTGTTGTTATGAAGGTATTTTGTAGATGTGATTAACCTCTGCAATCAGCTGACTTTAAGTAAAAAAGATTATTCTCAATAATCCAGGTGGACTAGATTCAACCATTTGAAAGGCCTCAAGAGCAGAATTAAGATTTTCTTTAGGCAGAAGAACTTGTGAACTGTAGCTTCACCTCCAGTCCAAGAATTTCCAGCTTACTCTTCCCAATGGTCTGCCCTATGGATTTTGGAATTGCCTAGTCAGTCCCCATAATCACATATGCCAATACATAAACAGAAGTGTGTGGTTGGGGGAGTAGATGGGTGTGTCTATTTTTCCTACAGGTTCTGTTTCTTTGGTAGAACTCCAACGGTACAATACTTACAAGCGGAATTCCTTGATTGTAGGGTGTACCATGGTTCAACTTCACTAAGAATGCCCAACTATTTTCCACAGTGGTTGTATCAATTTTTATTCTTGAAGTACATTACAGTTTCCATCGTTCCTCATCCTTAAACAAACTTTGACAGAAAGTCTTACCTGTGCCACTCTAAAAAGAATAACGCTTGGTTTAATTTTTATTCCCTTAATTACTAATTATTGTCAATAGGTTCAACAAGTTTTTCTATGTTTATTGGCTATTCGTGTTGCTTCTTTTGTGGAATTCTTTCTGTATATTTTTGCCAATTAAAAAAAATTAGATATTTTTTAAAAATTATTTTAGGGTATTTTATGTACTTTAGCTAATACTCCTTTGCTGCCAATGTGTATTGTAATTATTTTTTTTACATACCATTCCTTTTTACTTTTTTAATGGTTATAAACCAAAGGTCATAAAGGTTACTGTGGTTTGATATGTCCATCTTTTCTTTTACAGTTAGTACATTTTATACTTTGCTTAGAGAATCCTATCCTATCATGATGTTACAAGGATACTTTCTCACATTTTCCTTAAAATTTTTTTAAAATAATCTTTTCAGTCAATCAGAAATTGATATTTGTATGTGGTCTAAGGTAGTGTTCCAATTTAATTTTTTCCCATTTTGGTAATCTGGTCCAGCACAGGCACTTCATTTTCCCTCCTTTCCCCTGTTATTTGCAATGCCGACACAGACATATATCTTTTTCCATATATTAATGTGTCTGTTTCTGAGCTCTTTATATAGTTTTTTTGGAGTCATTTTTAAATTTTATTTCAATTCATGACAATGAATCTTAATGTCTGGCTAGACAATTCCTCCAACACGATTCCTCTTTTTCAGATATATCCTGACTTTTCTTGGGCCCTTGAACTTCTTCATAAATTTTAAAATCTGTATGTCAAATTCTTTTTAAAAAAATCCAATGAGGATTTTGATCATAACTACCTGAACATGTGTATCAATTTAGGGAGAACTGATATTGTTTTTAAGATATTGAATCTTCCTATCTATGAACATGATATAATTAGCCACTGATTTAAGTGTTCTTTAACATCTTGATTCTCAGTGCTCTCTGTTCCTTTCACCTAATTTCCATTTTTTAGTGAGAAAAATCCATAATTAACAATTTTGTTTGTGATAATGTAGTCTCTAGTTATAGATTAAGTAGAAAGAATTTCAGAGTATCTAGTCTATGCATCGCTGGAATAAAAAGTATAATTCTTATTTATCATGTTAACTAAAAAAATAGTGATCATGTATTTGCAAATCTTTCTTTTAACAAGGAAAAAAAGTGCTCCATGCCTGGCCTGAGGACCTAATAATTAGAGAGAGGAAAAAAAAAACAAACAAACAAAAAACAAAAAAACAACTTAGTAAACATATCAAGCCCTGAAACAAAAGAACTATTGCGAAGAACAGAATCTTCTAAGAAAACCCAGAAATCCCCCAGTTTAACCTCCCAACTGATACAGTAATTCCTTTGACAGCATACTACAGATGGCTTTCCAACATCTCCAGAAACATTTTATGATGATGTTCAATTTGAATTCTAGAACCATATTTATAAGTTATTTTTAAAAATATTTGAACCATACTCCTTTTCCTGGTAAATTTATTGATGTAATTCAATTTTCCAAAATAAGTGAAAACACTATTGAACATTTGCCTGAACCTCAGATATTACAATAATGATGACACCATATAGATACTGTGCCAACACAGTATATCATTTAAGAAACAGAGCACAACTGTATCTTATTTAAAAATTGGAAGATGCTTTCACATTTCTTGAAGTTGTGTTTCAAATCAATCAACATATGAACAGTACACTTGGGACAAGCAATGTCTCTAACTAAGCCTACCCCTCTTAGACAACTCTACTATAAGACCATAAGAAACATAAACATGAAAAAAAAATGGTTTGATACATTTTATATTAGGTAGGAAGAAATGGAAGTTCCTAATTAGAAATGGCATCTGTTTATTTAATATTCTACATGAAGGGGAACTACAGAAATACATCTGGTGCTTTCAGCGACAGTGTAATAATCAGTGTACCCAGACTCTAAAGAAAAGCAGAAAAGAAACTGAAAATACAGACTTGCAGGAGTAATATGATCCCAGTACCATCAACTAAACATCTCAGGCTTACTATCCTTCTGAAAGTGGTATGTTTGAGAAGCATTGCAGAATATCTGATTCTCAACTGAATTTCATCTACGCGCCAGTATTTCTTACATCCCTTCGCCTTGCCCAACAATCAAGGATGCTACATGTTTCAGAAGGTGCTCCTACAAAATGGAGAACCTCTGCAAACCTGAGATACTAAGTGAAACTATGCAGACCAGAGTCCTGTTTGTCCTGTCTGTGTGAATAAGTATACAATAAAGTGCTGAGATTTGGGATTAATTTGTTCTAATAGCAAAATTTTGCTTATTCTTGGATTTTTAAAATTTTATAATTTTTTCAATTACAGTTGAGATTCAATATTACTAGTTTTGGGTATACAGCATAGTGGTTAGACATTTATATAATTTATACAGTGATCCTTCCAGTCTGGTGTCCACCTCATACCATTTGTAGTTATTACAATATTATTGACTATATTCACTACACTATACATCACATCCCTTTATGAAGTGGAGTCCTTGATCCTTGGAAGCATTCAAGGAGACTGAGAGACAATTTTTCTGTGCTGCACTAGACACTGACCTGATGGTCTTATCTCTCTTTATCTGCAGCCTCCTCTCTGACCCCTCTGGCTGTAGCCGCATGTCCACCCTTCCCCAGCCACTGTGGAATTTGGCACAATCATAGAACTAAAGTCAAAAAAGGAACAATATATATCTTTTATTATATGTGATTGCCCACTCATCAAAATCTTAGTAAAGGTAAAGGAAGCCTGAAATAGTTATGAGACTCAAAAAATAGGAGCCAATATAACTTTTAATGTCAGAAACCCAAATCAGAGTATAAATAAGTAGAAATTAGCAACTATCAAGTACAGCTATTCATTCAATTAATATTGAGCATCCACAATATGCTAAACTAAACACCATTGTTATGAACCAAATACAAGTTATAAATGAGACTGACAATCTCTGCTCCCCCAGAGGAACTCAGAATCTAGTGGGCACAAAACAAACCAGATCTGAAGAAAAGAGAGGAAAGTTTAATCTATTTACCTGTCATTCAGGGTAAATTTTTATATTAATAGAAATGAATCATATCACTGGGTTAACAAGAATCTTTCAATGGATTCTTGTTGTACTGAATCAAAAATTTAGTTATTTATCACATCCTATAATTCATTTTGTGATTGAGTCCCTATTTAACTTCTCTAAGCATTAGTTTCTTCACCTGTAAAAATTCATAGAATTTTTGTGAGGATCAAGTGAATTAATCTGTGCATTGTATCTGGCAATAGAAAGCACACAATAAATGTTAGCCAATAATGCTGATATTATTATTCTCTCTCCCACATTATCCCGTGGCTTTCCCTTTCTTCTCACTGTACTTCACTCACACTGGCCTCTGAAACTGTTAGAATAGGTCTAGTCTTTGTTGGCCTGTGGACTTTGAACTTTCTATTCTCAGCATGGCTCTTAGTCCAACAGACTTCTCCTTATCCTTTCATTTCAACTTGTATTGTCACTTTCAGACTCCACCGAAGTGTCCTTCTGCAACTGCTCATCTCCATCATAAAACTCTGTTTCTTTATTTTATTGGGAATTTGAAATTATTTCATTTATCTGATAGTTTACCAGATTTACTCCACGTTTTACCCAGTAGAATTAGGCTCCAAGAGGCAGAGAGCATTTGCTCTGTCTTATTCATTGTTGTATTCAATATGTTTAGAGCAATACCATGCACATAGAAGTTCTTTAGCAAATATTTACTGAATGAATTAATAAATTCTTAAATAAATTGGAGGTTCTAATTAGAATGAAATTCAAGAAAATGCTTTTTAAAGGGTCAAGTTCCAAAAACATATATAAACAAATGAAACAACCACAAAGTTTTGCCTTTCTTGCTAAAGAATTGGTCAAGAAGTGGATCACACAAGATTATTAGGACTTCACTTGGACAAAAGCTCACCCATAATATCCAGGTTTTGATTTTAGATGTTTCAAATCATTATTAGTAGACATTTAAGTAATTATATCTTACTGGGTAGTTCAATAGGTACTGAGACTATAGAAAAGAATGAAAAACCACAGGGGAATTCTGATATAAACGAAAAGAAGAAACAGTTATTATAAAATCATTACAGGTAAAAGATGTTAAAATTTAAGGTAGTCTTCTCTTAAGCAGTAAAGTACCTAATAAGAGCTGAAGAGATAACAAAGTGCAAGATCTGACTTTTGCACAAACATCAAGTGCTGAGTATATGCAATACTCAAACAGGACCTGGAAGAATGCAAGGCCTTGTACAAAGAAAGAACAAGAAGAGATTGGAACAAGAGTGTGAGTAACCTGGGCATTTGTGATTCAAGAGGGATTATCAGTATACAATTAACAATCTAGTAGTAAAGTTGCACTAATTAAACACTTCCTATTAGAGGAAATATTAAAAACAACATGGCCCTTTAGCATGCATCACCTAATAAAGTTGGTAATACTTTCCATCAGGTATTTATTGAGTATATACCACGTGAGTTCTCTGATTAAAATGTTATTTTTATTATGTAATGTGCCATAATTTATGAAGTGTTTTTATATAAATTATGTTAACTCACAAAAAATAAGTTAAGAAGTATCATCATATTCTTGGTAAAAAAGTTGTCGTTTTTGAAGGTCACCAGTTAGTTGCACATCTCTGAGAGTGATCTAGAATATCAGATGCTAGTTCAGTGCTCTTTTACTGTCCTGTATCAGCCTCTTAGTTAGTTGCAGTAAATATTTACTTCATTTCAACTACTACAAGTACCTCTATTCAGAATAAATATATCAGTCATAGTATTTGATTTCATGACACAAGTTTGTATCATCAAACCAGTTAAGCTGTCATTATAGCAGAAACATTGCCTTCAAATTTTATAAAATTTCTTAACTCAAAAGAAATATGAAGGAAAAAATACACATTTAACCTCTGTAGATATATTTATGATCAGAGTTTGAAATGTTAGAAATCAAGTATTTCAGTTTTCACTAATTAAAAAAATATGAAGATATAAATGCTAAATGAAAACTATGCATTTAATGATAGATAATCCAGGATTATCATGCTAGAGTTAGTCTATGAGAAACTGATCAGATATTAAAGTATAATTACATAATACAAAGTTATGATGATATTTGGGCTTTTTTTCTTTTTAGAACAACTCAAGAGTTTAATATTTCTGCTGTTTTATTTTTGGTTTTGTTTTTATCACCTAGGATATTTACACATTGAATCTTCCTAACTTTTCGCTTGCATGAATATTGTACTAAGCGTCATATTTTGATTAATATCTCACTATTTCACATTTGTATTATTATTATAAATTAAATCCCATTATTTCTCACAGAATCAAGTAATTTTGAAAATTTAAAAAGAAAATATGCCAAGTGTCAATTCTATCAATCTATTCATATTGTATGAAAAGATACAATCTAATCAAAAATATAATCGATACATTTTTAATTAAATAGGGAGTAGTCACAAATATTTGTATTGCTGGTGACATCTATTTCCTAACAGTTTTCTAAATATTATTGCAGCAAAATTGACACATGAAACTTTCTTCACTGAATATTATTTTAATACTAATGTAAGCATTTTGTTTTTTGCACAAACACTTTTCTTTACGGTACATTTAAAAAAAAAAAAAGCCCTAAAGAATTCTGTATCTGTTTCACTGGCGATGACAAGTATGTTAATTGCTTGCAGATAACATCTGTTCTAGTGAAATCAAGATGCAGAGGCTGTGTTGGATCTGTGGTACTAGCAGCTTTCTAAAGCTTTGTCTGGGAGCTCCACTGCATGCATTTCACAGACTCTCCAGGCAGCTGGAAGGCTTTTAAGCTTTTTTGAGACCCTTCCAGCAACTGAAATAAAATCTGCCAGGAATCCTGGGTCATCGAAATGTCTCCCTTTGAGCAGTGGACTCACCTTTGAAGCTCCAACATATCCACTGACCATGACGCCTGAGTGTGCTCTGGCTAAAGCAAGTTCAGGGTGAGCTGCTGACCGCCTGCATGCAAGAGCGGGCCTCTGACTTCCTTCTCTGTTTACAGAGAAGGGTGAAGGGCCTCTCTAGAGGGGATAGCAAGAGCCTGGTCAGTATAATGTTAGATATAAAGGGCCCTTATGCTCAACAGGCCACGTTTACAATTTTACGGAGTTCATGGATTACAATTGCTCACCAGATGTGCCTATGAAGTTGGCTAACCATGGCATTGTTATGGCTCTGGTCCCAACCTCTTCCAGGGTCCACATGTTTGTTTCTCTTTCAGGCTATGAGTTTGTGTAGACTCTGATATACTGTTCCTAGAAGAGCCAATGCTGCTCACCTGTGGATCACACCATCATTCTGCCTTGTGCTCTGCTGGAAACACAGTGGAGTAAAGCCTGGGGTGTCCTTCCCAGTATTTGCAGATCTAGACGACTACATCAACAAAGTTGTAAATAAACGGATCTCACTGGTCCTGTAGGTGGGTGGAATAGTTCAAGAAATTAAAAAAATATATATCTGTATTTGTTACAGGTTATATTGTTGAGAAAAAAGGAGACAAGTGAGATGGATGGAAATAATGAAGGAGGTTAGCATAGAAGACACCTGAGAAAGAGATTTAACATTAAATTCCATGAGTATGAAAAGTGAATGCAATGAGAATAGAGATAGTAAACAATATAACATGTTTGTACTAAAGTGGAAAAATTTATTTAAAAATTTTAACTTGAAAATTTAATTCCTTGTTGCCAACATGAGTGTTTTAATATATCTTCACTGTCTTAACACATCTCATTTGTATTAAAGCTAATGATGTAATAGCTTAAAATAGATACACACTGACCTTGTAATCTAGGAGAAATAAGCTCTTTCACTAGTTCATTTGAGGACTCTTCCTATGTAATAAGCAATGTTACAGCAAATTCATGATGGAAAGTACACTTTCTCACATGTGGAAATGTTGCAGTCTTTCAGGTTTTCCTGATGTTGCTCTGAACTCTGCCAGTATGTAAATAAAAGCAATCATTCCTAGAAACGTAGTGACACTGAATAAGATATATCTGTTAAAAAAAACCACAGACATACATATCAATAAGGTCATCAATTGTGTTCTTAGGACCGTAGTTCCAGAACACTTACTGTAGAGCAAACTAACTTAATTGATGGGGAGATGGACTAAAAGGTTTTTGTCAGCACAGGTAGAAGCGAAGAAGTAAGCTTGTGTTGGCAGTTTTTGGTAGTCTGTTTTCTAGACTTCTGCAACAAAAGTAAGCTTTATTCTTCTAAACAAATCCAGCAGCAAACAATAACTTTCCAGAAACCTGACATTGTATTCACAAGAATTAACAGAAAGTTTGAACGTTTAATGAGTAATTTAAAAAACTTGAGTAGCATTTATTTGATCTTAGAATTTTAAAACACTTCAGAAGCTTGACTTATAAATGTATCTATATGTTTTTACAGAAATAGATGTAGATATACGTATACACACACATACACGGTCATAGAAACTAACTTTTTGCTTCTTGTTGCATAATAGCAATCTCATATAAAACAAAGTTGTTAATTTTTGAAGAATATATTTGTATTTTACCAGATATAATACCTCAGAATGATGCATAGTTTCATCATTACTGAATCTAGCTGGAAATAGCGAAGCACTTGGAATTCTTGCTTTTACCTTTCTATGCTGTTTATTATCGTTTCACTACCTTGTTTACATAATCAAGAAAAACTATTACATTTTACAGAATGGCCATTTTTAATAGCAAAAGAAATTATTTGTTCATTTGCGTTATTATTTATTGGTGACTCATCAGTGGTATATACATAATATACTTATTCTCTTCCTAACAATCATCAAAAAAGTTTCTTTTTTGAAATTTTACTACTTATTTGGAAAGAGAGTAAGAGCAGAAATAACTTGGTAAACATTTAAGATTGGATACATTTATGAAATACTTTATGTTGGAATAATGGGATAATATGTTTGCTTTCTATCTGGATAAAATCATTCCTTTCATTATCATCATAATGAGTAAAAGCATAGAGTTGATATTTTTGTCCATTAGAGAATGATTATAAAGAAAGAGCAGAATTACCAAAAACTTCAGAACAACAAATTAAATTGAAGCATAAAATTTAAAAAAGGTAAGTATTGACAATATATTTAATCATTGAATTTATCGACAAGGATAGAAATATTTTTAATTTAACAGTAATAGATTAAGTGGGGAATGCCATGTTACTAAAACCAAAACAGTTACAGGTATTTATTTATCTCTAAAAAAAATCTTAGTATTTATGAGTATAAATCCAGTTTATTATTTGTCTTAAAAAAATCCTTTAGGCTGAGAGATCTTTTTTTTTGTTGTTGATAGATTATTGTTCTCAGCTCTAATTGAACCAATAGAAATACTTTTAAGAATTATTCATTTTAAACTTTTAAAATTAAGTGTCATTTTAAAGACAAAGTTTCATTTTAAAGATGGTATATATAATAAATTTTAAATAAAATATATTTTGAAAATATATTGTAACCTTTGTCCTCTAGAATTATGTAGGTTAGCAGGTCTCACCATGCATATTAACCCTGTCAAAGTGGCCCCTATCTCCTTTGTAGAATTTATCCCTCTTCAAAGTAATTAATCATTTGCTCAATGAGTGCTTTCCTAGTAGACAGTGAGCACCACGAGGACAGGGACCTGAAGTGTCATAGCAATGGATTCATAGTTCCTGGTATAGAGTAGACACTCAGCTTCTATTTGTTAAGGAAAAGAGAGAAGGAGGGAGAGGTAGAAGTTCAGAGAAACAGACCACCCTGTGAATGTTACTTGTTAGGTCAGTTTGATCTCACAGATGCTCAGTCATCCATCAAGAAAAAGAAAGGGAAGAGAAGCCATTTTCTCTTGAAATCTAAAATAGAAGGCAATGCATTAAGACAAAAGAGAAAAAAAATACTCAGAGCATAATCTAAAACTGGAAAAGAAAAACAAGGTTGAAATACTTTAAAGGAAGAAACAAGAAGGTCAAAGCAGGTTAGACTCAAGAGTAGGCAGATTTGTGTATTAACATCAAGGTGAAGATGAATGTAGGAAAGAAGTAAATTAAAAGAGTCATTTAGATTAGTGGTACTCAGAGTGGCCCATAGGCCAGTGTTGATCCACATTTTTACCTGTCCGTGGGATAAACACAGGATGTGAGAGTAAGCATTTAGAAATATTTATACAATTCATGGAATAATTCTGTGCCTGATGAATCTAATGAAGACAGATTTGGGCATGTACCCATACATTTTCTATTGGATTTTTTTGGGAACCAATTTTAATAGTATTTTTAAAAGGTGATGAGTTGAAAGTATAAAAAAAAGTTTAATAATTAAAAAGTTTTAAATCTTTAAAATGTAGCAACTGTCCTTTACCAAAAACAGCCTTGAGAAGCACTGGCTTAGACAAAATGTTCAATGGTCGTGCATGGTTTTCACTTTTTTTCTATCTCCTTGGTGCTTGCATAATTCTATTTTTCTTAAAGCAAGTATACACAAATGTCCTAGGCAAGCTTTCTCACGATAAAAAATAATCTTAGACATACTATTTTGGAATTATTTTAAAAAGCTTTCTAATTTGTTGTGTGTGACAATATATGAAATTTCAAGTAGAATAAATACAGAGGTTTTTGGTTTAGTTTCAATGCACAAAGTAAAGGCATTGTCACCACATGGGCTTGAAACTCTTTTCTGCTCAATTGTTTCTATAAATGTTTACAAAAAATATACCACTTTTCATGCGTTTGCAAACAGTGGCTTACTATACTATAGATTTATAAAATATTTATTTCGGAAAAATTTACAAGCAGAAATGGAGCTTTGAAGTTCTTTTTAAAGTCCTTTTCCAATTTTCCACTTCTGTAACAGTACTCTGTATTGTAAGTCCAATTACAACCTTTTTTTCCTTTTAAAAAAATATTAGAACTTATTTCAGACAAGCAAAACATATCAGGAATACCACAATAAGTATCAACATATGCAATACTGAACTTAATGAATTAAATGTCACGAGTAGAGTTGAAGACCCTGGTACTCCCTGGCCCTGGTTATGTTATCTCTCCTCATTTCCTTTGCACAGAGGTAAATGATGATTTTGATTGTTTCTTTGTTAGTTTTAATAAGGTGAGTAAGTCTCATATACTTCTGGTGTTAATGACCGAAATGTGGAGAAAACTCTGACCCTCTGAAAACACTAAACTGGCAGGCTTATGCTACTGAATAGCAGGTAACTTTTTTTTAAATTGCTGGGTTTTGAAGTGGCTCAATAAGCAACAGCTATTCCTCTACCTAAGTTCAGAACCAAGTGAAAGGCAAATACAGAAGTCAGACAGAAGCAGATGAAAAGCCACCAGATTTTGATCTGGTCACATGGCTTCCTTTATTGAAACTTTCCTTATTGAAACTTCTGAAAAAAACAGAGCCTGTTCCACCCAGCTTATATGTGAAGGAGAGCAAACAGTTATTCTTTCTGAAACAGAAGAGAAAGGAGAGGCTGAGCAAAGGAAGCATAACTCTGTCTCCTCAAATCACTAATCAGATAATTAACTCCTGTTCCCTTTGGAAAAAAATGAGTTGAATAGGTAGAGAAAAGCCAGCACTCTTAATGCTGGAAGTCCTTAAACTCGAAATTGTAAAGTCTGGGAAAGAAAATTCCTCAACATAAACTATGGTCCCCAAATTTTCTTCTACTTTTACTCCATGCAAAAATATACCTAAGAAATATTGTGTATTGTCTTTGTGCTTTAAAATGTATTTATTTTTTAAGCTCTATAACTTTAATAAACTAAATCAAAATGTACACAATAGTTTATATATTTTATACAATGGAGTTCTGATACTAAGTTCATGTTCTTTCTCACAAAGGACTATGAAACATTTAGTTTTGGCCAAAATAATATTCTAAATTGTAGTGTCCTCTTTTTGAATGTCCCAATTTATCTCATTCATTTCCCTTTATTTAAAAAAAAAATAGTTTTGTTAAGATATAATTCACATTTCATATAGTTCACCCACATAAAGTGTACAATTTAATGCTATTTAGTGTATTGTCAGGTAAGTGCAATTAACACCACAATCAACTTGAGAACATTTTCATCACATCAAAAAGAAACCCTGTACCTTTTAGATATCACAACTATTTTTCCATCCCACTCCTATTCCTAAGGAACCACTAATCTACTTTCTGTCTATAGATTTGCCTATTCTGGAAATTTCATATAAATGGACTTATATAATATGTGGTCTTTTATGACTGGTTTCTTTCACTTAGCATAATGATTTTAAGTTTATCCATGTTGTAACACAGATCAGTACTTCATCTATTTTTATGCTGAATATATTCCATTGTATAAACATAGACCATTTTATTTATCCATTTGTCAGTTGATGAATATGTAGGCTGTTTTTACCATTTGACTATTATGAATAATGCTGTTGTAAACATTCATGTTTAAAGTATGATTCCTATAGACAGTATATAGTTGGAATTTTTCTTAATCCAGTCTGACAATCTCTACATTTTGATTGGAATGTTTAATCCATTCACATTTAATGCTAATATTGATACAGTCGGATTTACATCTGCCATTTTAGTTTTGGTTTTCTATGTGTCTCGTGTCTTCTTGTTCCTTTACATTTCCTTTACTGTTTTCTTATATTCAGTGAATATTTTCTAAAGAAGTATTTGCATTTATTTAATGATTTTTCACTATAGATACATAGATTAGTGGTTGCTAAAGAAGTATTTGCATTTATTTAATGATTTTTCACTATAGATACATACATTAGTGGTTGCTAAAGAAGTATTTGCATTTATTTAATGATTTTTCACTATAGATACATACATTAGTGATTCCAGTGAGATGTAGAAACATGTAACTCCTGTGTAACTCTATTCTCTTTCTCCCCCTTTTGTGGTCATTATTGTTATATCAATTAATGTTACATATTACATCAATTAATATTACTAATCCCAAAATAAATCATTACGTTCAATAAAGCTTTGTTCCTATCTACCTCTTTTGTGGTGTTATTGGTAAACATTTTATGTTTCTGTGTTATAGGCCCAACAATGCCATTACATACATATTATTTTATATAATTTTTTAAAAATCAGTTAAGAAAAGAAAGGAGAAAATATGCCTTTTCCCTGTTTTTCATAATTACATGATTACCTTTCCTGGTAATCTCTGTTTCTTTTTTTGTGTGTCGATTGAATTTACTGTCAGGGTCACTAGCATTCAGCCTGAAAAACTTCCTTGAGTAATTCTTGTAAGGCGGGTCTACTAACAATTTCTTTCAGTTTTGTTTCACTGTGAATGTCTTTAACTTTCATTTTTAAAAGGTATCTTAGCTGGATATGGAATTCTTGGTTGATAGTCTTTGAACATTTTAAATACGTCATCCCACGGCCTTCTATCCTTCAGTTGTTTCTGATGAGAAGTTAGCTGTTAATATTATTAAGGTTTCCTTTTAAGTGGGGTGCCATTTTTCACTTGCTGCTTTCAAGACTTTTTCTTTGCCTTGGACTTTCAGCATTTTTACTATGACATGTTTATTTGTGCGTTTCTTTGATTCATCCTACCTAGAGTTTATCGAGCTTTCAGAATGTGTAGGTTAGTATTTTTCAATAAATTTGGGCAGATTTCAGCTATTATTTCCTCAACTAGTTTTTCTGCTCCTTTTTATCTTTCCTATCCTTCTGGTGGCATACCACATTTCTCTGAAGCATCTCTCATTTTTTGTTGTAAACTGGACCATTTTAGATAATATATTGTAGCAGCTCTGGGTACCATCACCCCATCCTCTTGTTGCTTGTTCATATTAGTTGTTTGTTTATTTGTTTAGTGACTAGTTAATTTTAAAGGAGTATATTTCTTCCCTCACTGTTTAACAGTATTCCATTGTAAAACAGTGTTATTACAAACCATGCTGCATTTAACATTCTTGAACACATTTTCTTGCAATCTATGCTAAAGTCTCCTAAGGCATATACCTAAGATTACATTTTTGCAGTTTTAGAGAATATATATACAAATATCACCAATTGCTTTCCAAAATATTTGGATCCATTTGCCCTTCCATCAGTAGTGATATCAGTTCTCATTTCAGCACATTCTCAAACATCTCTTGGTACCTTCAGACTTGCAACTCTCGTGTATGTGAACTAATAATTTACTGTGGTTTTAATATTCATTTTGCCTGATTTCTAGTAATGCAGAACACATTTTCATACATATATTGACCATTTACGTTCTCTCTTTTGTGTGCCATGTAAGTTTTTTAGTGCTTAGCATATTGTCTACCCTGAAAACCATTACATACACACTTGAAAAAAATGTGTATTTTGCTCTTGCTAGGAGTATGTTCTATTTATGTTAGTTAGCTCAAGTTGATTGATGATAGTATTGTTCAAATCTTCTATATTTTTCCTGAATTTCTGCATTGTAATTATGTAAACTATGAAAGCAGAGCATTGAAATGTCATCTAACTTTGCATTTCTTACAATTCTCGATTAAGCTTTGTTCTCGAATGCAGTTATTTGAAATAAGATTGCTTCTTTTGAGATTTGCTTTTAAGTTTTATTAGGTCAGGAAAGAACAGTTTTAATTTATAGCTACTTTAACCCCACTTCAGAGGTAAACTCTTCTGAGGATTTAACTAATATCTTGTATAACAAAAAGTCTTTTTATTCTTATTCCTAGACCATATGTGGTTAAGGATGGTTCTTTCTGGCCTTTCTTTGCATGAGCTGAATAATTTTCTCACTGTAGCAAAATAGCACTCAGCCAAAGACTCAAGGGGAACCCGCTGAAATTCCCTAGAACATTCCATCTCTCTCTCTCTCTCTCTCTCTCTCTCTCTCTCTCTCTCTCTCCCCTTGTCTGTCTGTCTGTCTGTCTGTCTGTCTCTCTTCCTTCCTCCCTCTCTCTCTCTCTCTCCCCACCCCCTTTCTCTCTCTGTAGCTCCTTTTTCTCTGATACTTTACTTTATAATTCCTAGCCACCTTATTCTGACCATTCTCCAAACTCTGTCTCTTTAATTCACTAAAACTATTGGGCTCTCTTTGGGTTCCCACTCCCTGCACTCTGGAAATACATTACACAGTGAACTGAGATATTCATAGGACTCACTTTTTTGCCTGTTGTCCAATATCTGAGAAGCATTGTATTATATATTTTATTTGTTATGATGAGAGGGTAAATCTGTTCCGTGTTAATTCCATTATGGTCAGAAGTAGAAGTCTCTTAAGTATATCATTCTGAAATATATGTGGAAAAGTAAGGATTAGCAGACATCTAAGGAAAACCTACAACATGAAAGAGAGACAAAAAGAAAAGACAAAAAAAAAAGACCTAAGAGTAAGCAAGATTAATGCAAGGGAAAAAAACTTCAAAAAAAAGAAAAAAACAAAAAGTATAAATCAACATTCTTTGAATAATAAAGGACTATAACGCATCTATAAAATGTCTAAGAAAAAGGAACAATGATTAAATTTAAAATATGATAACAATTATGTTTTTAAATTTTAGTAAAACAGTTAGAAAATAAAATCAAGTAGATCTTTCAGAAAACATAACAAAGAGATAAGAAATGGACTAAAATAATAAATGTATTTAGAAAAATCAATCCAGGATCCACTATCAGATTAGTATGTATTCTAGAAAGAAAAAAATTATCAAATGCATAGTTCAAAAAATACTACATATAAAGGAATTATCCAATTTGTAATGGCTTGGCTCAGTAAATTCAAAAAAGTAATACATTAATGCATATTATTATGCAACATCAAACAGTAATATAGAAGACCTAATAATTTCTAGAGAGAAAAATGTATTTGTATGAAGGAAATACCAGAATATTTTTCATAGCAACATTTGGTACTACAGGGTAATGTGGGATCTGAAGGAAATTTTTGGAAACATTTATCAAAAGAAAATTATATAAGTGAAAAAAAGGGAGATCTTTATTAACTTTAGGGAAAATAAGAAGTTTCTAAACAGAGAAAATGTAATTCTAGTACACTTCTTTCCTATTTAGTAAATAATATTTACATATTCATACCAATGAAACATTATTAACTAATAATTATGACATACTACATTGGGAGGTGAGAGTTGGCATGAAAGAGACTTATATCCTTTGTTAATAAATGAGATGTTAGAATTGATAAATCAAGAGAAAGAAATATATCATGTTGTTTAGGTTTTGGAAAATGGGGCAATGAAGGCTGGTACCAGAATATATAACTAAAAAAAATTATTGCTCCTTACAGTCACCTTGAGAAGGACAATGCAAAGAACATTGATTTCAAAAGAATCCTCCACTACCAGTTTACATACATAAATTACTTTGATTAAAAATTAAGACATACATAATTTCAATAAAATATAAAAAATGTTAATTTTGTATTCTGTGTCCTTGGGGCAAAATTAATTCTCTTTGGAATGGAGAGAGAAAGGCCCAGAGGACTGTCACCTATGGTTTTAATCAAGTCAACTCTTGTAAGTTTCTCTGTCTGCCATATTTTGGTTGAGGGATTTTTTTTTTTTTTTAAGTTAGTAGAGGATGAGGCAACATGTATCTCTGCATTCATTTTACTTATGCTGGTATTAAAAATACCAGTGAAAAGTACACACATATACAACATCTAAGATATTCTTAAGCATGCATTTTGTTGTCCATTTTTATTTACCACCCAACTCTCACCTCTACTCAATATTCCTGCCAAATTTTAAGCCAGTTGCCTCCTTAAGGTGGTATTAGTCAAGCCATATGCTGTTTCGTCACTAGTTGTTGTGTTCCTCAGTGTGAACAGGGCTCTGTGTCCAGTCTAATAAGGGCTTAGAGCTGAAGACCTCATTTGGATCCTGCTCCACTTGGTCCCCTTCCAGCTATGTTCTTGGCTTCCTTCACTTTGGTGGTTGAGAAATTACAGGGGCCACTACATTTGTCCTTCCTTATCTTACCTGTATCTTCATATATCTTACTGATTAAGACATGTTCTTCTGATTTAGTACATTATATTGCTATTAAAATGACCCCAAAAATCCAAATATACCTAATTATATTATTATAACTTTACACAATCTCTAACCAAGCATATTTTATAAAAGTATTGCAAAACAGAATAAAATTTACTTTTGTTCAATATTATTCATCACTAAATAGTATTACAGAGGAATATTAATCATCACAACATTATTATATATCATTTTATATTGCTTAAATGCTTTCTATGGGTTCATCTCTATGTCGACTAAATAAGCATTCTCACAAAAGTCTTTTAATATAGTAACTATTATTATCTTATAGAGGAGAAAACTGAGACTTAGGATATTATATACCTTCCAAAAGTCAAAATTGAGTCAGAGGTAAAGCCAGGAGGCCTAAGTTCCTACGGAATCACACAGGCAGGAAAAGCTATTCTGCCTGTTAGGAGTAAAGGTTTTGGAAAAGGGTCCTAAAAGAGTCATACCGAAATTGAGTCCTGAGGAACATAAAGGTTGGGAAGCTTAATAGTGTAGATAGACAATGTGTTCCAGGGAAAGGACCAGCACGTGGAGGATGATGCAGTATGGCACCTTAGGGAAACCACAAAGAGGTAAGTATGACAAATATGTAGACTGTGCTGACGAAACAGTGAAGTTTTATTAGAACACAACCATATCTATTTGTTATGTGTTGTCTGTGGCTGCTTTAGCATTACAAAGGCAGAGTTGAGTAATTACAACATAGTCCATTTGGTCCACAAAACAGAGTATCTGATCTTGTATAGAAAAAGTTTGCCAAGCCTTATCCTAGAGAATCAATTAAGCTTTAGAGGAATTAAAAATAAGAAAATATTATTTTTACCCTGCTTTATTTTATTTCTAGCATTCTTTATTTCTTTGTGTATATCCACATTTTGTTGAATATCATAGCCCTACTGCCTGAAGACCTTCTTTTCAAATAACTTGTACTGCAGATCTATTAGAATATTATTACATTTTAATCAGTGATGATCTGGGTTACCAAAATGAGCATGGTCTCACCTAAATGGCACGATTAAGTCTACTTCTCGTTTGCTTCTGTTCTTATAAAATAGCTCTCCAGAGTTTTCTCATGCTCTTTTAAAAAATTATTTTAAAATATTTAAACCTGCAAGAAAATTGCAAGAATGGTATAGTGAACTCCCATATATGCTCACCTAGAGTGGCCATTGTTATTATTTTTCCACACCCTCTCTACACACACATATACACATTATCATCAGCTGAAACATTTGAGACATCAAGACTTCATGTGGCAGACATCGTGACCTTTCACCCCCAAATATTCAGTGTACGGTTCCTAAGAAAAAAGACATTTTCTTACATGAAACATGGCACAACTATTAGTTCAGAAAACTAAACACTAACACACAACTTTTTCACCTATTTTCTCAATGTTGTCCTTCATAGCATACTTTTTCTGATCAGATATCCAATATAAAAATCATACATGCATTTACTTATACGTTGTTAATCTCTTTTAACTTGGAAGTTTCCTAGTCTTTCTTTCAATAGTGTAAGTGCCTGTGACATTAAGCTTTTGATTGCCAAAACATCTATTTCAAAGACATTCACCTCAAGTAAACATATTGCAAGTTGTATAACACAGCTACTAGCAAAATAACTAGATAAGAAACCAGGCTGCACCAGCCACGAAGTTCCATTTTTAGAAGTCTCTGAGTAACCTACATAATTGACCCGCTTTTTCCTATCTGCATCATAATTCCTATTCTTATATTTTAAATTTACTGATAAAGAATGAACCTGTGAGACTCTAGGCACTCCATCTTGGACCCGAATAAAAGCAGAGCCCCAGGTTCAGGCTCCCTCTCTCTCTCACTACCTGCGAACTTGCTATGTGGCAAGGGTCCTGTGGCTTGCCTTGTACCCTTCGAGGCCTATGGATAATAAATCTTGTCCTTCAAAAAAGTCTCTGCTGGTTTCACTGAAGTGAGTCCTGCACTCGTGGTAAGAAACCAAAAGGACCAGTCCGGCCACAAAATTGGCTTTGGTGGGCGAGAGAAGAGCTGGGGGAATGTCTGTGGAGCTTGCCACAAGTAAATACAGGCCTGTGTAAGTGCCTTATGCATTCCTAGCCAAGAACATACTCTCAACAGGCTGGGACTGACACAACACTTTGTCTTTCATGAAATGACTTATTTAAAGAGGGAGTGCCAGATATTTTGTAGAAAGGCCCTCGATTTGAATCATCTGCTCATTTTTTCATGATTAGATTCCAATTATGACTATTCTGGCAGGAATACTATGTAAATGCTGCTGCCTACTTCCTAGCATATGATTTCAAGAGGCACACAATATTCATTTGTCTCATTGTTAGTGATATTAATTAGCCACTTTGTTAACATGGAATCTGTCAGATTTTTTTTTTTTTTTTTACTCTGTAAATATTCTTTACCTTTTGTAACTACTAAGCAGTACGTATAGAGATTTTTTTTTTTTCTTTTGAGACTGTATGTATACTTTACTCCTCAAATATATTAATCTAATAATTTTACCCTAGCGGTGGCGGTTTGTCAGAGGCCTAGTTTCTCAACTTTGCTATATTCTGAATTGGTAGTAAAAAGTGGCTGTAGATCCTCTGCATCTATACACCACACTTGTGCTTTTGTTTCTTGTCTTTCTCGTTTTTATGTCTTTATTTCCTAAGTACTATGAGACTGCAATCAATTCCACTTTGAATTTCAAAAGTTTTTAGTTTACATTTTAGCCTCTAACACAGTTTTAGAATGTAGCAAATGTCTTGTATGGAAAATGGCTATGCATCTGTAGACCTCAAGCCTTCAATCTTATCTCCCTATTTTCAAGTAATTGTTAAAGACTACGACGGTTTTTTCTTTTAGCTGTTGCTCTCCCTCTGGGTCGAGATATAAACTTCAGCTCATGCCGAAAACTGGCCAATTCCCTCATGTGAAAAAAAACAGCTCCTATTTATCTATTCACCTCTAAATGTTTTTCCTCTCTGTGTAATTTAGGCCATTTAGTCCTCATAGCTCCCAAAGCACCTATGAGGCCTTTCAAAAGAATTTTTTGCAATTTATCTTTTTTTTCTAGCTGTGAACTGTGAGTCTGTAGGTTTACCATAAACTTTTAAATTCTACTCAGAAGTCCATGAACAATCAATTCATATTTGCATCTGAAAACTCCAACCTCTGCATCTCCTGTTTCTCTATTGGCTATTTTTCCTCTTTGCCTTTTTGCATGTGGTCAGTGTCTCCATATCTGCCCAGTTAAGTTTTTGACTGCATGACAGACATTTTAAGTGAAAACTTGTAGAGACAATCTGAAGTTATGGATGCTGTTATAATCCTCAAGAGAGAACTCATTTTATTTTAGGCAAACAGGCTGAAGGGAGATCACCTTAATCCAACTAGGAATTGAAACTTTACTAAATCAGGCTTCATTCTTTAGGAAGATTGGTCTATTTCTGTTTCTCCTTTATTTTTAGTGTGCAGCCCATTGAAACTCTCATCTGAAAGCCTGGATTTTGTGCCAGGTCTTTCTCTTTGGAAGGCCGTTGAAGTCCATTTTCTGTGTCTACATTCTGAAAGGACTTCTAGAAACTACTCCGTTTCTCAGCCTCACAGCCACAGCTTGCAAACTGACAAATGTCAAATGGAAAAGTGGTGCTAATATTGGCTTTTCTTTCTTTACCACCTTTCCTTCTGGCATCTTCTGCCCTTTCTGAGAGATCTCTATGCCTAGTTCTCCAGTGTCTCAAAAGAGATGTGTGTGTATGTGTGTGTGTGTGTGTGTGTGTGTGTGTGTGTGTGTATGAGAGAGAGGGAGAGAGAGAGAGAGAAAGAGAGAGAGAGAGAGAAAACTGTTTTTACAATTTTTCTCAAAGCAAAGATTGTTCTGCAACAAGCTATGCTGCCATTTCTGATAGCAGAAAATTTGTGCCCTTGTGTGTTTACATTTTATTTGTCTGAAATACATTGTATATTGTATGTATTTTATACATTTCTTTTAAGTTTTAGATGTGTCTCATGTACATAGCAGAGTTAGGTTTTGCTTTGTAACTCAATGTGAAAATCTTTTTCTTTTAATAAATCTTTGTCTTTTTTTTTAAAACTATTTATAGTTATTAATAGGAACATATTTATGACCTTAGTTCTCATTATATTTTATGTTATTTTCTGTTTTTATAGTATTTAAAGTCTTTCAGTATGTTGTAGTCTTTTTCATTTCTTATAAATCACATTTATAACTATTAAAATGCTTAATTTTTTACATTTTGTTATAAAGATTACTTTTATACCTTTACATCTTACTTTCAGCTCCATATTTTAAAAACTATGTTCATTATCTCTCTTTAAAAATCAATATAACATTATCTATTTCTTTTTCTTATCCTTCTCCATTCCATCATCCAAATTTAGTTAATAATATTATTTTTCTGTGTTTACTTTTATATGATTACTTGATTTATTTCAGTTTGAAATGTAGTCATTTAAACCCCAAGATTTACGTGAAGTAAAGCATAAACTTTCTCTAAGCCTCACGTTTAAATAGTGAGGCTTATGTGGAAATTATGATGGCATGCATATTTATATTTTCATCTGTCGCCCTAATATCTACAGTTAATATGTCAAGAATTTAGAACAATGCCTAATACAAAGGAAGTACATTTTGCTATTTATTTTAGTTGTAGTTGAATATTTAACTACATATAGTACTTTCATGGTCCTTTGGCTATAGTTTCTTTATTCATCAGTCGGTAGCTGAATTTTGCCCTCAAATAGTTTTACCAAGAAAGCTCAGGGAAATTTTGCATGTAAATAATTGTATAGATTTTTTACTACGAAGAATATTTTGGCTGTATATGAAATCCTTGGGTGACATTTTTTTGTATTGACTGTTTCAGATATTATTCAACTGATAGTATTAAATGTTGCTCTGGGAGAAATCTGGGCCCATATGATGCTCTCCCCACTATAGGTAATTTTAATTTCTTTTACTGCTGAATAAAGGATACTTTCTTTCCCTTCCAAGTCCAATGATGTCTTAGTATTGACCATTCTGGGTCTCTTTTTTTTTTCCATAAGTGTGGCGCATTTTTGATATTTAGTCTCAAATATCCTTTTATTTCTTAAAAAAATTATCTTGAATTATAAGTGTAATTTTGGATTCTCTTCCTAAATTTTAGTTTTCTTTATTGAGGACTCCAGGTATTAGTGGATTGGATCTTTTTTGCCTTTTATTTTTATCATGTTCTAATTCTTTTCTTCTTTATTTTCCTCTCATTGATGCAACTCCACCTCACTGCTTCTTTGTAATATATGAATAAAATTAAAATCCCTATTAAGATAGCAAATGTTCTATAATGGTTTAAATTTTAAACTTTGTAGTCATATTTATGGCCCAAATTATTATATTTGCAAACTAATATATATTGTTTTTGTTCTCCACTCAAGTCCTGATGGAATAAACTGTGCAACCTGAGGAATGTCAGGAGAACACTACATTTGATAAGTATAAAAGGTAACATTTCATTTCAGTTAAATTATATGTGAATTCAAGAACTAAAATCTAAGAAAGTCTATTAATTTATTATTTCCAGTTCATGTAGTAATTTTCAGTCTATTTATAAAGCTCTGGATATGTGGAACTAAAGGAAACCACCTATTGCAATTTCCTCATTTCATAGGAAATAATTCTTGATATTCAAAGAGATCAGGTGACCTTCTCAAGATTCTACCAAAGAAGAATCTAAGTTCTCATAGTTGTGTAATAATACTGGCCATAAAACAAAACAAAAGAAAACAAACCTAATACCTGATATTTCAACATCTCTATTTTATTTTTTATTTTTCCTCTGGTCTTTAAAGGCTAAAATTATTTGTAAAGATAAAGATATGAGTTCTACAAATCATATCATCTATTATCTTGAGACTTTAAAAGCCCACTCCAGGTTCTCATTTTCAATTTCTACTTTGAATAGATGATGAGCCAAATAAAAATGAGACACTGACAGGTTTGATCACTAACATAGGCAGTAACTTCACTCAGAAAAAGATATTCTGCACCAGCTTTCTTCAGGTGCCAACAGAAATGTGGAAAGGAAACTCTTCATTAGAGGGTTGGATCTTACTGCTCCCCTCTTATGTATAAAATGAAAATAATGGTAACCACCTAAGCATTATTAATGCCATATACAAAGCGACTTGTTTAGTGAATGGCACATGACAGATCCATAATATATAATCGTTATTGAAATTTACAGATTCAGAAACCAAGTTTCAGAGATCATGAGTAAATTTCTTAAGCTCAGCTAGTGGGGGACAGAATGAAGTTTCAAACCCAGCTCTGTTCACTCTGTTCTTCTCTGTATATTGACCTGGAATCTTACTCAACACATATATCCCAACTATAGCTTTAAAAAAAAAAATAAGTATAACCTCTTTTAAAAGAAGTGACAGTTTAAAATATTTGAAGGTGGTTACCATATGCCATGATAGTCTTTCTTTCTCTAAGTTAAATACTCTCTTTCTGGCTGATTTTAGAGTCTATTCATCAATCTGATCATTCTTTCTGGGCATGTTCTCATTTGTTCATGTCTCCTCCTAAAATGTAACATCTAGAAATAATGAAAACACTCCAGTTATGTTGTCAGTGCTGAGTACAAAGTAGACCATTTAGAGGTCTAACTATTAACTGGGAATAATGAGAAATTGCTGTATTTTGGCTGAACTCAAGTACCAGGAAGAGAAAAAAAAAACAGAAAAAAAATCTCCTTCCAGTTGGGTCATAATATTCTGCTTCTGAGAGAAAGTGGTCCAAAATAACCACCACTTACACTGAATTCTGAAGATATAAATATGTTGAACCCAAGAAGTTCATGGGACAGTCATTGTAGACAGCTGTTTTTCTTGAATTTGAAAACAAACCTGTTTCTTTTAGCAGGCACTGGGGGAATCTGCTGTATGCTTCCTATATGTTAAGCATAGGTTATACTATTTAATCCTAACCACAGCCCTATAAGTTATGGATTATTGTGCCCATTTTATGCATACTGAACTGAACGATAGTAGTGTATTAGCATTCATTTACTAACCTTTACAATAGAGATTAGAGACTTGCTGAAATTCAGACAGCTAGTAAGGTGCAGAGCCCAAATGCCACCTAAGTCTGAGGGACAGAACTATCCAAGAACCTGTATATTTTCCTACATGTCTAACTGCCTCACAAGATGTGTAGATGGTCTCTAAGATGCCCCTCAATGCCCTCGAAATGAATAGAAAATAACAAAAATGATTTAATATCACTTCTAAAATTAAGTAACAAATAGATAGTGTCTTCTATCTAGGGTACTCCCTCTCTTACTCTTTCACTCACTCACTCACTCTGAAGAAAGCTAGCTTCCCTGTTGAGAGCTGCCCTATGCAAAGGCCCACGTAGCAAGGAGATGATGTCTCAACAAAGAGCCAGTGAGGACTTGAGACTGGCTGACCACCAAGTGAGTGAGCCTGAAAGCAAATTCTCCCTCAAGGAGCCTTAAAATGACTGCAGTCCTAGCTAACACTGTTTGTAGCCTGTGAGAGAGACCTAGCCAGAGATACCCAATTGTCATGTCCTGATTCCTGACTCATTGGAATTTTGAGATAACAAATGTTTATTGTTTTAAGCTACTAAGTTATGGGGTAATTTGTTCCATAGCAATAGGTAACTAGTATACCATATTAAAGCAAAGAGGATCTATGAGAAAGAGGCAGAATTGCACAAAATCACCTAGACCAGTGCCTTTCACCTACCAGGCATGGAGTATGCTCTAAACATTGTCCCAACTTTATGCTCATTCTACAGCTTCACAAACCACATTCCTAATGAAGTTAATGCTCACTATAGATAGATAGGTGATAGATAGATAGATAGATAGATAGATAGATAGATAGATAGATAGATGACAGACAGACAGATAGATAGATAGATAGATAGATAGATAGATAGATAGATAGACAGACAGACACATTGAGTTGTGCTGGTTCTAAAAGTTCTTTTGCTAAACATGGTAAAAAAAAGGCAAACTTCTCATACAGTTCCTTGTTGCTACTGTTTACAAACATGACTATTAATATGTAAATGTGTCATCTTAGTAACTATGGATTTTTTTATACCTTTTTTTTTAATAGGAGAAAAAGCAGGCTGGATCACAAGCTTTTTGAAGGCTATTGTCATGACTTTTATTCACCAATGTATTTTGAGACCAGCTCATATGGTACACTATAAAGAACACTATCAACATCACCGTAATAAATTTAATTTTTAAAAAAGCACTACCTTACTGGTAATTTAATTGTGCCTAGGATTAAAATTAATAAATATGAACCAAAATCCAGTTGTACCTTTGCTGTTTTCCATGCCTCTAGGAAGCAATGCTATAAGAAATTGACACATCAGGTTTGGCCAAAGACTCCTGTCATAAGGGTTGATGTGCCCTTGCCTCTATCAAAGTGGAGATCCCCTCCCAACTTTCACATACTAATACATGGTCCTCACACAGTGTTCATAACTCGTCTTACGGAGAATAAACAACAAAGGAGCAAATTAACAATAGGCTAAATTTAGAATTTAATTAAAATAAGAACATTTTATAATTAGCTACAGAGGTAAATATGTAGAGAGGGCAAATGTATGTGCTAATTAAAATGTTATTATTTAGAAAATTATTCATTTTAATGTATGAGATATTCACAGATTAATAAAATACATATGAAGAGAGAAAATTTTGACTGAGAATAAGTTCCTTCTAGGGAATATAAAAATGACATAATTCCAAAATACCGACAAAATTAAGAAAAGTTATTTTTATTTTTAAACAACAGTAATGATCATTAAAACGAATATGTTCTCTATTTAAACCAATAGTTCTAGAATTTTGCTTTGTCCCCCAGTATCTATTTTCTTTTTATTCCTTAGAGTCTCAACCTTTTTATTGGGTCCATGGTTATTTAGAGAAATGACTACATTTCTTAGTCTCTCTTGCAAGTAGGTCTGGCTGATGGGTATAAGGAAAAAATCTGAACAACTACTAGCAAATGTCCTTTTATAAAAAGGAGTTCCCACCTTCATCACTTTCTCCTCTCCCTGATTGATATATAGGATAAAGTTCCAAAAACTGACTTGGACTATGACATAACCTTTTTGTTTATTAGGGCTCTATGTTACTGATTTGGTAGAACTCAGAAAAGTAAGTAGCTTATCCTTTACTGCCACCACATCTAACCTTAACTGCCCTCCAGGGAGACTTGATTGGTGAACCATTCCCATGGGAATGCTGCCTCTGGTTTCCCATTTCCAGCTACACAGCACACTTCAAAATTGGTTTCCTAGAGGCCTAAAAGATTATGAGTAACCAAACTCCCCACTTACTGGGTGGGTCTGAATTAATAGACACTCATTTAAAATTATCTGGGCACATGCTTTCCATATTCTAATCAAATATTTATACATGAAAGCCTGAGAAAACTCTCATATGTAAAAAGAAACTTTAAAAATATATAATTGGGGGCTTCTCTGAATAATACCATTTGAACTAAAATCTAGTCAGACTCTTCAACACCAAGATGAAAGTTTTCTTTTTTAGTGGTATTCAACTTGGGGAAGATGAGCATGACTTTCCAGGGGCTTTTTTTGGGGGCCTTTTAACAGTAATGGTTTATGACATAGTATAAATATAGAGATAACTGAATAACAGTTTCAGTGTAATTTTGCTGGAAGTTTCTCCCCAAATTTTAAAATGTTCTTAGAAAAACCACATTATACTTTCCTTTTTCAATATCTATAGATTAAATATATGTTGATGGTTTTGTTTATTAAACTTTAAACCGTCTTTGATATCCTTTTTTAAACTTTCTTATTTTATATTTAACATCTATTTGCATAAAATTGAACCTGGTTTTGTTCTTATTTTTTCTCCTATATTTTCATGTATCTGGAACTTATATAACAGCACCTTCCCAGGCAGCAAAGCCATCTGTCCTCTGGTACAAACCATGGCACTGCATATGAAACTGTGGAGCTAGTCTCTGTGCCTCCTGATAGTATTCATCACAGAGTTTTGTGCTAGTTTTAGTCTCCTAGGCCTTTCAGTTTACATTCCTCATTCAAAGAGATGCCAAAAAACCAGCAAGAAAGCATTTATTAAGCTGGACAGTGAGACATTACAGAAATGAAGGCGCTGGATGGATGAGTATTTATCTTTACTGGGCCCCAGCAGCAAGGGTTGTTCAAATGCTGGCAATTGCTTGGTTTGATTTTCACACTACTTTCTTCCTCCTTCAGTGTGCTGCAATCTTCAGAGAATAAAAGAAAGAACTGTGAATGTATTATACACATGTAACCATTTCTGGGAACAAGTAAGTAGAGACAGAGGCATGCATTTTTCAAAAATAAAATCATGATGGAAATTTACAGAAGGGAAAAAAAGAAAGTTCATTCTTCAATCTTTAGTAAATCAAAATGCAAGGTTCAGTAAGATGTTTGGGGCTTAATTCCTTACCACAGTTGAGAACCATATGAAAAAATGTAGCAGGGATGGAAGCAGAGTGGCAGTGTTAATGTTTCATGGTTTTGATGGGCTTCCACCACTCAACTTCTACTGATCGTTGTCTGACTGAGAAGCCAGAAGTCACATCTCATTGATACAGTAAGTTCCAGGCTTCTCACACTGTCAGTTACTTCTTACCGGTTAACATTGGAAAGAGAGTCATATATTTTTTAATTGCAAAATGCAAATCTGCATATCTTCAGCATCACTTCTAGCCACAGATATATTGAGGCTCCTGTGTGTGGAAAGCAAAAGCTTCCTGGAATTTGGGAAGATCATTGCCGTCATTTCTGCTTTTCCAGTACAAACACATAGGCTCCCTCGAAAGCTAAGGTTAAGCAGTTCTGACAAGGAAATACATGGAGACAAGTAAAGAATGCTGCTTTTTATCTTCTAACTTCATGTATATCTCCTGGGACCACTGAGGAGGGATGTTTGATTTTTAAAAATGCTTTGGTTGGTAATTTTGGGACTTCTTTGCAGTGCTCACTTTAGATCTCATTTCTGTAGTCAGGTAATTTGCAGGCCTGTACACTTTGGCCTCAGGAAACTTGAGGGAAAATATCTTTAATTGGTACTGGCAGAAATTTCTGGCATGAGGTTTCTCTAGTGTCAAAATTGAAGTTATTTCCTAGGGACTCATAACTAGATTGAAAGCTGATGGAAGACAAGGGCTGAATCTAATGTATTCTTCTGTTACCCAAAAGACTTAGTACATGTTTATGTTAGTTATTCATGAAATATGCATCATATATGAGGAAATTTATTAATATCAGATTATAATCAGTTTTTGACGGTAAAAAAAGGCATCCTACGTTGCTTGTTACTTGAGCATTTCTACTCAGAATTAGTTCATCGATTCATTTGTTCAACAAAAATGTATTGACTTCCTCTGATGTAAAAACAAAAATTAGAAACAAAAGATGTATATCAATTTAAAGAAGAGCAGTTTAAAGAAGATAAGACATAGTTTCACTCCACGGAGTTTTTAATTCAGTTAAAAGGTGATTTTTTTGGAAAAAATAGAAATTATACAAATAGTGTAACAGCCTTTGGACCTATCAAAATTCTACTGGAAACGATAAATAACAGATTAGTTACAAATACTCTCCATCTAAATGATATAGAAAATGTAAATGCATACCAACTACAGGTAATAAAATGGTATTTGGTTCAAATTTCCAGTTGAGCTGATTAGTTCTGCTTTTGGCCTGATTTAGAGATGATTTCATGTGGCGAATCAGGGGTCAATTTTGACTTATATAGTAATGGACCATAACACAAACCTAAAGAGAGAAAAGAAAAAAAACTGAGTATGTTTAACTACAACAAGAGCTAAGGATTCCTGGCAAAAGACAGAGATGATGTGACACAAGATTTCACTAGCAAGTGCCTTTGTGGACAAGACTGGTGAGCCTTATTGCCCATCTCTCCCCTCAATTTGTTAGTGAAGAGGACACGTATTTATGACACCTTAAGAAAACTGAAGGTCAAAACCAAAATAAAAATAGCCAGCACATTTCATTCTTGAGGTTGTAGAACCTCAAGTTTAAGGATTTTGGGGTCAAGTAACTAATGAATATTTTCTGCCCTAATTGTGAGTATAAAGAGATTAATCATGAAAAAATAACAATTGATTCTATCTTTTTTTCCTTTCTTTTAGTGAACTTTATCTTCATTCACAGTTCAATTCTGATGTCAGGTAAGAAAAGCAGCTTTTTATTAATGGGAAGGTAACAATGTGATGTTATTTATGCATATAGGTTCAGATAAAATGAAAAATGGAAGTGTAGAAGCATGTGCACAGGTTACTAATTTGGTGCAAGAACTTAATCCGCAACTGTGAGGATTACCAGAAGGATCACTTTTATTCCCACTACTCCCAATCCCTTTTTACTTCTCTATGAAAATACCCCTAATCTACATTCCAAGAAGCAAATATTAGTACATTCATCAAAAATCCCCTCTTGCTTCATGCCATCAGACTGAGGATGGGAAAACGAGCTCAGGGAAATGCTTATGAAATTCTTTGGAATGCAGCTAAATATAGGAAAACATGAATTACACTGCCCCATGTAATTCACTGGAAAAAAAAAAATGGTGTCTGAAACCACAAAGCATCTGATGATTCTTAGATTTGGCAGCAGAATCATGAGATCCTAGGCCCTGTTGGAGGATCACTCTTACTGACAGGAGGGTTAAAAGTCATTAGTTCCCTTAAGTTACCATGTAAGCTTTTTCCTAAATTTAATATAGTTTGATTAAATATCATATTTGGAACTTTAAATTGTCAGTCACATAGAACTTGAAAATACATAACAATACTAGAAGTGGTAAGAAAAAAAGAAAGCTCTTGAAGGATACGGACTTTGCCAGGTACAAGATCCTCTCTCTTCTCCTTCCTCCTTCCTTCCTACTATCCACTGTGATATAAAATAGCATAATTATCTGTGTGTGTAACAAGGAAAACAGTTTTCTTTTGTATTTTTATATTTAGATAAAAATTTGCCTTATGTTAGATTTTGTGCTTTGTGTTGGATTTTATGTATATATCATATACATAAAAAAACTACATATTTTGTTTCTTCAGAGAAGGAAAACATTCATAAAAGCAGGTGCTAAATCAATCCTATTAGATTATATACCCTTCTACACCCTACCTTGCACACAATAGTATGGTCATGTGGTCACTAATTACGTGTTATACAGGGATCTAGAAGAGAAGCAGCCTGTTTTCGAACAGGGAGCAAGAGAGAGAGTAATATGGATGACATAGAAGAGGAGATGTGAGGCTAATAAGCCCGATGAGGTGTTTGTTAGACCCCAATATAAGAGGATACACGTGGGAAAACAACAAACAGACAATAAGGTAAAAACAGTGAATAGCTGGAAATGTTATTTATCATAAGGGAGGGAGTTGTCATAGAACAGTTAAGATTTTCATTGATGTAAAAGAGGCATTGAGCCTTGTAGCTCCAGAAAGAATAAAATAAAGGCCTGGAGGTGTAAGCAGACTGATGACTGAAAAATAAGCTTCATGTTGAAGAGCATTGAAAAGGAATGCTGATTAACTAAGGAGACATGAGGTAATGGACCATTGTAAAAGCCAGGCTGAGAAGAGTCAATTTGATGTGATGAGAAATGGCAAATCATTGACATAGCATATAAGGAATCTAAAAAATAACAACATGGACTTTATAGATACACAGACATGATCATTTCTAGTTCTGGCATTTTACCAGCTATTTGATTTCGGACAATTTATTTAATCTCTCTGATGCTTGATTTTTTTCTTCTATAAATAACAATAATATCTATAGTATATTGTTGTAAGCATTAAATATGCTTACTTGTGCAAAGCACTTGGCTTATTTTAATAGGTACACAATAATCATTACTGCATTCTTTCTTTAGCAGAGTGTTTTGTAGTCTAGAATATTAAGACATTTAGTCAATGAAGAACATTAGAGATTGAATTTAGTAGAGGTAATTAGTAGATAAAAATATAGAAAATGTATTTTAATATCCCCAATGGTTAATGGACATTATTAATAATTTAGCATTGTCTCTAAGACCAAAATTGATTATCACACAAAATAGTTCCTTTTCATTTCAATCTTAACAGATAGTTTATTTATGTGAATGGCACTATGCGCTCGGTATCCTCATCCTTTTAGAAAACATAATGATGATATTTGGCTTTATGAATATTTTGAGTGTTATACATTATCCTTTCCAAGAACCATTCCTATAGTCTTTGAGCCTTAACAGATTTACTGAAGAGAACTAGTTCTGCTTTTAACACAAAACATTTCACTATTAAAAGGGTGACCTGCTTTTAATAAATACCAAAATTACTGTTGGCTTTAAGTACTCTCTATGCAACTGAATACATTCTTGTGTGTATTCAAGTTCTGAAACCTAATACAGACTGTAAAATGGTCCAAATCCTCTAGCAACTACTTTTGTTTGTACAAATAGTGTCAAGAAAACTGAAAATATATTTCGAAACTTTTACATTGTCATTGTTATAGCATAACTTGCTATCGTTATACTTTTACTAACTAGGAGTGGAAATAATAGCAGAATTTAATTAATCAGAAATTAGCTGGGCTATCTATATTACAGGTAAGAAAGTTGTTCTCAACAACTCTCATATTTTATAAATTTCAAAGTACCAGGTTAATTTTACTAAATTAATGTATTTCCTGCATCTACTCAAGTGAATTTATATTAAGTATTATTGAAAGAAATGTCTTGATTTTTAATTTAACTTTCAGTGGTAGAGTTAGGTTGATTCTGCTCTTGTTTTAAAATAATTGTTTGCATATTGAAGTAGAAATGTTAAATCTGCCTCGATGTTTTTTCCACATCTCTTATTGGGCAATGTGATATCAACTTTCCACTAATTGAAACATCTCTGACCTAAACTCAAAGTGCAGTTTGATTAAACCTGATTAATCAGTGTGTACATGACATAAACTGAGATAACCATATTCCTTCCCCTGGGAATATAAAAATAGTGTATAGAAACTAAGCAAGGAAGGTTATTGAGGCTTGGGGCAGATTTCAGGGCAGCTATAAAAGACCATGTGAATGCAGTAAAATCAGCTCTGTGAACAGAGAGGCATAAAAAATGCCAGCATAGATAGAGTCGTGTGGCTGCAGAAGGAAAGAAATGAAGAGATTAACATTCTTGCTTCTTGAACAACATAACAGTCCATCATTGCGGAATGATTTTGGCTCTGCTCAACTTCCTTCTATTTGGATTCCATGATGTTCTTTTGATTTTTTTGTATAATCAATCTCATATACTATAGCAGTTTGAGGTTCTTTTTTTCTTATAGTCAGATGGTACTCGAGTAACATAAAGGCAATGAGTACCTTACAGATCTTCCATTTTTAAATATACTATAGTATTCTGAAAAATAAGTGTGGCATAGGGAAAAGTTTTATAATTTATATAAGGAACAAACTTTTATTTGAAATCTTAAGCATTGCTTTTCACCAGTTCTACTCTGTCTCTCCTTCTTACTAGCTCCCTTCTCAACCTCCGCCCACCACATGTGGACACATACCCAGGTTCTAGAAAATTCCCAGAGATATTAATTTGAAAGTAGATGGTCCTGTGGTAAGAGTCATGGAAAAGTCAATATGTAGTAGGCCATTGTTATTTCCAATAAGATAAATACTGGTGACGGGAGAAACTGTAGGGTTCATCCATCAGTTTATTCCACTCTAGATAACACAATATTGTTCAATGTGCATTCAAATTTTGGAGCATCTCAGAAATCTTACGACTGGCTCAATTCTAATCCTTAGAGTCTAACTCGCACTCTAGTCTAAGAAATCAAGTAATGAGTAAAAGTTGGAAAACAAATAATGAGTAAAAGTTGTAAATTTCATGAAAATAAAATTACAAGTCTATTTATTTTCAAGATTTTTTTCTAAAATCAGTAAACTAAAGAAAAGTCAATTGGGAGAAACTCCATAAAATAACAAATGAAGCATATAATTTCAGCATCACCTATTACACATTATAAAGCATTCGCAGATAAACATATTCTATATCTTTAATTATGGCTACTCCAAAATTTTCCAAAAACTGGAGTTCCTAGTCCTTATGTTTTATATCCAGACATGATTTAAGCTATTAGAAAAATGCGTACCTTTCACCCATTTGGGGATGAGGGCTTTGTTATTATATTAAAATTATAAAATCACAAGAGGTCTAGTGGTAACTGAAAATGATTGTAATTGCCTTGTAATAGGAAAATTTCCAAACTTCTTCCTTAATGTGGTTGCAATTTTGAATACTTGGTGTGAGAGAGTCAGTGTGGTAAAGATATGAAATACTTAAATTTCTCTACCAGAAGAAAGACCTAGAGTAAAAGTCTTGAGTTGTGCAAACAATTCATCTTGGTCACTGCTTAGAAGATTTATACAAATGTAGAAATGCTAAGAGGTTATTTTCCTCATCTTTTGAATACAAAATATTGGAAGGAAACTTTGGCCGTGTCTTCAAAGAGCAAATATCACTTGTGTAAACAATACCAATCCAACAGAGGGAGCTAAATGCACAGAGGGATTGGAGAGATGGCAAAGATATCAGATTACAGTCAGGCATACATTTTACTACCTAAATCTGAGTCCAGCCCTCCCTCAGAAGAGCCCATTGACCAGATCAGGAATGGACAGTTGACTCGCAAGCCCACTGTCATGCCTTCCCTCATTACTAAATCTCCATGTTTTCCTTTTTATCCTACTCTTCCTTTTGCTTGTCTTATTTTCTTGATGCATCTTCTCTTCTTATTTTCTGTCCTTCTTTTTCCTACCTACTAGGAAAGACAGAGACTTCCATGGCTATTATTTATTGCCATTATTAGTACTTAGGCCATATAGCAGGATGCTATATATCGAATTTCACCTATTTTTATCATGTCCATGTTAATAGTATTGAAATTGGAAGATGACCATCAAAAGTGAAAAGAGCACTTATTCTAACTATACCATTTATATAAGAATAAGCACCTATTTTCAAGATCCTTTTTAATAGAATCTTATATATAAATGTGTGTGTATATGCACAAGAATATAATTTTGGCATTAAGGCAAGTCCTAGATAATTGTAAAAAAGACAATTATATAAGTTTATATATTAACAGGTATTTTATAATCATACTTACTTAAGGCATTCTTTCCCCCACCCCATTGGGGATTTTGTCATTATCAAGGAATTGCAAATTTCATAGTGAGGGAAGCACATGCATACTGAAAGAATTTTATTTGCTACCCTCCGTGGATAGAGGCTGATAATGAACTGTTATGAGTAAAATTTAAAGAGATTTAATGGAAGTAATGAGATCCAAAAGTGGCAAAGACCAAAGCAGCTTTCAAACATCAGAGAAAAATGAGTGTGGTTATCATAATAATCTTCAGGGCTAGATAAGTAATCAGTAAAATTTTAATTGCAGAGATCTTTGATAGTAGCTAATTGATCATCGGACTCCAAGAATAAGTATAAAGCCTGCCTTCAGTCATCAAAGTGAAGAGTTACATTATCTTACCCAGTTTTATGACTTGACCCAGTTAGTAAACCTCAAAGCCCTTAAATGATAGATTAAAAAAAATGCACTTAATGAAAAACCTATATTGTGTGTTGCACTCTTTTTTTTTTTTCCCAACTTTATTAAGTTTGACATTTTTACACAAGGATATCCAGTTTTCCCAACACTATTTATTAAAGCAACTATTCTTTCCCCAAAATGTGTTTTTGGTTCTTGTATCAAAAATAGTTGACTATATAGTCATGGATTTACTTCTGTGCTCTCTATTCTGTTCCAGGAGTCTATGTGCCTGCTTTTAAGCCACTACTAAACTGGTTAGATTACTAAAGCTTTGTAATATAGTTTAATATCAGGAAGTGTGATGCCTCAACATTTCTTTTTCTTTCTTAAGATTATTTTGGCTATTCAAGGTTTTTTGTGGTTCCATACAAATTATACTGTAGCTTTATCCATTTCTGTAAAAATGCCATCGGAATTTGATAGAGATTGCACTGAATCAATAGATCGCTTGAGGTAGTATAAACCTTCTCACAATATTAATTCTTCTGATCCCAAAACACGAAGTGTCTTTCCATTTATTTGTGTGCATTTTTCTTTATGTCTTTGGCTGGATTTTGCTATGTGCCACACACATGCCTTCTTTTTCTCTTTATTTAGACTCCACTTTCTACCTTGTACACATAAATTTACCCATCTTTAGAAGTAGACTTCAGTTCTATTTCTTCCATGAACCTTCTAATTACTCCAGCTCACAATGTCTTTGATTCTCAGAAATTCTTTTCCTCTCATAGTTTCTGGAGTTGCCCTCATGCTTCTCAAACTTAGCCATTTAGATACACAACCGATAATCTAGAGGTTTTAGAAATCATAAAAATATACATATATACTTTTATGGAAATCATTTTTTTCTCTAAGACTTTGAGGGCAGAAAAACAATGGAAAAAATTCTTGGACATTTTGTAGACTGCAATAATCACATGATGTTTAAACAAAAACCTTGGGTTTTAAAGACATTTTGTTCTACTTAATGGTAATTTCTGGCCGCATTCTCCAAGGATGTCTATTGTGTTTCCCTCTGCCATTTGTAAATGTTCAATAAACATTTGTTGTATGTTGAGATCCTTTTAGTCTCCTGTTTTGGTCTGCAGGAATTTCTTTCCCCATTCCTTTTTCAACAGTGCCATGAAACTCTATATTCAGCATGATTGTAGGATGCTAATATGAATCGAACAAAAGTAACTGTATACTGGATTATATGATAATAGATAAGAAAATGCTTTCTATTGAACCCTCATTAAACATCAGGCCAAGTCAGCTGCTCTATATTATGTTAAAGTATATGAAAATGTCATATTTATAAGTGAAAATGGTAAATTATTAGCAATTTTATATGGTTCAACCCAATGATTTTCTTTCTCTTTTCATAATCCCTAGTCTGAAAGAAATTTTAATAGAAAAAAATAGTTTCAAGATTATGACTCTCTCTCAAACACACTCTCAACTTCTTCCTTAATGCCTTCTCCCCTATTCTCCTGTGTTATTTCAGAATTTTGAATTTTCTAGTTTCATCAATCAACCATCAGGCCAGCATTTATTGTGGAGTTTTATTTTCCATTCTAATATACTAATATGCTATTTACAATAATGGAGCTCAAATCTCTGTCATCTACTGGCTAAATACATTGGCTCACCCTTAGCTTAGTTTCAATGGCAACATAGTTGTATTCTAACCAAATCAAATTTTTTTATCCTGTCCTCTACAATAACACCATGAATGTTACTGTTTTTGTACAATTTATACTAAACAATTGCTCATTAATATGACTCACATACTGAGGCATGATGATGAATCATGGTATGACTCATAATAAATCTCTTTACCATAATTTATGAGACTGCTTTTCTACATATGTAATATTAAAATAGAAGATGTCCTCTCAGTTCATTGCACTAACCATGAAAAAAAACCTTAAATTTGCTGACAGGCATTTTTGCAAGGCATTTAATACTTTTAAGTCCAAGTAAAATATTTTTCCATAGTGATTTTCCAGCATTTATAGGATATTTGAGAGATTCTTTCTCAGATAAGGTCTGTATTTCTTTTCTAATGCAACCCTCGCAATTTTTCAAATTAAACTATTATGACAAGCCAAATCATTATTATATTACTATTATTTTTAGATTTATTTATCAAAGTAATTACAAATGTATTAAAATTCTTGTAGATTAAAAATTCCCATTATGTCAATTTTCTTATTAAATTTTTAATTTAAAAACTTAGCAAAAGGAATCATAAGCTTAAAACTAAGATGTTTGAGCTTGGATCAGAGTTCTAGGAGGCTCCTCAAATTCTGTTATCCCTTTATTCTATATTATACTAATATATTTAGCTGAGAAAAAAATGCTAAATTATTTTGTACATTTTATATTATGCAAATAAAATTATTACTTATATTGAAAAGTATGCATATGTAATGATATAATAAATTAACTTACATAAATATTATTTAAAGAAGTTGGATAAAATCAAATTTAGGGTGTCAAAATTTACCCAGAAAAGTTTTTTTTAATCAAACTTATTTTGGAATTTACATAATAATCTGAGGTTAAGAAATTAATACATTTTTTCAACATCTACCATATGCATGATTTATAAGAAAAGCTATTTTTTGCATGACTTCCTAGAAAAACATTTTTCTAAATTCCAGAAACTGTGTGTACTTTAGACATTTAGAAACTTAATTATTTTGGGGGCATAACCAGCCTAAACTTATGGTCTTTTAGATAATTGCCTAAGTCTAAAACAAATTGTCAGTTTTATCTTAAGAAAATATAAAGGTTTATAACTGACAATTGACCAGAAAGAAACTAGATTCCCATTTACTTTCCAAAAGCCCACCATGATTTTTCAATGGTGTTAAGTGACCAGAAGTTCTAGGAAAATTTGTAAAAAAAAAAAGTCAGTTTGACATGATGAGGAAAATTTTTGCCTTGAAAGTGTTGACAGAAGGAAAAGAGACTGATGTTAAAATCTAACCAAGCCAAACTCTGATAGAGTATGGTCAGGAGGTGATGATTGAGAAGATTCAGCATGTAATACTAAGATGAGGAATGTTTTATTTTTTGATAGTAAAAAGCTAAAAAAGCGTTTTTAAATAATTAAGTTAACATATCAGACCATAAAATGAAAACTAATTTAATGATGGATAATCTCAGAATATTAAATATAGTTTTGTTTTATTTGATAGTTCTTTGTAGCATGAGTCATAAAATCTTCACAACACATTTAAAATCTTTATAAGAGTCGGCATGGGTTTTCTAGAGTAGTTAATCATCCATATATAAAAAAGAATACAAAGAAAGGCAATAGATATCATTTAAACTTCTAATAGATTTCACATAATGAACTATAGTGCTGAATAGGAACAGATATACATTTGTATTTGAGAATGCTGTTAGAAACGGTATAACAAAATTTACTATTATTCATCGATATTTATTTTCCTCTGTGTTATCTCATTTAATTAAAGTAGAATGATGGCTTCTATTACAGTGTCTACAAAACTGTACCTTCAACTGCATTTCAATTTTATGAGCTATTAATTTCTGTTCATTCTAAAGTGATGTATTAGAGACATATTATGTGTCCATTTTTATTTGGCTTAAAACTTTTCTTTGAACCTTATCCACACACAGAAATAAACAATCACTTACAAAGAGATTAAATTTTAAAAAAGAAGAGGGGAGAGTGAACAAAATCTGATCTTGGAAGAGAAACTTTAAAGATAGCATATTTCCCCCCCTTTTTTTAAAGAATTGAGACAAGCTAGTTAATTTAACAATTTCCTGATCTTTCTCTTATTTTTACTCCTTTTTCTCTTACTGTCTTTATTCATTAACTATGTTTCTTAGTAACAAGTCTTTGCTGTATAATAATTTTCAACTTTGCTACAAACTCTGGTTTAATTTCCTAGTAATCTGAGAAGACAACCACAGCTGCAATTTTGAGGCAGACAGTGATTCCTAATACTGGCAGTTTTCCTGAAAAGAAAAAGGAAATATAACTACTTCCACAAGTTTACCACAAATAGTAAGCCTGTGGCAAATTCAAAAATTTGTATACAATTACCATTAAGTTGAACAAAAGCATCTTACCCCTAACAATAGCTATTTTAAATGGCTAAAATAGGAATTCAGGCAATTCCAACTCAACATTTTATATAAAATATTTAATGAGAAGCTTTTAATGGAAATTAATATTTAAGCCCAATGTTTCTCAAACTGGAGTTTGTGGATTCCACAGGCAAATGCAAATATATTCTCAGGGCCTATAAGTTCTCAAGTTTGACAACCATTAATTATAATCAGTTAATGAACACATAATAGCTATAAGGTTTCTTAAAATTTTAAGGATAATTTATGTCTAATCTTCCACCATAATACCAACAACGTAATTAACCAGTATTTAAATATTAGTAATTTAAATGATAAAACTGCATGTTTAGTATTTTGAGGAGCTGCTTAAAGTTGTGCTTTTAACTTGTGCAAAATTCCTACCAAAGTAGAGCAACTAAGTAAAAGTAGATAATTGAGCTAATCTCTATCTTGAAAAATTATTGACCTCAAATAAAAAAATATCTGGATAAAGACTAAATGCACAGAGATAGAAGATGATTCACTAAGAAGAATGTGAGTTGACATCATCAAGATGGCAGAATAAAAAGTACAGGAACACTAATTTAATAAAGATGTGTGGACCAAAATACCTTTATGAGAGGTATAGATTTCAGTTAAGAAGTTGCTGGTCCCTAGATTAATACAAAACAAAGAACTGAATTGAAATGAAGAAGAATACTTTCGCTTTACCTGTGTCAGTCCCTCCCATAAGCCAGCACATCTTGGCACCAAGATAGATCAATCTGGCTGACAATTTCTCCCTCTGGGGAAAGATAGAGTGGAGCATGCATCCAAAATCCCAGGCCTTCCACTCAACTGGCTAGGAACTGTTTTCTGTCTGTCTTGCCTCACACAGAACACTAAGAATTCTGGCACAGTCCAGATGTCTGGGGTCAGTTAAAAACAAAGAAAAGGGGAGGGCAACTTACTGTTGCCAGCAGGTCTCTGAAATTAGGAGAAGGCACACAATCCTAAGATCTCTCCCCAAAGAGGGCGAGAGGAGTGAAGTGTGCACATCTATAAAAAAGGTTTGAGAGACTCCCAGAATCTCAAAAGACAAAAGACATTCTGGAGCTAAAGACTATAATAACTGAACTGAAAAATTCGCTAACTTCAACAGTGGCTGGATAGAACAGAAGAAAACGTCAACTACCTCAAAGACAGTTTATTTGAAATTACTCAAAGAACAAAAAGAAAAAAAAAAGGATTAAAAAAGAGCGAAGAAAGCCTATGATACTTATGGGAACCATCAGTTAAACCAACGCCCTCATTATGGGATTCTCAGAAGGAGAAGAGAGAAAGGAACAGAAAGATTATTTAAAGAAATAATGGCTGAAAACTTGAGGAGAAAAATGGACATCTAAATAAATGAATCCTAAAAGATTACAAATAGTATGAACCTATATATATTGACACCAAGGCTCATTATAATTGAACCATCAAAAATCAAAGACAAAGAGAATTTTGAAAGTAGCAAGAGAAAAGTGATTTATTATACACATGGGAACTTCCACAGGACTATCAGTGAATTTTAAAGCAGAAAGTTTACAGAAGGAAATGGGGTGATATATTTAAAGTTCTGAAAGACAAAAAACTGCCAACCACAAACATTATATTCTTGGACAGCAAAGCTGTCCTTCAAATATGAAGAAGAGATAGACTTCCCCAAATGAACAAAAGCTGAGAGAGTTCATCACCACTAGCCTTATAAGAAAGGCTAAAGGTAATTATCCAAATTAAAATGAAAGGATATTAATGAGCAACATGAAAGAAAATGAAAGTATAAAACTCACATATAAAAGTAAATATATAGATAAATAAAGAATATTGTATTACTTTAATGATATGTAAATCAATTTAATTTTAGTATAAAAGTTAAAAAATTATAATATAAATATTCGTGAATGAATACACAATATAAAAAATATAGATTGTGACATTAACAACATAAGGTGTATGGGGGTGTAAAAGTGTAAAGTATTTGTATGCAACTGAAGTTGAGTGGTCATCAGCTTAAAATAAACTTATAACTATAACATATTTTATATAAGCCTCCTGATAACCACAAAGAAATATCCATGAAGATACACAAAAGAAATAAGAAAAGGAATAAAAGCATATCACTAAAAAAATAAATAAAAATCAATGAAACACACAAAAAAGACAGCAAGAGATGAAAAGGGAAATGAAAGAGCTACAAGACAGACAAAAAAATTAATAAGGTAAAAAAAAGTAAGTGCTCCCCCATCAATAATTACTTTAAACACAAATAGATTAAACTTCCCAGTCAAAAGACATAGAGTGGCCAAATGGATAAAAGAATGACTCAGCATATGTCTACAAGAGACTCACTTTAGATTTAAGGACACACATTGGCTAAAAGTGAGGAAATGAAAGAAGATGTTCCATGCAAATAGTAACTAAGAGAGAGCAGGGTCAAAAACTATGACTAGGGACAAAGAAAGACATTATATAATGACAAAATGATCAATTCATTAGGAAGCTATAACAATTATTAATGTATATTCACCCAACATCAGAGAATCCAAAATATAAAGCAAATATTGTATACTGAGTAATATGTAATATATACTACTATAAATATATAGTACTTTGTGCAAGTAAATTAGAAAATAATAACAAAAAGATGACTAGAAGTTCATAAGTTTGAAAATCGAGAAAACATTTCTAAATAAGAAGATAGACATTACAAATTTTCATGGGAATTAGAAAATATTTGGAGCTAAAAATATTTTATTTAGTAAACAAAATATGAAAAACACTACAAACAAAAGGATTTGGATACAGCTATAGCAGTGCTTAGGACAAAAGTACAACTTTGTTTCTATTAGAAAAAGATGAGGGCTGAAAATTAACTAAGCATTCAAATAAAGAAGTTTAAAACATAAATAAAATAATAAATTAAAAATAGTAGAAGGAAGGAAATAATAAAGATAAGAGTAGAAATTAATAAAATATAAAAATAAAACCATAAACTTTTTTCATAGTAAAATTAATAAACTCTGGAAAAACCTATCAAGGTGAATCAAAAGAAGGAACATACACAGTATCAAATGTAAAAAATGAGAAATTATAGCTACAGCTAAGAAATAGGTAATATAATACTATAAACAGATTATGGAAGTAAATTTGAAAACTTAGATAAAAGGATCAAGTTCCTAGAAAAATATAATTTATCAAATTGACTCAAGTAGAAATACAAACGCAAACTATTGCTAACCATTAAAGTAAATGAATCAAGAAATTCTTCCTCTAGAACTTATTTCCCACAAAATGTTCTGACAGATGTCAGGAACTAAGAATATTTTCTGCAGAGGTGGTATGTAAAATAGAATTTAAAAAAATTTACAAAAGTATATATATATAAATTAACTTAAAAAACAAAAATATTGGGAGAGAAAACTAACTGTTCAATGACAGTCCCATAATTAAGAAATTTAGATTGTTTTCTTCAATAGAATATTAAATATCCATTTAAATATTTCTGACTTTACTTTTCTTACATTGCATTTTCTGGTAACACTCAAATTCTAACAGTTTATCTGTGAATTGCCTGGTATTAGTTCATATTTGGGAAATTTAGCATGTGTTCATTCCTGAGATGTGGCAGTCAGAAAAAAACTATTGCAGGCTGGAAACATTGATTATAAAGTGATAAGAGAGCAACAGACGAGTAATGTTCTAGAGTGGATAGAGCATTAAGGTGACAACTGACAACCAGGGTGGATGTGAGAATGCATAAGCATTCCTCCAGGACCTCAGAAATGCTTGGGGAGCGGAGCCTGCTAAAAGACTTTTTGCTGACTGAACAAGATTCTGGGCTTTTAATATTTGGGCGTTAATGTGAGAGAGAGTCTGGAAATATTTATTTTACATAAGAAATATGCATGCAACTTAGTGCTAAATGCAAAATTAACCTGATACTAATAATGATCATATGTTTATTTGTTTTTATTTATTTTATTATTTTATTTTTTAAGCGAGGCAACCCTTGTTTGACCTCACAGATTGCAAGGACCTTGCCAGTTTACAATTCCTTATTTTTTCATGTTTTTACGCCTACAGCACCTGGTCTTCCTAGGTGGTCTCCCATCCAAGTACTAACCAGGCCCCGCCCTGCTTAGCTTCCGAGATCAGACGTAATCAGTCTCGTTCAGGGTGGCATGGCCATAGACAGACCATATATGTTTTTAAATTGATCTGATAGCATCATGGTCATATTATGTTTTTAAAGCCTACATATACAAAAGAACTTCCTTGGAAGGAGATACAAAGTGTTAGCAATAGTTATATATGCGTGGCCAGATTCATATTTTTCTTCCTTCTTTTGATTTTCTTTGTTTCCCAGTGTTTTTAAATGAGCATATAGAGGAATACTAATTAGAAAAAATTCAAAACAATTCAATTGCTTAGAGCAAGCAAAAGAAAGAAGGCAAAAACCCTTACAGAACAGTGCCTGACTAGACACCCTTCTCTAAACTGCATGCTCTATACTACATAGCCTTTTACCTTAGATCTAAAGAAATAAACAAAAACTCAGCTTGTGCTGAACCAGTTCTGCTTCTAACTTAGCCAAGCATGATTCGTGCTGCTGTTTGCCTCTTCTAATGCATTTTCTGAAATAGCCATAAAAATATGTGGTCCAAACATTATTTTTCAGAACCCATCATTCGTAAAATAACCATAATGAATTCTTCTGTAACAGACTCTCAAGGAACATTAAATTTTCATTCTGAAGTGAAATAGAAGCCTGCATTACATCAAGCTGGCATTTTTCTGACTTGCATGCTGCCGGTTGCCAACAACTTTCTTATACAGGGCTCTGAATTCGGAACTGAATGCAAACCACAGAGAACTACAGAGAGCCCAAGCTGCACGGCTCCTGGTAGCTAAAGAAAAACTTGACTCTGTTGGCAAGTGATAGAACAGAAGGATGTCACATTCTCATCACTCCCACATCATGACCAAGCAAAGCTACTCTGCCTTTAGAGCATTGGCTAGAATTGCAACAATGGCAAATACTGACATGGCTTAGCATTTCCCACAGAAGTATCTGGCAACATTAAGATATTGGTTATTGTTGTCTACTTAGGCCACCAACCCTTTGATTTTTCAAGCTAATGTGATTTATTAGAGAAGAACTGGTCTACATAATACTTAATCAAAAGCAGCAGCTACTGAAAAACTGACCTTAAAGCACCCCTAGCATTTCTCTTGTTCCAGTTCTGTCTGTACCTATCTGTTAAGGACTCTAAAGTCTTTGTTTAATTGCCCCAGGGGAAAAACATGATGGATATATAGGACCTTGAATCATTATCTAGTTTTATACAAATATACTACTTTCTCTCCATCTAGAGAATAGTTTCATAGATTTCCTTATAATTGGATAGCCCTGAACAACCTTTAAAAACGCAGAGCTATCC
>NW_006494612.1:17263186-17270257 GCF_000325575.1 Pteropus alecto | reverse complement strand
GGAATCTTTAAATTTGAAATACACAACTTTTAGATGTTTTAAAAGCAATTGAAATTTAAATAAGCTATCGAAGTGTTATTAGTGGTAACCACATTAATGAGTAGATAGGTATATCAAGCCCTGTATTTAAATGGAAGCTTCTAAATTGCTTGAGTGAGCTGCTTCTGAAAATATTGTTCTTAACAAAATCTTTTTTTCCCCCCCACTGGTAATGTAAATTATTTCCTATGTAAACTACAAGCATTTCACATTAGTTTGCTATGCAGGATCTTTCACATTCTGTGATCCTACAATTGCAAACAATGAATCACTTCTATGTGGTCTTATTTTAAAAGAAGCTATTGCAATCAGAGCTGATCACCCAAAAATTAGTTAAATAATAGTTATAATTCTCCAGCCATTTGTTTCTACAATAACTTTGAATTTCAGTGTGTCCATGTCGTACTCCCTGAATTTAGAAACTATAATTTGATAAAATACTAAAACTCGTGGTTTTAGATGAACATTTTTTTCTCTAACTCTTCTGATCTCCATATCTCTGTTTTTTGTTTGTTTGTTTGTTTATATCTCACTGTTTAAAAAGAGCGAGAAAATATTTTACTATTCTGAGTACTATATTGCCTAAAAGTACCTGACGCACAAAAGCTCTGAGTGCTTCATGTTTGCTTCTGAGAAGAAACGTTTTCAATACAGTCTGTTTCATACCCCAGCTTAATACTTAACAGACTGCCTGGTAGTGCGATCGCCCTTCTGCTTGCAAAAAGCCAAAGGGCTCAAATGACATGAATGACACTGTAAATCTACACAGCTCTTTATTTCATACTGACTTTCAGTGTTCTTAACCTCATCAGAGAGTCTGATAATCCTCAAATAATTTTGTTGGCTTCTTGCACTGTTGCCTGGTAATGAAAAGAGAGCCTTCCCTCTAGCCATCGGCCTTAACGTCACCCCTGGGGAACACACACACACACACACACACACACACACACACACACACATTCATACACCTACTACACGGGTTAATATGATCCAGTGTTTATTTGGTGGCCTCAATTAGCTTATTTGGATCAAATCAGATAATCTCTTCAGGTCCTTTACCTTTGGGCTCAATAACCTAACAACTCACATATTTGCTCTAAGTCTTATTTGGTATGAAAAGAAAACAATATGGAAAAAGTTGAATTTTTAATATCATTAATCTATAGCTAACTCAGCTTGCTGTCTTATGCAATACTTTGAAAAACAGCTGGGCCCCACTAACCAGAAAGCACTTTTATGGTTTCTCTTAAGGGCCATTAAATCAATGTGATGAGAGCACAGCTGGACTGGATCCTGAAAAATTTATCAGATCCCACACAATACATAAAGGAAACACGAGTTGCTATTGCAGACACGGCACCAGCCTCCTTGCTTAGACTGCAGGTGGAGTTTAACAGAAAAAGCAAACTCTCCTACTGAGCCCTTGAAAATCTGATTTTTCCTTGTACCTCTCTCTTCCGTGTGGGTGTCTTTTTAAAATACCAGTTACTCATGCAACTATTAAAAATTTTTCTGGCTGGGTTTATTGGCATAACTAGGACATACACGGACCTGCTTGGCTGTCCCAATATAGCTTTCAACACCAAGAGTCATGTTTTTTGCTTAATAAATTTAGCACATGGTGGGTCCAAAACTACAGCCCTTATGAAAACTGAGAGAGCACAGTGACTGAATGAAGGCTTCCAGTTAAGGGCCAAGGCACAAGTAATAGCTTCTACCTTATTAAACTGAAGCAATGACAACTGCCAAAAATATACATCAATGTTTTTTTCTTTTGTTTTTAACTCAATGTTCTCCAATGCTCTGTGGATAGTTAATGAAATATAAAAATCATTGTTACTTAAATGGTATGGAAAGATTTTGTAATCAATTAAAAAGCACATATTAGTTAAGACAGTGATAAAACTTAAAAATAGAAACTAGATCTCCCAAATCTGTTCGTAGTTATGCCTAGAGTTCAAACTCCATGGTTTCTGTTCTCTTAATCACTATGTCATGCCAAGGAAGATAGGGGCATTATATAGCATAAATTTAAATCTAAGTTATAAAGTTAGACTGCAAGTTTTATAACCATAAGCAATTTACTTAATCTTTGAAACCCTGATTTCCTCATTTAAAAAGGAAATAATTAGAGAGCCTCTCCCATATGGGTATTAAAAAGAATAAATAAAATAATGCATGTAAAGTATTTAGTTCAGTGATTGGTATTTAGTTAGTGTCTATTATATCTTCTTCTATCTTCTCCTCTCCATCACTCTCATGAGATTATGAACCCCTTGACTATAGAGAAAGTGTCTTATTTCTACATCTCTCATAACACATTTAATATTTAGTGAATAAAAACATTATTTAATCAAGCCCTGGATGATAAATCACTTGTGGTGTATGAAAATGTCCCTAAACTCAACATCAAATCTCATCCCTAACATATGGCCAGAGAATTTTCCATGCTACAGAACTGAAAAGTTCCTTTTAAAATCCACACATCTTAAAATATAAATGCTTATGCTATAATAAACACAGTGATTATCATTTGGCATATGTGCTCATAAGAACATATTTTTAGCAAAAGATCAGATAGTAAATGCTACATCATGACACAATTGAATCAATTGTTCTTATGTAACATAACCATGCTAATGGTGGCCATATTCATATCTGCATAGTTTGAGGAATCTGCTCTATGGTAATTTATAGTTAAAAGAGAGGTATCACATGAATTATAGCATAAGAAATAACAGCTAAAAATCAATCAGAAAAAAAATCAGACAAATAAGCTTAGTAAGATTATCTTCCAGAAAAGACTAATGATATTTTGCCTATTATGGGAGGTTTAGAATCATAGATTTTATTTTCTTCCTTTTTTCCCCCCTTATGTTAAGATCAAAAGTGCACTCCTACTTCCTTTCCTCTCATAGTTATTTTAAGCCTAGCCAGATATAATAAGGGCACCCTCAAGCAATAACAATGAGCAAACTTAAATTTCAGAGGTTTACGTTTTTTAAAATTAAGTTGGATTTTTTCGGTAACTTCCAGAAAGCTCAAGTTAAAACTACTTATGATGAACTTTTCATGCCTTCTTTTAAAACACTCTTCCCCACCCCCAACACAAAAATATATCACATGACAACTAGAAAACTAGAGGCAAGATACATATCTTATGACCTTCTTACCTCTACAAATGAGGGTCCAGCAATCACAATATTCTTGCATATAACATGAAAATTCCTCTTATTTATAGTGTAGTTTTAAATTATATAAACCCTGTTTTTAACTATCTGAGTACTAATCATTTATGTATGATTTATGTTTATAACAGAGTTTACTCTATTTAAGTTTGGCACAAAATGAAGGATAAAACCAAGGCCTGCCTCCAATTCCGATCTAGTTAGTGTCTCAGTATCCTCAGATTTGGGGTCTTCCTATGATTTTCTCATTTCATGCTGCAGTGCTTTATGTAAATTCTAGATTCTTTTGCCATCATAGCTCAACAGCTAAAGAATAATTGAGGAAAAGAAAGAAGTAATTGAGTTACAGTACAGAAATTTAAAATTATTTAAATTTTCTCGAATTCATCAAATTCATCACCCTGCAAAAGGATTCTCTCGGTATTTTGATGGGGTTAACAACTAAGAATATGACTCAAACAAAAATAATATTATGAATAATCAGTGTTATTGTCCTGTTTTACACCTGAAATTAATCAACCAAAGTCCCCATCAAACACAAGTCTAGATAGTTTTATGGATTTGCTATTATAATTCAGATCCATGTTGGCAGAACATTATTAAAAAGTAGTGAGTAGTGCCATTCACCAATTTCTGTGGGCCCGAGATACCCTGGGAGAAGTGCTCCTCTTCACCGTTAAGGGATGTGGAAGTAGAGAGAGGAAAAGTGTCCTGTATCCGGATCAGCAGTAGCTGACACAGCCAAGGAGTCTTACCTCCACCTTTTTTTTCTAGCTCATCCTAAAGAATTTTTAAGACTAATTTGGGAAGAATAATTAAAGGCAATAGAGAGCCCCTAAAGTGGGTCCCCTGAGAAACTGCATGAGTTTCCAGACCCCTTGTCTAAGCCATTAAGACTTCACTGTGTTTCTGGGAAGCCAGTGCTGCCGTAGGCTGTATAATATGTCTCAGTTCACTCCTCTCCATTCACTAAAGCTTGGAGTTGTTTCTCCTGGGATACTCATGCTCCTTTCATTGGAATAGTCCCAACAAGGAAGCTGTACCAACTGCTCAATATCTTCATCAATCTTCATTTGAGATCCCTGTTTGAGTACCTCTGCTAACAAGCTGGGAAATAGGCAAGACATCTTCTGGCCTACAAGACCACCCACCAGCTCATAGAGGGCCTACCTTCAGGCAGAAGCAGACCCTCCTCAGAGCCTTGACTAAAGGAGTACAGACTGAATGCAATCCCCATTGTCATCCTCAGCCCAGTGTCCTTGGGCAGAAAACAAGCTCCATGAGTGATTGCAGAGACCCTGCTGCCCAGAGGGAATTTTAATCCTATTAATTAAAAAACAATGCTACAGGACCTCCGGTGGGTCATGCTTTTTCAGATGAATGTCTGTCCACCACACCGCAAAATAAGGTAAACTCAGGCTGGATTACTAACTAGATCGTCAGATAGATTGTTCTTTTAAAAGAACCGCCCCTATTTTCTTCCCAGTACATAGAGTAGATGTAGCTCCAACAAAGAACGGAAGATAAGTTGTAATCATGCAAGACAGGAGAAAAAGGTGTAAATGGAGCATCAAAATATTGCCTCAGTAGGCATTTTGTGATATTAACCTAAATTCAGCAAATTCTCCGTATGCTGGGAATTAATGTTTTGGATTCAGCTACTACCAATGAAACAAGATAGTGGTATTAAAAATCTCATATCTTAGCCTGGAGTTGCTGAAGAGTTGAGAACAATAATTACCAATAGACTTCCTTCTTTTTTTAGAAGTGAACTTATCATTCTGGAGATGAGTTTAGGGGACTGAGCATGAACAGCTACTGTGTCTCTGGAATCCCTGGTCACTTTCTGAATAGTGCTGATAAAATAGATATGAGTGAGAACATATGACAAAGTATCATACCTCATGGAAGATCTTGCTTCTCAAACTACCCTGAAGCTAATTTTGGGTCAAATATAGACATTAAAACACCGAAATACGATTACATGAATAAGGAGAGGAACGTGGCTTCAATTCTGTAAGAACTGTGTCGTCTGTCACCCAGCTAGATAAAGAAAGCTTTATTTGAATCCTACATTCTAAATCCGTGAAGAATCTGAATTAAGATGTCAGTATTTGGATTCTTAAGGAAGCAGATTGTTGATGCATGCCTGATGGAGGGAAAGAAAGGGAGGGGGATAAGGAGTGGAGAAATGCCTTTTGAATTCACGTAACATTTTACCTAAATGTTCAGATTGGGAATATTGTAAGTGTAACTAAGGTAGAATGCAAACAAAATGCATACATCTAGATTACCTGAGTTTGAGAAATACTTTTGGTATTCATAACATTATGAAACTGGAAGGAAACTTAGAGGTCAAATACATTTTGAAAAATAGTTGTTCTTATCATTTAATTTGAATATGCCTTGAATTCTCTCAAAATCTATTGCCACCATTTCAGCACATGCCGTCATTAACTCTCACCTGAACTATTCTCTCTTGCCACCTTTCAATTCAATTTCTCCTTCTCCTCCTCACCTTTCCACTATCATTCTCTCTCCCTGAACTCATCCTTCAGGGTTCAACTTAAATGTCATCTCCTTTAAAAGTTTTCCTGACATTCCCCCCTGCTCCTTCACTATATAGTACGTGTCCTCTATATTAGCCTATTGTTCAGTAGTGTGCTTGAGCCAGATCATACTAGCTCACCAGGTCCAATTATGAACATTTATTTTCAATTTCATATTCAGTAACCACACACTGGAAGCCTGAAACTGGCCAATATGAAAGTATTTAAATTACATATATTGGAGAAAGCTACAAATTAGGGCTTCTTTCCCCATTTCTTCCACTACTAGTCTCATTGTTCCTATTACATGTCTACTATAGAGTTTATAATTATTTGTTATTATATATTTTACTGTGTGGTCTTTGTTGAATATATTTGCTGCCTTTTTAAATGGTAAATTCCATGATGTCAGGGACCATATCCCTTACAGCTAATACCCAAGCCAGTGCCTAAAACATAGTAGATAGTCGATAAGTATTTTTTAAAAGAACAGGAAATCACTGATTTACATGAAATACTCAGTTATAAAATATTTATTCCAAAATTAATACATGAAATTATTTAAGACGTCTTTGTAATTAAAAATATATAGTATGGGTGGATATATAGGTTTTATGATTCTTGTACAAAATTTTATGTTTTAAATTACATTATTAATGATTTTTTATGTTGCATCTTTCTATGTATATATATGCTTACATATATGTACACATATATATAATAATACATTCAAAAGACATTAAATTGGTAAAAGAAGTACATATAATATGTTTGAGAAGAATTTAAATTTGAGGATATAATTAAAAATCTGTAATTAATGTTCATATCTATATTTCTTTTTATACTTCTATGATCACTTTCTTAACATAGAATACTGTAATTACTGGCTTAAATGGCTTTTTAAATGTGAATTTCCAAATTATTATGTGAAATTGTTACCATTACTTAATATAGGGCTGTTTTGAAATCATTACCTTTACTGCATATAAGGCCTGTTTTCCAAACTCTCTCAATCACTTGCTATTATCTGCATGTCTCCCAAAGTGATGAACAAAAAGTAAATCTAGCTTTAGTTCACATTTCTTTACTTGTAAGCAAGATTAAGTACATTTTCCAAAATAAAAGAATAATAATCTGAAATAACGGAAACCCCAGGAGATAAATCACCCCATTATTTGAAAAATATACTCTTTCTCTCTCCAAACAAATCTTCTAGATTCTTTAGAGGCACGACACTCTGTCTGGCTTGAGGTTAGTTCTGAAGATCTGCCCCTGAAAATTTGGTGAGAAAAACA
>NW_006494612.1:17245398-17263141 GCF_000325575.1 Pteropus alecto | reverse complement strand
AGATCTTAGATTTTAGGGATACTGGCATCCCTGGGAGCTATCCAGGGTACTGGATTGAAGCTCTGTCTGACCCAAAGGACAGAGCCCTGGGGTCTCTATGAATATAACATCTGTTGTAGTTCCACCTTGACTTCTCATATTCCAAATATCACTTCAAAACCATAGCTACTCTGTACACAACTAAGTTAAAAAACCAACCACCCAATTTTCTCAACTATGTTTAAGGTTGCCTAATCTTTTTGCTTACTTGTCTGCTACTTCTTCCTATAACATGTCATTTATGTTCCCAAATAGACAATCTGATTCCCCAGCTGAATATCTAAAATATACAATCTATTAGTGGCTGCCATTTTCAATGGAAACCAATACTAATGTGTTCACATCTAATTAACAGGAAAATTTGAGAAGTCTGAGAAAGTTTACAAAGACCAGAAAAACTTCCATTGCTTCATGGGTCTTCTTTTTTTTTTTTATTTCGCCATCAGAAAATTATTTCTTCATAAATTTGAACATTGATATTATATATTCCTTTCTTTTTATTTAACACATTTCCTTACTACCTTCAAGCTTGTCTTCTCTGGCACTTTTAAAAAACATTTAAAAATTCTCCTTCTTAAAGATTAATCTTCTTCTGAAAATTGGTTAGAAGAATGAGTTCACTCAGTGTAGTGAAACCACAGGTTGAAACCAATGTAAAAGTATTTCAGATATTAGGTTGCTCAAGGGGCCTATGGAGCCTCTAGAAATTTGGGCTGTTCATTTAACTATGTCAGTAAATTGGTCCCAAAAGAGGGTGAAAGCCATTGCTTTGAGTAATCGGTTTAAAAAAAAAACAATTGTAGCATGTTTTTCGTGGTTTTTCTTAGGGGCCACTCCCAAAGAGGAGAAGAAAATAAGAAATACACTCCTTGTCCACTCTTTTGCATATAAACCACAGCAGCTATATTTTTACTTCTAGCAAATGACCTGAGAGAACATACCTCTCTGTTATGCAGGGATCCGCCACAAAGCCAGGACCTCACTCAATCATGTCAAAGCAAAGTCCACCAACTAATATATCTACCAATGTACATGGAGCCCATAATCAGCTTTTTAAATCTCACTCTTAAAACAATGAAGATACAAAATATATAAACAAAAATTTGAGAAGACCTGGGACAAAAAACATAAAAGTTGATTCTGGAAGACAAAATTCCTCTAATTAGGATAACATTGCAGCCATAGAAATGAATGAAATACATATCATAAGCTAAAATAGAGATTAAGAATGAACTTTTAAAATTTTAGAGCATTTACAAAAGAAAAATTCCATAGAGAGTTGGAAAATAACATTAAGAAAATTTCTCAGAAGATAGAACAAAAAATGATACGGAGGTAAAATGTAGGAGCAAAAAAAGATTAAACTCAAGATGTCTAATACAGAAAGCTCAATATCCAAACAATAAAAGTTCCCAAAAAAGCTATAGAGAAAATAGGCTGTTGAAATTTTATCAGAGGAGTTATGGAAGACTTTCCAAGACTTAAAGAATACAGACTTCAGAAAAAAAAGTTACCAAATGTCCAGCACGATTAGTGACTTTAATTAATCAATTTAAAAATATGTTATTTTGGAATATCAAAGGTAAAGAAAAGATGCTAAAATCTTACAGGAATGATTTGAGGAATGAAAAAGGTATCACTCAATTAGTAAGTTATTATCGAGACTTTTTTGGAAAAGTAAGGAAGAACATGTATCATCATTTCTTAAGAAGTTATTTGAAGATATATACTATCAAAATGTGAGGGTTAACCAAAGAGAATAACATAAGATTCAAGGAACAATGAATTCAGCCTAGAAAAGCCATCAAGAGAAGTCCCAGGAGGGCAACTGCATGAGTCCTTGACAGTAACTAGTCCAGTTTAGAACAAGTTGATGAAGAGAGGTGTCTTGCAATAAAAGGATATTCAATAGATTATATGACATAATAAAGTCTTAAAATTTAAAAATAGGTGAAATCTGGGTCAAAGACATGTATATTTTAAAGCTATCCAAACTCATTTCCACAGTTGTGCCAATTTTCAGCCTAAATTACAGCGTAGGGGAGTTCCCACTTGTCATATTCATACTCAGATTCTAGTTATTACTAATTTAAAATATATACTAAAAGCCTGAAATTTCAAAAGTAACTACAAACCAAAATGAAATTTAAACAAAAAGGAAAGTACAAGAAATATAAAAATCAAGGGTAATAAAGTACAATAAAATTGGAAGTTAGACTATAGGGAGAGAATTCTGTATGCTTACATAATTCTTTGCTGGTGAGAAGCTGTCCTGTACATTAAGAGATGTTTACCAGCATCCCTGACATCTACCCACTAGATTCCAGTGGCATCTTCCCAGGGTTGTGACAACCAAATACATCTCCTGATATTGCTGATATCTTCTGGGGACACAAAATCATCCATAGTAAAGAATCATTTTATTCTTACCATCTTTCTGTCTAAAAAGCTTACAATTATAACACATTTATTTGAAAAAATTTAATTAGTAGAGTTATACATCTACTTAACAACATTAAAAGCTTTAACTAATTTTAGTCAAATTGCATACTCCTTCTAATCCAAACTGATCTTGTACTCAATTTGTTTGAATTAAAGATCTTGCCTGTGTTCATAGAAGCTAATCTTTCAATTCAGAGAGGCAATGATGTGAAGATGAATATAACTTTATTAAAGAATATGTTCTATGTGCTTTAACTAACTGTTAAGATATTTGGATAGATTATTTTTAATTTAGAGACTATAAAATATTTATTTATTAATTTTATTCTCACAATAAACTGTTAAGTAAATTAAAAAAAATCTATAATCAAGGCCTCAGGTGCTGGACTGACTTTTGAATTTATTTTTGTTAACTTCAGAAGTAGTATATGCTACTTCCAACAAGAGGATGTGTGTGTGTGTGTGTGTGTGTCTGTGTGTGTACATAAATATTTCTTTCTCCCTACTCCAAATTTCTTCTTTCTATGGAGAATCACTGTTAAGAGTTTGGTACAAATCTTCTGAGAAAAATTTTTATGCACAAAGACATAGATATCTATATAGCTCCCATGTAGAATTATGAAAATTTCAAATAATGTTTATAATTTTCTTGTGCATAGAAATCTATTCAGAAATATAGATTCCAAAAATAAATGTATTCTGGTCTTGCCACTCTAAATTTCTCTTCATGGGTAAAAGAGACTGGACAGAAATTAAAAAAAAAAAAAAACTTTTAAAAAAGTAGTCTTTTTAAGAACAATGTTGGATGATTTTTTTTTCCTGTTTTTCTACTGTTCCAACCTACATTTCAAACAAAAACCTATACATTTTTAATATGAAAATAATGTCTTCCAAAAGCCTTGTGCAAAGAGTAAAAAAAGGAAGCTATCCACATTTTTAAAATAAAATTTTTAGTATTTTACTTAATAAAATATATTTTCAGTTTTTCAACTAAAAATTATTACTTTAAACCTTTCAGTAACATTTTCTGACCTGAGTTGTATATGCCAAAAGTATGAAGCCAAGAGCAATGGAGCCAGTCCAAACCTAGACATTTACAGACAGCTCTTGTCAACACAGTGTTTCATTTTGTTTTCCCCACACACACACGCACCTCTAATAAGCTTTACAAACACATGCTAATTCCCCTGAGAGAATTAAAGCAGCAATCACATTCCCAGATCTTAGGAAAAGGAAAGTTTTCTGTTACTGCTACCCAGTGGTGAGTTATAAAGTTTCTAGGAAAACAGGTATGCAATCTCATACCTTCCTTTCCACCCTCTTGCATATTCTCTTTTCCTATTTTCAAGCATTTCATGACGATAATCTTGTCCTTATATCTGTATCTTACCTCCTCATTTAAAATCCAGCCTTCTGTGGACCGACCATTTAAAAAATATTTCCCCTTTTCTGCATGCTTGAAAAACTATGAGTTTTGTGAAGCTAATTTAGAATTAATTTCTATTATAAGTATTTGTTACTTTTTAATATTAGATTTTTCTCTTCAACTCGACTATAAGGTCCTGTAATTAAGACCCTATTAGTCTCTTTACTGTTTCTCCTACTATATCATACACACTGCTAATCATCCAGGTTCTGCTAAGAAAAGTCTATATAAATTATTATATAGAGAATGATGCACAGCCTCTCAACACCCCCTCAGTTTTTTCAAACATAGTTTTACCTTGTTCTGGAGTCTCAATGTTCACTCCTTTCTCTGCAGCAATTGACCCCAAGCATATTCTTCGCAGGTGTTTTGCTGTTTGCTTTCATTTGATCAAATAGACAGACTGTAAGAGGTAGTCAGCAGGATAATGTGGGTAAGACTTCTCAGATAGCTGTACTTTACTTTCTATGAACATAGATCTATTTTTCAGGAGGATTCCTTAGACAGCTTTCACTCTAACTGCAGCATTCCTAGAAGAGCTATGCAAGAACAAGCCACAATGATTGGTCTTTCTGAGATTCAGTTTCCTTAGCTGTCAGAAAGATTAATGCAATAACATATTTAAAAGAGCTCAGCAGAGTGAGTGGCCTAGAGTTAGCCTTATTACCACCAATACCATCACCACTAATGTCTTCACCATAAACTAGTTTTCAAAACAATGTCTTCTATATTTAGAATCCTCCATATGCCTCTTATATAATCATGTTTTCTATGAATTAATCCAGAATGTAATTTTCCTTGATGCCTCTCCAAAAGAACTGCAGGAAGGTCTTAGTTAATTGTTTCATAGCCTAGAAAAATGTCAAGTCATTTACCCAGAAGGGTTAGAATGGGTAGTTTATTAAAAAAGAATTAAAACAGAAACTCTAAGTACCAGTGTGTACATTGTACACATTTAAATGACTCATAAGAATAAGGTTTTTTTTTTTCATCTACATTAAGATCACACCACCCTGTTTATCAAAAGATGTTCAAAGAGAAATCCGACTCCAAACTGCATCGCCATCTTCAAGAGACCACATTTCAAACATGCAACAACGCCACTGCAAACAAAGCTAACTCAAAAGAAGTGGGAATGAGGTAGCACTGGGAATGGAGCAGAGCAGGGAATGAAGGTAAACAGTAGGGAGAACTGCTGTAAAGAGAAATAAACTTGATGTTGGAAGTTCTCAAAGAACCCACATCACTCTTTTCTGACCTGCCACCATCCCCTTCTGAAAATGAAGTCACACTGAGAAATCTTTGCAGAAGAAGAAAGAAAAATAGCAGACTCTGGGAATTAGAATATTTTTAGTAGAAGAACCATTGTAATCAGGCTGTATGTCAACAATTGTCAGATGGTTAATACAGGGGTTAGCCCCTAAAAGTGGACATTGGTTCTGAAGCAGAGAATAGCCCTGTAATCAAGAATACTGAATTTACAGCTTCTAGAATGGTGAACATCACCCTCCACTCCTCTCACGCCCTCATTCAGTTTGGTTTCTTGCCAATGCCAGTGAATTCTATGTATATGCACAATATGCAACCGGTAAGAAATGAACATTTTGGCAGAAATTTTAGCATTATTAGATTTAATGTTCACTCTACATATTACATTAGGTACTTTCTTAATAAATCAAACTTGATTACCAGGACTTGTACCAATGCGGGCTAGCAATGCTAGCAAGATGCATTTTGTAGCCGTTATTTCTAGGAGCCCTTTGGTTTGGGTGATGGTTGTGGGGTGGGGAGAAGCGGAGGGTAGAAGAAGTGGTGGATGGGGAGTGGATTAGGCTAAAAGGGTTATTGCTAAAACAAGTAACCTGGGGAACCTCATGGGAAGATTATGACTGTCAAGCATGGTTCATAAATTTAGTTCAATTATACTCTAGGACATTTTAGAATTACAAACGCTTTACTAGCCTAAACTTCTTTAAAGTAAAACAGTAAAATAAACACCAATATTTCTTGTTTCTAATGCATCATTAATTATAACTAGTTCAAAAATATAACTATCTATATGTGTAATTTAGAACTTGAAGTAGCACTCTTTCATTTTTTATGAATACAAGCAAAGATTTAATTTAAATATAAAAGATAATCTCAATGTATCTTCGTAACTGTTATGTGGATCAAAAACATTTATAGATCAATACTTCAAATGTCTGAAACTGCATTACACTTACATTGAATAAAACTACGGAGATGTTTTAAATGTGTCTCGTCTACATTTTTCTAGATGGAAGCCATTTTGGTGTTTCTTAGCAAGTACTTCTGAAATTAAAAGACAAATATTCTGTATTCAGGAGAAAATTAGAATAAGCTTTTATTTGGACAGCCTTTGATCCTTTCTTTAATAAGCCTTATAGTACAGAGTGAAAGCCCATTACCAAACATCCCGGAGGTTATTTGCACCCTCCTGCAAAACCACCGCAGAGGGGAAGATGGGATTTGAAATTGTTTTGTTTCTTTGTTTCTCGATGCAGGTCACAAGGACTCTCAGGAGTCTGCAAGTAAAAGCATTTTGAAATTAAATGACTCATTTTATTAAAGTAAATTTCACCGTGAACTGACAGACATTCTTAGCCGCAAACTCTCACATAACACTTCACTGTTTATTTGTTTGAGAAAGGATGTAAAGGTTTCACCTCCTTGAAAGCTGAATTGTATACAGCAGGAAAGCTGCTTTCTTTAAAACAATCATGACACAAAGTTTATAAGAAAGATATTTTCATAATGTTTAGTACATGGTAGCAGAATTTATCCCAAAGTGAAATCATGTTTATTTATTGTTAATGGTACTTACTGTACTATAACTGACCTCTCTTCCATTAGAAGAATTCTCTCTCTATTCCTCACAGATACACCACTTTCAAAGAGGTAACTGCTGGCTTGAGGCAGTCCAGAAGAATAAAATGTGCAAAGTGGTACTGCCATAAATGGGGTTCCCAGAAGTCACCGTGCAGGTGCCACTTTCATCCCAGAAGTTGGCTTGTTCTAAAAACTTCATTTGACATATGTATTACCCAAAGGCCTTGTTAAAAAGATTCAGGAGATTTGACATTGGTTAGTGAACACACAATGCAATATACAGATAATGTATTATTAAACTGTACACTTGAAACCCATATAATTTTATTATCCAATGTCACCCCCAATAAATTTAATAAAATAAAAAATAAAAATTCAGGACACAAGAAGTTTTGGATATTCTAAACTGAAATTTTATATGATTAATAGTTGTTGATGGTTGTTGCCTTCTGTTCCAAGTTTAAGTCTTTAACATTATATAAGATACTAACATCCAAATAATGGTAAGGGTGATGATGTAATGGGACCTCTATTATGAACTAAGATGACCCTGACTGATTTTAGTGGTAACCTAATCTGCTATATGTCAATGTATGTATGTGTATTATAAATAAAATCAAAGGAATTTTGAGAATGAACAAATTCAAATTATAAAATCAGAAAAATATATAATTTACTGTACTGTTAAGGAACAAATATATAAAAGAATTGCTGAAAGCTATACAGTAGAATTATGACATAAACTCAGTTCCTTTTCAGTACAAATCCGGTGAATAATTTTTTACAATGTGGTTAAATGAATAATCTTTCTTTGGTCTGGTCCAGCTTGTATTTCTCTTTTCCAAGGTTTGGCTAATCCTCTTCTATGAACTTCATGAAATTATAGCAAGACAGTCACTGCTTTATATCAAGCCTTTAGTTTCAGTGCTGGTTTATAAACTTGTTCAAAGTTCATTTTAAGTACAGTTTTATCACTTGATTTTCATGCAGTCTAACTTCCTCCTTGAGGCCCTAAAAAATGTTAGTTTTTCTCTCTATGTCCAGGGACATCAGTCCTATTTCTCTGTTCTCTGCCAGGATGTAGAAATGGGGAGGATTGAATTCTACTTCCTTTGTCAGAAACGGTCTTTCAATTAGGAAGTTCAGACAGAAATGTTAATATTCTATTTTGACCTTTAAAGTTACCTTCATAATACTTGAAACATATCACAGGGCTCAAATAATAAATCCAAAAGAAATAGTGGCTTTGCCTAGTAGATTATGTCACAGTGGCCATTTTTCATTAGCCAAAAATAGATTACTTAAATGGGCACAGCATTTATATATTAGGCAATTTAGGCAAACACCAGCAGCAAAATGAAAGCTGCATTTGAAATGGCAGATCTAAAGTATTTTGTCTTTGTAACTATTCTAACCTATGGTGATATGATTTCACAAGGTGTCACTAATTAAGATATGTAGCTAAAACCGTTGGTGGAATTTGTAAAGTTAAAATAAGAAAGTGATGTTTTAAAAACCTGGGAACTTTTGAGCTTAATATATATTTTTATTCTTGTTTTTTCTTATAAAGACACTGTATAATGTTCATGTTGGTCTTGCTTTAAACAGAGATTTCCTAAGGAATACCATTTTTTTAAAAAAAGAAAAATGTATAGCATACTATAAAAGAATATTTACTTGATATTTATGGTGAAGCCTGTTTTTATTATAGCTATAGTCACATTAATACAAAGAGACTATATAGTAAGTTTAGATTATGCCGAAGTCTTTTGTCCACATGGCTATTGCTAACCCATCTGTTTTATATACGAGTCAGAGCAGACCCACACTGCTATATTTTTAAACTTATGAAGCAGTGTCTAAACTTGTTATTTTAAATATCTAAAAAAAAAAAAAAAACTGGCTCCTATAAATCAACTGAATTTACTGAACCAATAATAAATTTGAAGCCACCGAACATACTTCTACTTCCTACAAAAGGAAGTTCCCTAATAATACAAAAATAAAAATAACAGTTTAAAAACTATATTTAGAATAGAATATGAGTATGTTGGATAAAAACAGTTTGATCTATATACATAAAATAAGTATAAAATACACAAAAGGCAGAAAAAAGATTTCAAGAATTTTTTCTTAAATCTTTGATATTGCAATAGGAAAAAGTTTAGACTCCCCACAATAAATGAGAGTGATGATGACAGCAAACCCCACCTCATTCAGGGGGTCCAGCCAATGTAAGAAGCATAATATAGCTGCTTATTTACAGTATGCAAATGGATAAAACTGAGTAATGGCTTTAAGAAATCATCACTCCGACAACTTCATTTAAAATCCAGGCATGCACATTTTAAAAAATGTTTTACAACTAAAGAGAAAAATCTGTTAACTCAATAAAAAGGATACTCAAACTAGTACTTGTTTTCTAATTGCTTGATGCTTTGAAAACACAGTTTCAGAATCTCCTTGAAAGTAAAATTTCCACAAGACAAACACTGATGACTCAAAGGATCAAATCAGTTTTAGGTCTAAAAGAAACTTCATGCTCAAAAATATGTACTTATTAAATGATGGTGTCAAGCATTTTAATGTACTTATATATAATTCCATTATTTGGTTCTTTACGTTAAGGTTAGAGAAAATAATGGGAAACTGATAGTTCAGACATTTAATTGATCTTTGACCAAAGAAGACTGAATTTCTTTTGAAAAAAAAAAAAAAAAACAACTGCTGACAAAATCCATGACCTACAGGCCCAGATTCAGGAGCAGCATGCTCAAACGTATGTGAATATTTCCAAGCCTCAACTCATGGCGGCCTTGCATGATGGGTGGCAGCAGAACAAAAGTGTGGCTGCCAAGAACCCAGAAAAGTTGAAGAATGTACAAATACCAATTTTTTGATCTCTGTGAGTCTATTAGCAGAACTGAAAAATGATGTCTTATCCCAGAGGAAGCAGAAGTCAAAGACACCAGAGACAGGTCCAGTTCCTCACCTGCAAAGTGAACAGCTTAAAAAACCTAACAAGACTCTGGAGCTCTAGATGCATGAAATGCAAAAGAACTTTGCTATGGAAGCTAACTACCACGACACTATTGACCTCCTGTAGAATGAGATTTAGAACAGGTAGAAAGAAAGAAATGGACCACTACCTTTGAGTATCAGGACCTGTAGAATATTAGCATGGCCCTTGATTTATAGATCTCCACCTACAAGAAGTTACTGAGAGGTGAGGAAAATTGAATTTTTCTGCCTCTTCCAAACTTTTCTTCTTTGAACCTGAAGGAAACCATTCTGGATTCACTCCTTCTGGTTGACAGCCACTCAATGCCACTTATGATTACGAAGGTTGAATCTAGAGATTGGTCATCATCAAAACTTCTCAGCATCATGAGGATCCTGATAAAAATCACAAACACTCAGGCAGCAACATATTTCAAGCAAAAATAAGAGATAAATCTATATCATAAAGAAACAGCTTTCAAATGTCTTTATGTAGTTTTTCAGTAGCACAACACAGATTTGGAATAAAAATAATCTCTAATTCTTAAGAATTAACACTCTTAAAAGATTTAGAAAAAAAGATTACAACATAATCTAGTTTATGAAGAAGTCTTGTGCTACACCATTTAAAAAGAACATTTTGAATAGCATTAAAACTGTTTTTTGTTTTTTTTTCTGGTCAACTCCTTCCCCTTTAATAGATTTTTGAAAAACAAACCAACAAACAACCACAAAAAACTGTGTTGTTGAAATGGGTTGAAGAAAGAATAGAAAGTAAGAAAGTGGAGAGAGCAAGAATACATTCACTTTTTGAGGAGTTTTGCTGTTAAGGAGAGCACATCAGAACAGTAGCTGACAGAGAATGTGGGCTCAAGAGATGAGTTTTGTTTTTGTTTTGTTTTTAAAGATGAGTAATTTTCAGATGCCTGTAGGCCAATCCTGTAGAGAGGGATAAATTGGTGATTCCAGTGAAGTGGGGTAGGTGTTATAACTGCTGGAGGAAAGCCTTTGAGTAGAAAGGGGACAAGGTCCCGGGCCTCAAGGAGGAGCTGGCCTGAGGAGCAGAGACACTTTCTCTTTTGTAATGGGATAGAGGGCTGAGGAAGCAGGTGCAGACACAGGCAAATTTTCACAACTGGTGGTGGAAACAAGATGTTGTTATCATTAGACTACGTTTGTTTCTCTGTGAATGTTTTGAGAAATTATATGAATGTTAAAAAAGAAGAGTTTATTAAAGATCTGAGGAGAAAAAAATTGAAAGGTGAATTTACCAGGAAAGTGCAGTGTTTTTCTGAAAGTGTTCAGTGTCCCTTCAAGATTTAAATTGAGCCCAGTTGAGCACTTGTGTGACTTCTTGAGCCAAGTTTTGCTGCTCAGGTGCGCTTAGAAAGTAAACAGAAGAATGTGTTTCATCAGCACCAAATTTTGTCAGAGGGATATGATGTCTGGACCATGGAATCTAAAAGAAGTAGGATAAAAGTGAGATTATTTAAAAAGCCAGTGTCAATACCTGAATATTTGATAATTGTCTTTAAATTTCCTCTGCTTTCACATATTATTTACTAAAAATACTAGAAAGCTGGCTCAGATATTTAAAAATGAACAAGTTAGTACACGTGGCCTTGCATCTTATGCCAATTCAAACTTTGACTCAAGTTATTTGAGCACAGACTTTGAATATCAAGATAAATAGCCTATATACTTTGTGCTAAACCTCTTAGAACACATATCAAACAGATTGAGTGAAGAACACATTTATAAATAGAATTGTTTAGACAATAAAAAGTGGAAGGAGGTAGGAGAATGCCAAATAAGTTAATATAAAAGCAATTAGAGCAGACTCAATAAAAGGAGAAAAGAAGGAAACAAAGGCTATGACTAAATCATGCCAAAACAAAACGTTGATAAGTGAAACATCTAGTCAATCAGCTAGATGTTTTGTCTACAGGGAACCTAGCAACTGACTTGACTGATTTTTTCACTGAGTTGACTAAACGAAGTGGTTGTTTTGGAAGCATGTTGACATACACATAATGAAAGCGGTAGAGAAGAAAAAAAAAAAGGATGTATTTGGAAAAGAAAAAATTCCTGAGACTTTTAAGTGATGGGTGATTAGATTAAGGGGGCTGAAAATTGAAGAGAGCAGATTACTTGGAATGAATTTAATTGCATAAATTTGAATTTGAAATATAGAAATAGTAACTTTCTCCCCAAATTATTGGAGATTTGTTTGTGACACAATGGAAACATTTTAAGAGAAATAGTAACTTTTCTCCCCAAATTATTGGAGACTTATTTGTGACACAATGGAAATATTTTAAATAATCTTTACAATTAAAGATTGTAAAAGCTCAGCTTTTTGTGTATTGTATTGAATTCTCCTCAATTTATTACTATCATTTCACTAATGTTTAAAGATCATCACAGAGTTATAATTCAATTTACTATCACAATGTGTTCATTTTCACACCCTTTCTACTTTTAAATACAGATGTTTAAGCTACTTTCCCTAATACTCACTATATGACTATAACACAGCTATCAGAACAAATTTATGAATTTTTTTCTATTTTGTCAAATGGATATATGGGAAAACATCTTAAAAACTAGCATGAGATTTTAAAATTTCAACTCATAAATCTTCCAATGGCCAGATTACCACTAAGGGAGCAATTTCCATACAGGAAGTGCTACAAGCCATATTATCCAATTTTTAAAATGGGAGGTGGTAAATTACCAATGAAGATGCACCATCATTCTCCAAGATCATGTGAATAGTAAGGAGAATGAGAAAGAAGCTCAACACAGTACAATGTTTTAAAAGAAATACTCCTTTATGACCTCAAACATTTACATACAAAGGCAATGTACACACACATACACAATATTTTGTTCTTTATTTAAATCTAAAATTCTAATATATAAGACCAGAAATTCTTCATGCATTTTAGGTAAAGATTTACAGAAATAAAAAAAAAATAATAATGTATCATTCAATTGACTCTATAGTACACTATGTTAAAACTTGGCTGCTACTTCCAGTTTCTATTCTTAATTTTTTTGTCCTAGAGTATCTTAAAATGGCTCATTTTCAATCATTTTTAGAGATTCCTTGAAGAATTATAAGGAAATTATTTGACAGAAGGCATCAAACATATTCAATTCTGAAATACTTTTCTAGTGATCTTTCCCTGGTCTCTGCTTCCTGAAGGCCCATTGTGTGAGGTTCTGAGTCACTGTCTGCATGGAATCCAGAGCATGTCTTCTTTCAGAGTTCCCATCTTCCCTGCTCTGTAAGCAGTATCCCTTTACTTCCCAGGAGGCCATGTGGACTCTTGGGAAAGCCCTGTCTTGGAAAATAGCCTCCGATCTTAACCCTGATCTCCCACTTACTAGCTCTATGATTTTGGACTAAAATTTCTGTGTGGATGCAGGCAGATGGTTAATGGGTTGAATGAGACAGTAAATGGAAAAGGATCCAGCACTTGCTTAATCAATTTTCCTCACTGCTTTAATTTTGTATCATTAGATCATGACAGATTTCAAAACTCATTTTTTAAAGTACTCCACTAAAATATGTTATTTCTCTATTCAGAAAAAAATTATGTCAAATTTGTTAACAAAAATCCCTGTTTCATATAGAGAAGACATTCAAGTTTAGTCACAGAAGCTGAAGTACAATTCCATATTGCTACCAAAAATATACTCATTTCTTTCTTTCTTTCTTTTTTTTTTTTTTTTTGCTAAAAACATTTCTATTCAGATTTCCCAGTTCTTTTTGTAATTTTCAGGTAAGTAAGTAGTTGTACTTATTATTCAATGGTGTAATAAAGATTATTACTTTGAGCTAAAAAATTTTGCACAATCATATCTAGATAATTCCTTCCTCAAATTTTGAATTCAAATAGATGTTGCAGTTTCAATGTCTGAAAGTTTCTTGGCTTCTTAGCCTTGTACAAAATATAAAACTTTTTACTAACTTTTATACAAAATATATTAGTGATTGGGGTATCATTTCTACTTTCTTACTCAATCAGATGCTTAAATAAAAGTTTATATTAAATATATAAATTACATAAATGCTCACATTTAAACATTAAGTACCATATTTTATTCAATATGTCATCACTTTTACAAAAATCACTTTTACTTGTCATCTTAGTGAGAGAATAAAGGATGTTTTAAGAAGAAAAAGATAATCAAAACTGTTCACAGAGTTTTTTCTATATATTAGAATTTTTAAAGAATTTTTGAGTGCTAATATTTTCAAAAGATTCATTTTGAAAGCAATTGAAATGTTTTCTTCTCTGTTAATTTGCTAGATCTGACTTTAAACTCTCTTTGTTTTCTGAAGTATTGATCATAAGTATCATCTATCACCTCTCACTGACGGCCGTCTGAGGCAAAACAAGGAATGTTCCACTGTTTGAGAGCAGTGTGGAAATAAGTTGTTTAGACAGAGTAAGAGGTGTTAAATAAGAAAAGCAGCAAATCTTGAAAGATTTGAAGAGTTGCCTCTGCATGGTAGGGGTTGGGGGTGGGGTGGGGAGCAAATTAAGAAATAAGAACACTATCAACAGAAAAAAAATTCATTGAATAATTGAATATAATTCTTACCTTATTGTTCAGGTGAAAAAGTTCACAGTTAAATGAACTTTTGACACTTCTCTCTTTTAGGCAAGAGACAAATATAAAGACTCTTTGGCGACATTCTTCTAATAACGGAAGGTTTAGGTCTAGGAATGGGATATTATAAACAATAAATCTATTCTAAAATATTGTAACAACCAAGTAGAATTTGGGTCAGATTAACAAAAGATACCATATACAGTTGTATGAGATCTACTAAATGGTGGCAGAAGTCCATAGTATTCTCTAAGTCCCTCCACTCCACATAAACAAAAGATTAGAGGTATTTAAGATTTCTAGAGCTATATGTACATATAATTAAACTACAATAAAAATACTCATCTAATTTCCCAGTTGAGCATCTGTTTATGCAACAGAGTTGCTGGTCTGCATCTGTCCATTTGTAGTGGAGGAGGAGTATAGGGAGGGTAGATTATTTGAGAATATGGCAGAGTGGAGAGACAGGGCAGTATATAGGAAAAAACTGCAGCAATATAGCCTGCACTCTCATGGTGGTCAAATGGACAATATAGAAAGTAACTGACATTTAGCTATCTGTTTGGCATTCAGCCAAAAGGTCCTAGCAAGAGTTTAGGGATAAACAGCAGGAGGTGAGACCATCTAAGAAATTGTTTGGAAGTGGTCAAGCCAGAACATAATCTCCCTCATCAGTAACTGATAGCATAAAGATTTCCCAAAGGTGCTTCCAAAGAACCAACTCATGAGACACTTAAGAGACCATAACTTAAATGTTTGCCACAAAGAAATCTAACTATGGGAGGTGAACACACAATGTAAATATATATACACACACATATACACACACATATATATGTCTTACTGTTAAAACGTACAACCGAAACTTACCGAATTTTGTTAACCAATGTTACCATGAAACAAACAAACAAATAAATAAATAAATGTTTGCCACAAAACGGGCTTAGAAGGGGCAGGAAAATCAACAAAGAGGAAAGTGTGCTTTTTCGCTAAAGTATTTCTATGTCTAGATGAAAATGGACCCAGAAGAGAAGGATGAAGGAAAGAATAGCTCTCACTGCTATCACTACTAGTCATTGGCCCAGGGTTCTTTGAATTTAGAGAGAAGAAATATGAATTTGAAGTTGTAAACTGGATTAAATTGGACCACACTAGATGTTTTTATACTTCAAAATGACCAGAAAGTTATGGGATCTACTCAAGATGTTACTGAGGTGGGGGGAAAAAATCTGTCCTTCTATGAGCAAAGGTAAAGATTGGAGGAAAAAGAATACTGCTTCATGTTTGTAGCCCCCAGTTTAGATTGCTTAGTAAAATGGTTACTTCAGTTGAGTATTTAAATTTAATTTTACTCCCCCAAACTGCTCTTCTAAATTCAAGTTTATATAATGGATTGTTGACTAAGCCTTGTTTGTCTCTCTTAAAACTTCTAATAAGAGAAGCCCTAATAATGAAAACCAGTAAAGTAAAAATTCAAGTCCTGATTCCATTTGTATTTTGTATTATTCCACATGAAATTGGTCCCTTAGTCATTGACCTCCTCCTACTGTTTTTTTTTAATAATAGATTGCATATATTTACATTAATGTTTTCTAAAATGCCATGGCATTTACTTATTGTCATTAATGTTTTTATTGTAATAATAGTCACTTTATCAAAATATACTTATGTAAAATAGGAACAGGTAAATTGTTGAGTGTATTTTTGAAGGTTTATAAATGAAATTATACTAGTTTAGGAAGAAGAAAAGGAATAAAGTTCAGTGCATTACTTAACATAAAGTTGTATTAATGAATAATTATAAAAACCTTCATAATTTTTCATTTTTACTTTGAAAAATTGGTTGAAATTAGATGGAAGGACATTTTTAGTCTTGTCCGATTAGCCTGATACATTCACTCAACATCTTTGCAGCTCTTACAAGGGTGTCTTGCCAAGGCTCTTTGCTCATTATGAGTTTTTATTAAACCCAAAGTAGATATTACTGATGGGAATAATTCAATACAAAATAAAGTCAACAATGGTTAAAAATGAAGAAATTAACATTATTATTGACCAAAATAAAAGGTATAAAGAAGTTTCTGGCATAATTTGGATCTATAAAATTCCATCCAGAGAAAAATGGACTTCATAGAAATGACTTTTTAAAATCTTCCTATTGACGGAAACTAGAATTGAGAAAATTTAATATGAACAAAAAGGTAGAAATTAAATTATTGATCCTACTAAAAATATTAATAAACTATAAATGGTAAAAATTAAAACTGTTTATGCTATAGAGAAAATTTATCAAGAAATTCAAGGTGCTTAATAAAATTAGTTCCAGAAAAAACTTTTGCAGTAAAATTTATTAATTTATTGACATTTAAATTGATATTCCTTAACATGAGGGAAAACGTCTCTTCTATCTGCAGAGTCAAAATGGCAGAGTGGAAATATTCTATGTTGGTCTGTTATATTTTATGACAATCAAGAATATATAAAGAAACACAACACATTAGGAAATAATCTTTATCATCTCATCTCATCCCCCAAAACAAAATCAATCCCATTTCTTAATATATATCATTATCTAGTGAGAAAGACATGAATAAGGAAGGTTTATTAATTCATTTATTCAACAAATGTTTGCTGGGTTCTGATAATATGCCAGATGATTCTGGAGATAAGGTAAACGTTATTCTTGTGGAGCTGCGTTTCAGGTGTGTTGGTGGAAGTGGTAGAAATAATAAATAAGTAAGTAAATAAATTGACGAACAAGAAAAAATATTATTATTTTATAGAAACTAAGCTTAAATGATAAAATAGAAAATGACTGAATGCTTATGGAAGTCTTCTTCAGGAAGGTCATTTTTAAGCTGAGATGTAAATAATTGTGTCTAGGCATGTGAATATTGCACAGTGTACTGTATTGCTTAAATTCTCAAGCTGAGGACATCTGCTTGAATTCTACTCTCAACTTTACCAAATGTATGTATCTCTTTGGAAATACACTTATCTGTATGCCCCAGTTTGTTATTTTTTTTTTTCTGTAAAATCGGAATATTACTTACCCATCTAGTTTGCCAGAAGGTTAAATAAGTCAGTACATACAGTTTTGGATAAATAAATGTTAGCTTTTAGATATGTTACTATTACTGGAGAATGATATTACAGTCAAAGGCAATGCTGGAGCAGAGACTAAAGGAGGAATGAGGTAACTATTTGCACCAGTTTTCCTTTGCACTAATAAATAGTAATTGTACTTTTACTAAATGATAGAATTTCAACATCTAAAGAACAAAAAGAAATTTATAAAACCAGATGGTGAATAGCGAGCCCTGGACCCTCCCCACATCACCCTCCCCCCCGGCTCCCCCC
>NW_006494612.1:17205902-17245364 GCF_000325575.1 Pteropus alecto | reverse complement strand
TACATAAACAAATTCTCTTTGTGAGAAGTCTAAAAACTAATTGAGAGACTCATGCATCCTGGGTGAGCCTGAAACTAGCCACACTGTAAAGTATATTTAAAAATGTTTAAGAGAGTAAATTTCATTTTAAATGTTCTTGGCATAATTAAAAGAAAAAAGAAATTTACATTCCAAGTTATGCATAGAATTTTACTTTCAGTTAGTCATTATTCAACAGTTAGGAATTGATTTGAATGGTAATGTTTATTCATATTATTTTATTATTAAGCTATTCATAGTGGTAAACCACTAGTTCGCACTGTATTAATAAAAAAAGTCGATGATGGCAAAAATGATGTTAAAACTATTTAGCAGAATCAAGGTCATGGTCAAAAATAATGTTAAAGCCAATCTTTGGTTCATTAAGCATTTACTTTATAATTCTTTTGCTAGTCTTATATTTATAATTATTTAAGATACCAGATATTTGTGAAAGTAGGCAGGAGGCTACAAAAATGAAAATGATCAGTTTGGGCATTGTAGAATAAAATGGGAATAAGAAGTTGTCAGCTATTACAATTATTAAAAAACTTTTTTTTTTCATATTTTCCAAAAACCTATGCTGTTTTTCTGGAATTCACAGTTGTTATTTGAACAGTCTCCAGTTGCCTAAGAAAAAGGACTGGCTATGGTCAGCAGTATTTGGAGCTCCCCAAAGAGCTTCAACCCTAGGAGGAATTGGGGATGCTGGGTACCTGGTCAGAAACTAGAAGTAGAAATCAAGCCAGCATCCTGTTCTTGAGAGCTGAGCCATCCCATAAGAATAGGAAAAGCAAAGTATTCGAGTAGCCATACAGGAGGTGCAGCAAAGAGATGATGCAATCCATAAGCAAATCCAACAGTCATAAATAAGGGGGTGACCTTTCTTAGCTGTCGGAACTAAAGCAATATATCTACATTCTATCTTGATCAAATGGGTCAGAGAATTGGGTTAAGACTGAGACTGCAGGTGGTGAGGTATCGATGAATCACAATGTGGGCGTCCACAGAAAACAGCAGGAACACTGAAAGGAAGTATGGAAAAAATACTAGACTGGGAAACAGAAAATCTGTGTTTTCAACTTACTACTGAGCAGCTGTGTGACCTTAGGTGAATCACTAAACCTTTCTGAGTTCTAGTAGATTAAACAAACAAACAAAAAAGAATGATTCCTGTCCATCCTACCTCATAGAGTATTAATACACACCAAATAATAAAAATATATGTTTAAGGACTTCATCAATGTTAATGTACTATCTCAATATAAACTAATTATTATCATGAATAGAATTTGGTGTTACAAAATAATGTATCTTCCTTTCAGTGTTTCTATGAGAAGACGGGAAAAATATCATCAGTTATTGATAAATAATCTCAAGCAAAAACTATAAGTTGACAACACCTAAGACAAAACAAAGGAAAATATCAGAGTAATATATTCTGTTTTAATTAAAGTCCTGACTACAAGTCTGTCAATATAAGATAATTGCCTCAATTCTCCACATGGTTTTGTGAATGAAGACACAATTTGGGTTTGCTTAAATAGCATTATTGACAAAGAATAACCAGAAAGATTCCAAATGAAAATAAGGTTTGATTATAAAAAATCAAGATAAACCCCAAAACAGTCCTTGACCCAGCATCACCCATGGTTCAAATTGAAGTGCAATGTTACACTGACCCTTCACTTTTATAAGGTGATATCTGATATTAAGAAGGTAACACATACATTACCTCTATCAATCTTAAGGTTTTTTTGTTATCTAAGGCAGGGGTCCACTAATCCTAGCCACAGACTGGTACAGGTCCACGGCCTGTTAGGACCAGGCAGCACGGCAAGAGTTGAGAGGTGGGCAAGCAAGTGATGTTTCATTTGTATTTGCAGCCACTCCCCAGCGCTAGCATCACCGCCTCAGCTCCACCTCAAATCATCAGGCATTAGATTCTCATAGGAGCACTGGTCCCTGGTTGAAGGTACTATATTCAACACAAGGATATTAATTGCTGGTAATCGAGAGGCCCCAGACATTTTCCTCCTCACCCTGTTCTACCTTTGACAGTTATTTTCCTTTTCCCCACTATCTTCCTTGCTGCTGGACCATAATGAAGACTGTGATGTTTTCCAGCCAACTCTGGCCCTTTCTTCTTGTCAGTCTTATGATGTGCTTTGCATAGGTTTGCAATATCAAAATAGATGGAGGCAAGGAAGAAAAGAAAAAAAGAAATGCAAATGCCAGCAGTAGTTCTTTTCTTAGAGTCTCTAGTCCAAACTCATTGAACACCAACCATCCTCTCCTCTCTATACCCCTACCACATTTCCCTTACATGCCACAGACACATCTGGTAATACTAGGTCACAATTTCTGCCTAGAGCTTTCTGCCCCAATTTTTATCTAACCCTACATATAGATCCTCTTACTTGTCAAGGCATCATTTTCTGTAAGCAAGTCTTTTCTGAGATGCTCGCCCTCTTTCTCCATGAACCGAGTGCCCTAATCCATATTCACCAGCATTGCATGGCAAAATCTCTTTTAAACTCTAATGTAGCCAATCATGTAGGTTACTTAATTCAAGAATAAATGACTTTACTACACATTTTAGCTCTTACAAAGGTTTTATGAAGGAATTATTATTGTGTTTATTTTACAGATGATAAATAGATTAAATAACTTGCTCAAGGTGAAGAGGTGGAGAATGATGGAGGCAGAATTTGAACCTGAGTATGTGTCACTCTAATATACGTGCTTTTCCTCGGTGCCTCCTGACATTTTTACTTCTTAGCACATTATAAGTAAAGTAGGTTTTGCAGATTGCCTGGAAACCTACCCTCTGAGTTTAAACACTCTTCTTATGGGAAAATACATTCGAAGTTTCAAATCACCAATTTACAAATGATCATTTGGACCATAATCAGTTCTTAAATTGGGTATTGCCTGCGCTACCAGCATGTGCAGAAATATGCTCTTGATCAAAATGATGAATCATGTGGCTGAATATTGGGCTGGAAAGCAAGCACAAATTTTCTCTGACCTTTGAGTCCCTGCCTTCTTCTGCTCTGCTAGTGAACCCTTGTTTTTCTACAAAATAAAAGCTCATTGCTCCCTAAGGTCTCATTTTCCTTTTTAAAATCTGGCAAGCTAAAAAAAAAATTTTTTTTTAAAGAAAGTAAGTAAATTATACGAACTCCAAATTTTGCCACAAACTGAGTTGATAAGGAAGGTATGAGAGTTAAATAAAAAGCTTGAATATCTCCTCCAATGCTAACAAAGTTGAAAGCTTTGCTTCTCAAACTTTAATGCGTGCAGATTACCTTGGAATCTGGTTAAAAATGCAGGTTCTGATTCAAAAGATCTAGGGTATTGTCTCAATTTTTTTTTTCTTTTTTGCATTTCTAACAAACTCACAGATGATGCTGATGGCGTTGGTCTCTGAACTCTACTTTGAATAACCATGGTTTATTTCAGATGAGGATTTTTTTCTGATAAACTATCAATATAGTAGGTGTCAATCAATGTTTTATTTTAATTTAGTAAAAATACCTGACCAGACATTTAAAAAACATAAAATGTATACACACCACTCTAGCTGAATTTTTACAGTCTTAATGAGAATAGTGTCCTTGAATAACCATGTAATGGTATTCCTCAGCCCAGTACAACTTAATGGTATGTATATATTTCTAACTTGGTTGCTCAGAATTTTTTCTTATTAAAGAAAGTAAAAATTCCTGTGTTTTGATACTTTCTGAATTATATGTAAGTTATTAAACAGAAGCCACTATTCTTTTTTCTTAGAAAAGATAGCATGAAAAAGATGCTAGGAAGGAAAACTGCTGACTATAATATCTCAATGTCCATGTGAAGAATAAATGCTTACTCTACATACACATCAACTTGAAGACCTACAGTTCTTATATGGCCCCATAGGGCTTTATTGATGCCTAGTCATTTTTTTTTTTTATTGCCACTGAATAAAGTCTTTTTGACATGGTATTTGACCTCTGACATTATCAAGACTCTCTCTTGGTGGTCATCAGGACATAAATTCTCTTATGTGTCAGTATGTGATGTATTTATTATTTGGCAGAAACAGACAGCAAAAGTGGTTGGTAGAGATGGATATTGTACGGACTCTAAATATGACTTGATTAGAGTTCATAGAATTGAATTTCTGTTATAATTTGAGCAAGTTAAGTAACTAAAGACTGTCTTAAATCTCTTTCTAGCCTTTAAGTTTTCATTCCACCTTTGATAATAGCTTCTAATTCTTGAATACTAATTAACGCCAACTGATAATAAATATCTGTTTGATACCAGCATATGATTTATGTACTACTGTTTCCATCAATTTTTTTTGTGGGAGCCTCATTTTTCTCATTTTTGGGCCAGATTAACAATGTCTTCTTTTGGATATGACCAAATAGGCCACATAGAGACCAAGTTATTTGTGTTGAAAGTATATATCTTTTCCTTCAGGTTATCTCTACAATTATAATCCATAAATTAAGCCTTAAAATAATAATAACACCTTACATTTATATTGTGTTTACACTTCTCCAAATAAGTCTTTCATTCATTACCTATTTAACCTAGACATTTACTATAGATTTATAAAAGCTAGGAAAGCTTGCTATTGTTCCCTCTCTCGCTAATGGCATTTCACCCACCCATTAGTGAAACATCAGGCAAATCAGTTCGAACTCAACCTCTGTTACCAAAATACCAAGGATCCTGTTTCTCTCTAGTTTTATTTACAAGTTAAAGACAGAAACTAAAGGTTAAAAGGAGGTCAGTTATTACTGATCTAGTCTCTCATTATGAACATTGATATCTATCTCTCTGTTTTTGGTTCGTTAAAGGAGAATCACTGTTATAGACCAATAATATGTAATACATAATACAATAATACATAAAATGATAATTAGTAAATAGCTGAAAAAGATTTTTAAAAAATCTACCTAATAGCCCAGATCCTATCATTGCTACTCACTTGTCTCTGGTCATTGTTTTAATGGGAACCTTCACTTTCTGATACAGAAAAAGGCATTTCAATGCCAGTTGCTCATTTTTAATAGTATTACCTATAAGAATTTGCAACATAAAATAGATCATTGGGTCCTGTTTTCCGACTTGTCATCTTAACTGGTTTTTCTTATTTAAAAATTTATTTTTAATCATTTCATCTGCTTTATTTCTCTAAAAGGCATTCATTATCTCTTTTCCAAAACTGGTCCCCCAAAGTAAATTTTCCTTAATAGGTATTATTTTTAAACTCTGCTACATATTTTATTATATTGTATCTGTTTTATTCTCTATCCTTTAGATTCAGGATTAGATTAAAAACATAAAAAAAAATCTAATGTCCTTCTCTCTTTTGACATCGAAATACTGTAAGAGACCTATTGAAGATGGAGTAAACTTCAAATTCTGAAACCAAGTGAAAGGCAAAAAAAAAAAAAAAAGGCCTCCTAAGCACCTGGTAAGTTCTTTGCATGATATTTTTACAGTATTTCTAATACTGCAATAAAAATTATACCTAAAATATAATAAAATTATTGTAGTAGTCAAAGTGAGAAAATAAATACTATATACTTTTAAAACTATTTTATCGGTAACTCAGAGATTTTTAAGTACTCCCAGAAAATGGCTTTCAAAGCTTTATATTAAACACTGTTCAACAGCAAATAGGAACCAATAATGAAGAGGTTTCGATAAGGCTAAGTGATGAAGGGCACAGTATCAGATCAAGAAGGCAACTGATAAGCACTGAGCTTCATTTTATAGATTTTCCACCACAATCAGTTTCAAGGTTTCTACTTACGCTATTCTGAGAACTTTACATCCAATGATAGTTGTTTCTTTCTGTCTATAGTTGGAATGCATGGTAGAGAACAAAGACAGTTTTAAGGCTAATTATGTTACTATTAGCTACAATAATTCTAAAGAATGACAATTTAGGATATTTACAGACACTTCAACTCAAACAAATTCTGATCCACATTCATTAGTATCAAATTTTCTTCTACTGAATTGGAATCTTTTCGAAAAGTGTTCTGTGCCTATTTGGAGTCATAGATTTCTGATAATTTGATGAAATATATAGCTCTTAAATGTAAATGCCCTCAAAATAAATAATTGAACACTTCAGTGACGTTGCTAGTTTGCCTAAGACTGTAATACACAGACTGTGGGTTGAAAACAGCAGAAAATAGAAAGGAGACAGTGGTTCACATGAATGCCTTTGATAGACTATTTATGAATATCTTTGCTTTAAATCCAACATTCTTCTCAGATATAGTATATATTTTCAGTATGAGTCATAGCTTATCCAGATAAAAATTTCTCCATAAAACACATGGTCCACATATAAGTCTCATGCATTCTTATTGCCTTAGACTAGTCCTGCTAGGAGTTTTGCTCTCTGGAAATTGAAGTTTAATTCATTTAGTCTCACAGAATATGTATGTATGTATGTATGTATGTATGTATGTATGTATGTATGTATTTCTTATTTATTTTAACCATTTAATTTCTTCTAGTGAGAAAACAAGCAGAATCCAGAGTCATAATATAGAGAGCCTCAGGTTATAAAAAATAAAATTAAAAAAATAAAACCTTCATAAAATTAAAGGGGAAGATTCTTATGACTATCTCAATAGATACAAAGAAGTATTTGATTACATTCAACATTTATTCATGATTTAAAAAGAAATGCTTTCAGTGAACTAGGAATAAATGGAACTTAATCTGAAAAACTTGCACTTAACATTATACTTGAGGTGAAATGTCAAAATACCCTAAAACTGGAAGTAATGCAGGAAAAAGCACTCACATTTCTATTAAATGTTGCATGTGAGGGTCTATTCAAGAAAGACAAAAATTTTAAAAAAACCTTAAAAATAAAATAATAAATATAAGAAAAAATAAAACTATTTTTATAGATGATATAATTGTACACATATAAAATTAAAAGGAATTTGCATGACAAACAAATTCCTCATTAGATCTAGTAAGTGAACTCATCAAGGTCTCAGGATATATGGGTAAATACAAAAATCTATAATATTTCTATGTATAAGTAACAAATAAATAAAACATGTAATTAAAAAATTAATTCCATTTAGAATAACATTAAAATTAAATAAATAAAATATCTGGGGACAAAGTTAGCAAAAGACATAAAAGTAAAAAGCATTGTTGAGAAGATTCATATTTTTTAGAAGATTAAATATTATAAAGATGCCAATTATTCCTAAACTAGTCACAATATGATTCAGATAAAGATCCCAATAGGCTGATCCTAAAATCATATGAAAATCTAATGTTCTCAAGTAGTCAAAACAATATTGAAAAAGAACTAAGTTAGAGAACTGTACTACCAGATTTCAGAACTTAAAAAGTTACAGTAATCATTACAATGTGGCATAAGGATAGATAACACATAAATAAATAGATCAGTGAAACAAGATATGAAATAAAGCACACATATATGGCCAATGGATTTTTTTTTTCTTTTACAAAACTCTCTACGTAATTCAATAGAGAAAGAAGAATCTTTTAAATGAGTGGCACTCGGATCACTGAATATTGAATATTAGATAAAGAAAAAAGAAATTGATTCATACCTAACACCATAACACAAAATTCCGGATGGCTTACAGACTTAACTGTAAAAGCAAAAAATATCAAGAAGAAAACATAGGAAAGTGCATTTATATCCTGGAGACAGGCAAAGATTTCCTAGGCAGACACAAATATCAATGACAATAAAAATATTATAAACTAGACTTTACCAAAATTAAAAACTGCTGTTCAGCAAGACACTATAAAGAAAGTGAAAAAGTATAAGACTAGAAAAAATTCATGATATATATTCTGAAAAATAATTCATATCAAGATTATATAAAGAACTAAAAAAAAATGATAACAAAAAGACAAGCAACCAAATACCAAAATGGGAAAAAGCTTTGGAAAGACACTTCACAAAAAAGACATACAAATGGTCAATAAACATTCATGATGATGGTCAACATTGTTAGTCACCAGAGAAATGCAAATTAACCCACAGTTAATTACCACTGCATACGTAAAAGAATGACTAAAATTAAAACAATAATTAAAAGAAATTTGCAATATCAAAATTGGAAAAGATACACAGCAGCTGGATCTCTCGTTTATTGCTAACAGGAGTATAAAATGGTGCAACCACTGTGGAAAATTAGTAGTTTATTAAAATTAAATATACAACTACTCCATGCCCCAACAATTGTACTCTTAGCTATTAAGAGTGAAAATGAAGTAACAAGTGAAAGGCATAAAACAAAATAAAACAAAACAAAATAAAACAAAAAACAAAAACAAAAAACAAAAAACCTATGTTCACACAAACTTGTACTAGAATGTTCACTGAGCTTTATTCATATTAACAAAAATTGGAAACAAACCAAATGTCTATTAATGGGAGAATAGATAATGCAAATCGTGCATTATATTGTATATTTGCACAATGGGATACCACTCAGCAATAAGAAAAATAAACTATTGATACATGAATAAATCTCAAAAAAAATTTGCCGAGGGAAAGAAGCCAGAATAAAAGAGGACATACTGTATAATTCAATTTTTATGAAATACGAGAATGGACAAAACGAATCTATGGAATAGATCTAGTGGGGAGGGGCAAAGAATGAGGAGATACTAGAAACATTCTAAGGTGATGGAGTGCTCTGTATTTCAATTAGTTACAATATGGATTACATGAGTATATACTTTGTCAAAACTTAAGGAACTCTACATGTAAGATCTGTGCATTTTACTGTGTAATTATGCCTTAACCATTTTTTTAATGAAGTCAAAAATTTAGGATGGCAAAGAGGAGCTTCTAGCACCTGGTGATTATTTTCTTCCTAAAGTGGTAAAATTGGCAGCTGTAGGGCCTTGTGTGGAATTTTGGAAAGCCTGAGAAGCCTATAACTCAGTGGCTCTTAAATTGGCTGCACGTTGGAATCACCCAGGGAGTTTTAAAGAGCTATGGTGTCTGGGCCTCACCCCCAGAGATCCTGATTTAATTGGTGTTGGGGGTGGCCTAGGCATCAGAATTTTTAAGAGCTCCCCAGGTAATTCTAACGTGCAGCCAAGACTGAGAATCACTACTAAAATTGTTACTGGAAGTATGCCGTGCTGCCTCTTGCTTTGGCTAAACATTTCCAAATGGATGATGCTATTCTTTGTCATTATAAAGTCTCGTGTAAACCATGTCATTTGGCATATTCCTGTTCATCATATCACCATCCCATTGTGATTCCCATGCACACATAAAACGAAAACAAAAAACAAAAACAGAAACAAACAACAAAAGAAGAAGTAGCACTTGACTTTATAATATCAATAAGCTGGAGTCTCTTAGCATATATTATGGTTTCGCCCCTTGATATTAAGTCCTATAGCACCCTAAATTTTTCCATTTATAACACTTCTTAGATTTGTAATATATCCATTCCACCACCTCAAAACTTTTAAAAAAGCAAGGGTTGTGTATATCTTTTTTAACAACTAAATCCACAGCACCTGACATATAATGGACGCTCAATATGTATATGCTGAGTGATAGAATAACCTCCACCCTGCTCGACACTAAGCTGCTCATTGGAATGAAGAGCGTTCCTCTCATCTCCTGCTCATGATACAGGAGAAAATAAAGACATATCAAGCTTTTCTCTCCTCTACTCAGGACTGTGGTGAAGAAGCAAGAATGCTGTGGGAGAAATCTGTTTTTACATATGTACAAAACTCTATGTTGTCTTAGGGATATGCCAACCGACAATATAAGTCATTACTGAGTGGAAAGAATGAGACAGTAGGGTCTGTGCAAGGGAGCAAATGGGGAAGGAGGATTGTTTGGACTGCTGTTAATCATGGGGTACTAAGGGGCTATAGGCAAGGCTGCAAGCCATCACATCCCAGAAAGGTAGGCCTGCAGGCCATTCTTAGGTTTCATAAATTGCCTAACAACACAGTGCATCAACCTTTCATGCGGAGAGCAATTGGAGCAGGCAGCACAATTTAACGCCGGCAAATAGAAATGTCTAGCACAGTTTAACATTCCTTAACCTTTACCTCATTAGACAGTTGTGGTGTCATTTATTGTTCTTTCTTTTGTATTGGTGTCATATTATTAGTAATGACTAAAGAATGGGTGCTGATGCTGCACCATGGATCTACTTCCAATTCTGCAGGTAGAATGCCACTGCAACGCTGTCAGTAGAATGTTCCAGGAGTCAACTCCACGGCATATTTCCTGAGGCAAGAAATGTAAACTGTTTGCAGCTTCTTAGCTAGCTCTTTTCCACACTGCATATTGTGGATGCGTTGGTACCAGTAATCGGATAGCTGGATGAAATATCTGGCTTAGCTCAACTTGTCCCTCCCATACCCACCTCAGCTAAAATATCAAAGACTGCAGAGAAATTTAACTTTTATTAATTATTTCTTTCACTCAAATTAATGTCTTAATTATAGATTATTAAAACTAATTAGCCATGTCATTCATTATTGATGATTTCATTTTGTTTCTGGTGTTAACATATTCCTTCTTAGAAATAACAATATGCATTCAAGTGCTGATTATTTCTAAAACTAACAATCTAGGCTGTGGTGATGTGTGTGTGTGTGTGTGTGTGTGTGTGTGTGTGTGTGTGGTATGTGTTTTGTTTTCAGAACAATCTTAAAGTTATAAACCATTTCAGAAGCATTGCATATGTTCCATTGGATATAGTACAAAGAAAATTATCTCCATTTTTCTCATATATAGTATATACCATGGCCTGGGTCTCTCCCAAGAAAAAGAAAGGTAAAATAATTTATAAGTCAGGAAGGACCCATAAGAGTGAAGAAGGCATTCGGTGTCTGTTTATAAGACTTGTATTGAAATATCAATGATATAATCGTTAGAATAACATGGAAACGGGGAACACATTTCTCTAAACATAAGAGTAAGATTTTTGCTTTAAATCCATCATCACATAAAACATAATGAAATTTTAAGCAATAATAACACCTTAGTAAATGGCATTATTATTGTTATTGAGAAACAGATTGAAGCAGTTAGGAGACTGTTGGCTGACCTGAGATGTAAAATGTAAACTTGGAGGCAGTAACCAACTTTAATTTAATATGACTAAACCAGTTTAAAAGAAAGTGAATACTTCTGTGCCAGATTAAAACCTGAACAGTTAGGCCAGTTATATTATTTATTGCTGCATAACAAATTACTCTAAAATTTAGCAGCTTAAAAATAAGAAACATATTATTAGCTCAATTTCTGTGTATCAGAAATCTAGGGTGGCTTACTTGGGTGTTTCAGCTCAGGGTCTCTTATTCTCATGAGACTGAAGGTCTACAGGGGCTGCAGTCGTCTAAAGGTTTGACTGAGACTTAGGGGTCCATTTTTCAGGTTGGTCTCTCGCACTCATTTCGAGTTGGTGCTGGTTGGTGAGAGCCCTCAGTTCCTCACCACATAAACCTCTCCATAGGGCTTCTCGGTGTCCTCATGAGATGGCGGCTGGCTGTCCCCAGAAGGAGCAAAGCAGAAGCCACAGTGTTTTATAACCAACCGCAAAAATCACAAATCAGGATATTTCTTCAATATACTTTTGGTTACACAGACCAGCCACATAGCATGAAAGAAGAGAAAACACAAGGGTATGAATACCAGGAAGCATTTGGAATCACTAGGACCATTTGAAGGCTCGCTAGCATGCCAGTAGATACATGTAGAGAAGGGATGCCTCAAGTAGTAATGATGAGAATAATCTGGCCTATGTTAATCTATTACACATCAAACTACTGTTCAATTCCATTTATAAATGAATTCACATCAAGCAGTTATAGGCATCATTTATCTGATTGTGTCTTCCAATGTGTTACTTATACAGGCATCTAGGTAAATTCCGCAAAATATACATAATCGTCTTTCTCCAGGGCCCCCAATTCTGAATTTCACTGTTTATTGGAAGCTTTTCCAAGCTCTAGTGTTATTGTACCATTTGTTACTGTGATAGTTAATTTTAATTTTTTGACTTAGCTAAAGGATACCAGATAGCTGGTAAAATACTATTTCTGGTTGCATTTTGATGGTGTTTCTGAAAGAGGTTAGCATTTGATTCAGTAGACTGAGTAAAGAGATCTGCCTTCACCAATATTGCGGTGGTGGGGTGGGGGGAGGTGTCATCAATCAATCCACAGCCTGAATGGAACATAAAGAAGAAGGGCCAATTTTTCTCTCGTTGAGCTGAGACATCTGTCTTTTCTTGCACTCAGACACTAGAGCTCCATGTTCTTGGGCTTTCGGACTCAAAATTTACACTAGTGGCCCCCTCAGTTCTCAAGTATTTGGACTTGGACTGAATTATACCACCAGCTTTCCTGGTTCCCTAGCATGCAGATGGCAGACTGTGGGACTTCTAGGCCTCCATAACCATATAAGCCAATTCCTATAATCTCTCTCTCTTTCTTTCTTTCTTTCTCTCTCTCTCTCTCTCTCCCCCTCATATTCTCTCTATATATAGTAGAATATATGTGTATATTCTATTCATTCTGTTTTTCTGGAGAACCCTGACTAATAATACAGTTATTTTGTCAGATGTGCCAATGCTTGAATACAGGATTTGACATCAAAAATAAAAAAATAAAGAAATGTTCCTTTGCCAAATTCCTCTCTTCGTATGTGAATCCTCTATTAAATCTTTATTTAAAAAGTGTAAATTAGAATCTTGACCAACTTAAGGCTGTACTGGTATGGGGGAAAAGGGGAGCAATGAATTTTGTTGCTGCTAGTCTAATTTTTCTGATATTTTCTCCAAATTAAATATTAAATATCAATATTAAATCCAATTTTTTCTCCAAAATAGAATCCAAATTATTTTTAATGAGTAGATTGTGGATCAATTTCTTTCAACTAAAGCTAGTCAAATAGATAAGAAATAAACATCTACATCCAACCATTCTTTCAGTGTTGTATGTTTTCGTGTTTGAAATAAGAATATGGTCTTTTTCTACTCAACTCTAAAAAAATTCAGTTTATCTAACTATCTTTAACAAAATTATCTTTCTACAAAGAAAATCTAATCTAATTGGCAGGATTTTAGTTAGGCAAACCTAATTTTAAAATTTATTTTTAAAACTTATATGAACTTAGGAAACCCATTAATTCCAGTGAATCTTTGTTTATCTATCTGTTTTAGTCCATTAAAGCTGCTATAACAAAAATACCACAGACTGAGTGGCTTAAACAACAACATTTATTTCTCATAGTTTTGGAGGGTGGAAAGTCCAAGATCAAGGCTGGTGGATTCAATGCCTGCTGAGAGCTCACTTCCCGGTTCATAGACAGCAGTCTTTTTATCGTGTCCTCATAAGTGGAATGGGTAAGAGAGCTCTGTTTTTTGGTTTTGTTTGTTTGTTTTCAATAAAGGCACTAATCCCACTCATAAGGGCTCCACTCTTATGATATAATGACCTCCCAAATATCTTACTTCCTAAAACTATCACATTGGTAATTAGACTTTAAATATAAATTTGGGGCATGGGGGGTTACATAAATGTTCAATTCATAGCACTATTTATAAAATTGAGACTAATAACTACTTAAAAGAGTTGGTTTGAGAAATAGAATAATATGTTGATTAAATTTTAATTGTCTTCCCCAATTATTGATCATAAATGAAAAGGCACACTGAAAGGCAAAGCCCAACCTTGGCTTGGTATCAAGGCAATTTATGGATGTGTTTAAACTATGACTGCATTCTCCACCATTCCCACAATTCACATGCTCTAGCTACAGTGGACTGTCTGATACTTCCCCAAAATAGCTTTTAACTTCATGCCATTCTAGTTTTGTTTCTGGCATTTGTTATGCCTAAATTATCAAAAGACTTCTCTACCCGAAGAAACTTACTCCTCATTTAATGACCTACTCAACTATATTCTTTAGGAAACTTTGCTGGATATGCCTCAGAAATTTGGATTCTATCTCTATACTCCGTTGTTAATTTATATGTATATTATGGCACTTGTTATTATTCACTTTTGTTAGCTGTAAAAATATTAGACTCTGCCACAGATTGTGAGGAATGGATTAATCATCTCTGTATTAATCATCTCTATCTAAAAACAAGCTCAGGGCCAGGCACATATGAAGTTTGCTCAGGAATTGACATTGGAAAAATAGCATAAGTATTCAACACAAGGAATCTTTGGAAATGAAAACTTAAAGGATATGAAAAGTGATCAAATATTTTTAAAGTTGTAAAAGAAGTTTCTAGAACAGTAAATTAGACATCAATCCACAGGAGATTCTGCAACGAATACCTTTAGGGAATTTCTGAAGGATGTTATACTCACATACTTACTACAAGAGAATGGTACACACCAACTACATATAATTCTCACTACTCTTTAAGATGGTAAGCCCACATATCTTGATTTTAGGAAGACATTTGACTAAGTCTTTCAAGATATCACTGACAAGAAGAAAAAATGTGGCCAGGACGATGACGGTATCATTAAATAAACTGAGGTCTGATTGAAGGCTGTGCCCTATGTGTATTGATTAATGGAGGAAACACAATCAGAAGAATGGTCTAGTGTTGTGTCACTGATTTTTGTGCTTGGGTTTTGCTGGCAAGCATTTTTAATAGCTCCTTGAGAAAAGACGTAGAAGACATAGAAATTTCATTATATTTGTTGATAAAATATTAGAAAGTTCTACATCCTCTGGGATACAATATAGGAGTATATTACTTACCACTATTGACATTTGGGGTCAATTAGTCTTTGTTGTGGCAGAGGGGTGGGGGAATGTGTTGTCCCTGTAGATGTTTTGCAGGATTCCTAGCCTCTACAGACTAGATTTAATAGGAACTTTCTTCCTGCATCCCAGTTTTGATGACCAAAAATATCTCCAGACATTGCCAAATGTCCCTGGGAACAAAACCATCATGAAATGAGTATCACTAGACTAGAATGAAACTTACCTAATACAAATGCTTCATGAGGTAAAGAATGCACTATTCTTCTGTTTTAACTTTTTATATCTTGTACTAAAGGATGAATGAATAAGTGAATAAATGAATGAGCAAATAAATTATTTAAAAACCCAGTTTTTAATTTATATTTCAAAAAACACAATGTCTCTTCAAGCTGATGAAAATCCAACTGAATAAATGTTCCATTTAAAAGACAAAATTCAATATAATTTCAACATGAGCCAATAATAATATCACTCCTGAAAACCAAAATCTAAACCAAAACAAACAAGTAAAATGAATACAGTGTTAAGATGCATTAATAGAAATAGATTATCCAGAACAAAGGAGATGATATTACACTGACTAAAGTATGGCACTCAGTTCTGTTGACATTTAGTCAGAGAAAAGAACAGACTAGAAGGATTCTAGAAGTAACTACAGACAAAGTTTCTTAAAAACATGTAATAAGTGGTTGAAGAAAATAAGGTTGTTTAGCTCAGATAAAAAATAAATGCTGGGGAACATGAAAATTTTAAAAATTTGAAAAATAATCATGTGATGGATTCTATGTATTCCAAAAGAATGAATATGTATCAAGTTTTAAAGAGATAGGTTCAGGCTCAAAGGAGATAAGAACTTTCTTTAAAAAAAAAAGAGCTTTTCAAAAATGCAATGTATGATCTTTAAACCTGATCACTAACTTCTATTTCTGAACTTCTATGTGTCTTTAATGATCAAGTTAATAATATCCTCAAAGTACTTTGATATTCAAATCATGGTATCTTTGTAACTATTTTAACTGTAATATGATCAAAATAAAATATTCAAAAGGTATTTAAATTCAAAATTTATTTGTCTTGAGTCTTTTTCTTTAGAATCAATTAAAAATTTTTAATTATAATCATTTGTACAATAAGCAAATCTACAAACTTCTCATTTCTATAAAGTGAAGGATGTTGCACTGTCTCTATGTGAATGAACACTGAGTTGGTAGGCATGTATCAGTAGAGTAACCAGAAGTGGAAGCTAAGCAAAGAATGATCAGATGTGCAAATGTTGAAAACAAAACAAAACCCTGGGAGGCAAAGGGAAGTAGAAAGAAGAAGCAGCCCTCACATACCCACTCAAAAGCACAGGGCTTGGCCTGAATCTCCAGGCCAAGATTTCCCAGAGAGGAGAGCCAAGTGTAAGACCTTCTTGCCTAATTCTCTCACAGCAGCTCAAGGCTTCCTTGTTCACCTCAGCCCACATAGTCTCATCTAGTCTTGAAGGGAGTTGGCCCATTAAAGACAGAGGGAATGTTTTCTAGGGACCAGGCATTCCCCAAGTTTCCCTTAAGAGGATGATTTCCTGCACAATACTATGGATTTCTTTGAGGAGAAGTGAGAACTATTACTCTGAGTTCCTTAAGATTTCTATGATTGGCTTTCTCTAGTAAAGTTTCTTTTAAAAGAAATAGAAGCATAATAGGCTTACAGCAAAAGCATTCTTTCTTTATGTCATTATCTGAAGCTTTTTAGCTACCACCATTACTATAGTACCCTTAAACTTACCACTATCTGTTCAACCCCCTACTATGTACTATTGTTTTTAAACCTGGCCTCAAGTGCTATTTCACTGCTACCTTATCAGCAGAATCCGTACTCCTACCCCTGTGCCAGCTACTATACCATCTGCTAGCAAGTTGCTGAATCTGACCCAGGACCAGGAGAATTTCCTCTCTTTCACTGACCTTGGAATTTTCTCCACACCTAGACGCATACAAACACTGCCTAACTACCACCACATCTTAAAAAAAAAAAAAAAAAAAAAAATTAGAGAGACTCTGTAGGGCCTTCTTTCATAGATGAATTCTGTCCCAGCTATCATTCAACTGATGATTCTTCAACAAGGACAGAATTAATGAGAAAACTGCAATTATACCTCAAGAGGTTTTATATTAAGGAACTATAATACTTTGTAGAATTAGGAAGAAAGAAATTATCGTTTCAGACAAATCTTAAAAAGATTAGATTAGTTTAAGATAAAGAGTGTTAAATTTGGGGAATTCTTTTTCAAGCCTAACCTCTGAATCTGTTGAAGTTTGTTTATTAACAGGAAAAAAAAAAAAAAAAACCTAGTTACTAACCAGATTTAGAAAATGCAGCCTGAGGAATTAAAGGCTCTTTTTAGTTGACCAAGTTTATTATTCAGTATCATCCACCTTTAATCCCAAGGATTCCTCACACTTGGGCAATCACCCAAGTGCTGTTTAAATTCATGTCTCAATTTAGCTAAATTATGTTATATGTAATGAAAACTAGCAGCCCACCAAATAATTTTACTTCGTAAACATATCTAACAAGTGGAGGAAGGAATTTTTGTTTTTTATGACCCAAAGTTTCCACTCAACTTCTCAGACAAGGGTACTTCAACATGTAAAAAGATGACTAGGAAGAAGGAGACTCTCGTAAAAAGCAGTATAATATCAAGGTAAGTTTTTCCTTCCCGAGCAACAATATTCAGGTCATGTGCTTGCCAAAACCCATTCATTCTGGAAACATTTCTCTTGCTGTTCTCTCAACATGCATCAAACAAAATATAAATTTGCTATAAGCAAGATAACTCCAGTGGTATAATATGTATAAGAATGACAAAGAAACTCCTCCCCACATTATATCATCAATAGCCATGATCTTAAACAAACTCAGGCCAAACCAGCTTCATTTTCTAAAAACGATATTTAACAGAGCATCAGGAAAATTTCCCAGGACAAAAACAGTATATTTCTCAGGAGACCTGGCAATTTAAAAAATCTGAGTTAAGAAATGCAGGGAATTCCCTTGTGTGACCACCTCGCTAAAGGTTCCATTGTGATGGTTAGCTCAAAACAAAACAATAATAATTCCTAAATGGTAAAAAATAAATTTCGATTCTCAGAAAAAGTACACAGTATGAGCCATGTTCAGTTGCTGAAACTTCCATGGAAGTAATTTTCTTCTCACAAATGCCATACAAGAATGGAGAACTTTGCACATAGTCCCAGTTAAGTTGGAAGGATTTTTCTTTCCGGCAAAAAAAAAAAAAAAAAAAAAAAAAGCAAAGGATTTAAAAGATCCATTTTTTTGATATGGCATCTTTGCTTTAATAATTAATGGATATTGTGTGTGTATAATGCTTAGTTACAGATCAAGAACATAGAATTTAATAAATGAAAGTTATATTCTCAACATATTCAGTTTTAAATGACATATATTTAAGCTGCATCTTTTCCTTAGTTTTAAAAGAAAAATCAAAGACCTTTTAATCTTGGATAGCACATGTAACACAGAAGCTTTCAATTGTTTCTCTCAAAAAAGCAAATCATAATCAGGTAGCATCTCTAGTAACAATATGTTGATGTGTAACTTATTTTTAGCATTGCTAATCTGAGTTTGTAAACTCCTGTGTCTAATGAAAATGGTTTGTTTCTATCTCAGAGCCTCCAAATGCATAAAACAATTTGTTGTAAATAATTTTGAGCCTGAAAACAAGAAAGCAAGGAAAGGCATATATAGTCTCAGGTTCCCTGTAGAGGTTAAAATTTATATCTAATTTTAGAGCACCTCATTCACTTTGAATATGTCTCAGGGAAAATTCAATGGGATTCTGTAGAGGCAACTACTTCCAAAGAATCTTAAGAGAGAGCAGAATAATAATTTTAATCAATAGTTTCTTTTATTTCAGAAACTAAGTTTTTAAACAGCATATGAAAGGCATTGTCAAGAATTACCTTATTCTATGTCATGTTGTGTTTGTGCTTGTCATATGAAACAATATAGCCTGACAAAATCTAAGTTAGGTTGTGAAAAATAACATTATAATTCCAGTAGAATAATTTTTTTATATAAATCCTTTCATAAATCCTTCATCTGTTATTTAAAAATCAATTGCTCATTCCAAATCAATTAAATAAACCATCCATAAAACCAGATATATTTTACCAATCAAATATTTCTTATAATACATGTCAGATATTTGATTTGCATATGCTAAAGTATATTACTTAATCTCAGAAACTATCAGCCCTAATCTGAAGCTACAATGAATTCAAGATTGAGTGGAGGAACAAGTATGAAATGGTTTTATAAACTATCCTCCATAGATAAAAAGAATATTTTTTAACAAGATGAGTCACAATGAAGTCTCAGGAAGAATGCTTAAAAAGGAAGAAATTATGATGCCTTTTTCATGCTGGTGAATTCTATCTGCAAAGGCCTGAAGAAAAGGAAGTTGACTGAAAATGACATGAGAGATTTGGGTTAGATATAAGAAAGATTTCCTAGCAGTAAACATCATAAAACCGTTTAATTGTTATTATCAGTCACTACTCTATTCTTTCATACGTGATCAGAATTTATAGATCAAATTACAGTTGGCATTTAGTATTATTTTACATGAAAAAACTAAGATTATCTAATTGATAACTATTCACAAAGAATTTACAACAAAGGAATTTAAGAAAGTATTATATTTGTGGTGATCTTTCCGTTGGCTGGGTTAAACCCTCCCTCTGAGCCCTCTACATGCTGTACACTTCTCTATCACTGCCCTTATGAAATTATCTAACAATTTGCTTAATTATTTGCCTGGTTGCTCAACTAGACTATGAGCTTCTTAAAGTGTAACATGGTGTCTGTCTTATATCCCATTATTGGTGATCTACTACAAATTCAATGGTTACTGAGCTAAGAATGTATCTGAAAAAGGTATAAGTGGAGGGGAAAAAAATGTGTCTCTCAACCAAATACGTGTAGCAAAATAAAAAGAAACCATAATCCAATGAAAAATAAATGACTGCCAAAAGACATATCTGAGCTTTATAATAAATATTTCAAAACAGAACCATCCTTAAATAAAACATTAATCTGGGCCATAATATGCTATTAACCTAAAGAAAAAAGAAAAGTGAAAATGAAAGCAATTGCCTTTCTTTATTCATTAATATGAAAACACATATATTTTATGAAGAATATTGTACATAGGGGAAAGTATTTTTTAAACATTCAGATAGCTAGATAGAACTTCAGAGATAGCTCATTTTAGATTCTTATTTGAAAGCTGAGTAGAGACATTCAGAAGACATTTGGGCAGGTCTGTGTGCAAATCTCAGCTCTGCAGGTCTATGAATCTGGGTACATTATTACATTTCCAATTTAATTAATCATTCTGAGCCTTTAAAAATAAAATGGGGTTTAAAATATTTAAAGAATGTTGTAAAGGTTGAAATGAAAGAATATACCAAGTTTACAGTAGGAACTTAATGCGAGTTACTTGTGAAGAAAAATAACATTAAAGAAAGAAATTTGGTGTCATTATAGTCTGAACCTTGGCTGAATTATTTATTTGCTATTGAACCTCTGGCAAATTAATCTCTCTGAATCTCAGTTTGCTCATCTATAAAATAAAATTAATCAAACTTACTGGTTGAATAATGGCCACCCAATGACATCAAGTCCTAATCTCTAGAGCATGTTCATGTTACCTTATTTGAAAAAAACAGTCTTTTTATATGTAATTAAGTAATTGAGATGAGAAGATTATCCTGGATTATCTTTATCTGGGTGGAATTTAAATACCATCACAAGTGTCCTTATAAGATAGAAGCAGAGGGAAATCCCACATAAACAGACAGAGGAGGAGACATACAGAAGAGAAGGAGGCAGTGTGACAATGGAGGCAGAGAGCGATGCAGTCAAAAGCCAAGGAATGTTTGCAGCCACCAGAAGCTGGAAGAGCAAGAAACAGAATCACCCCTATAGAGGAAGTATGAGTCTGCTGAAACCTTAAGTTCAGACTTCTGGCTTTCAGAATTGTGAGGGAATAAACTTTTCATTGTTTTAGGCTGCCAAGTTTGTGGTATATGTTATGGCAGCCACAGGAAACTAATCTATATATATCCTGAATGGTCTCTGTGTACATAGGCATAGGCCCATCAAGATGGGAGAAGGGTCTGCAAAGACTTTCCACCCATGTCTATAGTACAAAAAACTCGAAAGTCATTCCTAATTCTGACAGTTCCAGAGCCAGAGTCAGAGAAATTTGAGAAAGCAGGGTCTCAGGTGAATTTCTAGAGCTCTGCATTCTGAAGAGAGTCAGCTGGAGGTAAACCAAGGATCATTAAAGAGAAACAGGCAGGAGGGAAACACAAGAAACTGTGAGATGATATTTCTCCTCCTTCCTGGTGTTCCATTGGTTTGTGGCAAGAATAGGCTATATTTATTTACATAGAGTCAAGGATAAACAAGTGAGGAACATGCCTATTTCATCAAAGTCCCTACCTGAGTATTTGAGGGGAAAAAATGGTAAATAAATATAATAAATATTATTGTAGTTATTACTGTTATTATTATACAAGTCATCAAGTGTTGACTAACAGGTGAATGGAGGAGTAGGGTGAAAAGAAAAGCAATTCTATACAGAATTCAGTACTCTCCATTTCATCATTCTCCACTATTATTCTCTATCATCATACTCCTTATTTTTTTCATACAATTTATGACATAACTTTAATCTACTTTTCTAATCTCTTTTCCTGACATTATTCAACTAACACGCACACCCTATGCCCTAGACTGCCTCCTACCCAAATACTTATGAATTTTAACATCCTCCAGTCTATAATCAAGCTTTGAACAGTCCCCTCTGCTTGAGTTACCTTGCTTTCCTCATCTTCTACTTTGTGAACTCCTCATTCTACAAGCCCCAGTTGCTCCAAGAGATCTTCCCTGATCATTGCAACAACACCTTCAACACACTCTCAGTTAACTGACAGAATAAATTATTTCCTCTTCTGTACTTGTATCACTGCTCAGTCATTTAACCAGTGTTAACTGTATGTCATCTATGCGGTCTGTTCTTTTTTCCTTTCAAAGCTTCATTACATGATCCTTCATTTTGTTATCCCAATTAAACAAGCTCTTCAATTGTAGAAATGCTCTTATTTGTGTTTGTTTCCCAAAGTCATCAGACAGAATGAATTATTAAGGACCGAGTGAATGTTTGCCTAGCGAGGGTAGACATTCAGGTTTTCCAAATACATCTAGAGCTTCAGACATGGGTGGTAGGCATGAAGCTCTACACTAAACAAAGAGCCAAAAAGCTTTTTCAGTCCAAGAGACACAAGAAGAAAAAGAAGTAATGTAATTCAGGTGACAGAATTATATCATGTTAAATCCAAAATATGTACTAGAATTTTCCAAGTGAGGAAAGTCTGATGACAAAACAAGCTTCTTTATTAAGGTTTTTAAATAGGCAAGTACAACCATTTAAAAAATGAATGTTATTTCTGCACTTTCAGTGAATAATGTTAACCTAAATATCAAGTAGAATACTCACAGAGAGAGACAGCAGCAAGAGCTTTTACTTTCTTGTCAATACATTCTGGACGTGAAGTAATGATCAGAGTAAGGCTAGACCTAAGAGAACCAAGAAGCCTAGGTTTGAGAGCTACTTTTTTTCATGCTGGTGAGAATTTCTGTAGTCTGAATCACTGAGTACAACCAGGGATGACTGAGAAAAGAATGTGAATAGAATCTATCTGTACAAACCCTAGAATACCCTTGTCACAATTTGTATAGGTCTACAGTGCTGGGATGAGAGGCATACTATTACTCAGGTCTGAAGCCCATCAGGGAGCTCCAGGGGCTCAGATATTGGCCTTTACCCTCAAAACTTGAGGTCAGCTGACCAGGTCAAGCCAATGGGAATGAGTTCAATAAAATATCACCTTTTCAAGACTTAAAAACAAAAAAAGATCTAGAAAATTTGTCCAGCCTTGAAAAGTAACAGGGAAAACAGGCATCTTTTATGACAGTATTGCAAGAAAAAAAAAAATCTGTCTTCATGAACTTTTATTCTTCAGCAAGAATTTATTCCTAAAAATTAGAACCCACTTACTGCTGAGGAGATTAAATCTCAAGAGGGAACATTTAAGGAATCCAGGAAAAAGAATCATACAGAAATTAATAAAGAGAATTCATGAGTAAAGAGAAATACCTTAAAGTCACTAAATATTCTGACAAAAAAATAATAACATGTAGATTCTTATGCAATCCTCATTTTGTATGAACAAAATATGTAAATAAATAAGATTTAGCAGGTACTCTAAATTCAGATTTTCTAAAATATATAATAACCAACATCTTCTTAAATAATTCCTCAATCACAATAATTTACATCAATCATTTCTTTGTAAAAATGGCAATGCACTATAATAAAAAGCAAGAGTAGAAACTGCCATACATGAGCTAGAATCACCTTCCTGTCCCTTCTAAGTGACTAAAGTAATTAATCATTTCTTGAGTTTCAAGTTCAGTTGAAAATAAAAATAATCATTTCTAAGTTGAAAAGTTGTTTGAGAATTAGCATACCTGACATTTATTATATCTGGCACATAGTAGGCACCTAGTAAAAAGTAGTTCTCATATTATAAAATATTGAATTAATTATGATAATACTAGCTCTAGTAATAAATATACCTCAAATTCATGGCTTAACATAATGGAAGTTTATTTCATGTTCTCCAATACAGTTATCTCTCATTGAAGGGTAATTTTCTCAATATGGTAACTTAGGAATCCAGGCTGTTTTTATTTTATAGCCCAATCTTCCTTTAGAATTGATGAGTTCTTTGTTCCAATCAAACAAAAAGGTAGAATAGAAAAGCCTTAGTCACTATTTTAAAAGCCCAGTCTGATGATGACAAGTATCACTTCCATAGATATTCCATCAGCTAAAACTAATCATATGACCCATCTAGATGTAAACCGACTTGAACAATGCAGTTTCCAGTTGAATAGCTCTCTTCTAGAAGTAATTCAACGGCAAAGAAGGGGAAACACAGATTCTATGTGGACAGCTAGCTGTCTCTGCCACAGTCAACTCCTTTGGCTATAAAGTATCACTGTACACTCTTCTTCCCTACCAGGAACACCCCCCACTACAGGCTATATAATTTAAAGTTTCATGCAGTCAAGACACCCAGCTCAAAATCTAGGAGCTCTGAGTTATAATATATCCATATGTGGCAACTTATAGTCTGGTGACCTATGAACTGAAAGGCAAGTTGTCTTTCCTCCATATCCCTAACATCCAATATAAAGGGTTTCAGCAAAAACAGGCTAATAACCATAAAAACTCCCTCTGGAAAAAAGGAACAATGGAAAACACATGGTGCCTCGGTCCACAGCAATAATAACGTCCCTCCCAGGCAAGCACCGTGAAGACCCCTACCCTGGCAGTGATGGAAGTTTTCTGAGTAGACTCTGTCTCAAAATTCCCTTGCCAATACAATTCTTTCAAAGTCAGTAGGCTTCTGATCTGTTTGCTTCTAGTGAATTCCATGCGTCAATAATGACAACCAAAGTTCTTTTATCTTCATTACAGAGCTGAGCCCAAATGTTTAGCTGAAGTCTTAATGAGACTTTATCAATCTTATCTAATCCAATTGGAGTCCAGAGACTTAAATTTTTTCAAACCTTGCAAAGCCTGAGATTTCTGGATTTCATCTACTCCCTTTTATTTAAGCTCTCGAAACCAGTCAAGTTTTGACTGAATTCATTTCTTTATTATAATATCTTATAAAATGCAGCAAGTAACAACAAACAAACTATAACGTTCTGTTTTCTAGTTTCTGGGCCTAGAGCCACAGGCTTGGGGGCATCATAGGCAACAGTTTTATCAAAAGTTCTGCCACTGCGGGACGTGCATCTCTATGCGCCCAACCTCTAATATTATTAGTTTTATTAACACCCAGTCTTGAGGTCAGTGTTACATATTTATGTATTTTGAAAGCAGCATCCCCACTTCTAGTGCCAATTAGGTTAGGTAACACCAATAGCTATAACAGAAAACAATTTCATTGATAATAGATGTTTATTTGCCAGGAATATTCAATTCTTACTGGATGATAAACCTGTGCCCCAGTCTTATCAATCAAGTGGTTCTGGTAACAGGCAGAATTAGACAATATAGAGATACTCTATCATCTATCATCTCCTTAGAACCAAGGTGTGGGTGTAGCACATACCATTTCTTCTCATGTTTCAGGAGTAAAAACAAAGTACATGGCTGTACCTACATACAATAGTAAACGTGAACTATAGTCTCTGCCTGGGCAGGTAGCTATCTTCCAGACTACCCTATGCAAAGAGAAGCATGAATTTTTGATAATCAGCTAAGAATATTAACAGCACTAATACTATTATTATAGAATAACTGATCCTGTTAAAAGAGCAGAAAATAGGATATTATAGCATGGTTTAATGTATTGGGTCTTTCTAATATGTGACAAAGAAATAAAAGATTTCTAATTTTCTTATGAAAGCAATTAATTAATTAAAAAGAGGTTAGGCCATTTTTGGATTAAATTAATGCTCAAATTTCATTAGACCTAGGCATTTCAATATATAAGGCAAGATGGCAGCTTTTTCTTTGCATTCAAGAAATATTGATTGAGTAGGCTGCTATTACACACCAGGCACTATTCTAGGCTTTTGGGATTCATCAGTGAACAAAACAAAAATCCATGCTCTCATGAAGCTTATACTCAGCAGAATATTTGATATCCTACACATAGCATGAATTCTACAAACACAGTGTGTCAGTTTTTGAGGCACCATGTCTTTGATGACTAGGGTCAGCTGGTCTGGATTCTTGACCACAATCTGCCCAGCAGTAGAACTTGTACCCTTGGGAAAGACATGCAGTCGCCCCAAAAAAGCTCATCATCATCAACTCTAAAATTGAAATAATAAATTTCTCCTTCCAACTTTACAGTTTCTTCAAGGGCCAAAAGTGATATTACATGTGGAAAGTCACTGAACATTCACATGTGTTAAGAACCAGTGATGAATAGGCCAACCAGCTTTGAGAAATGGAAAGATATCTAATTCAGGGTAAAAGGTTATAAATCTGTCCAGGTTTTAAAATCTTCTTTCTCTAACCAAAATTCTTGGCATGATTTTGATTTCACTTTTTCTTATCTCTCATGAGATAAGAACTCCTGTCAACACCCACTTTAAAATTTATTAGTATCTGGATACTTTTTACCACCTTTTTTTTTTTTTTTTACTTAAAGCCTGGTTTAAATATCCATTATCTCTCACCAGGTTAATTTCAGTGACCTCCTAACTAGTCTCCCTGCTTTAAATCTCTTTCTTAAAGTTACTATACTCAGAATGGCCAGTAAATTCATTTACAATTTGTTAGATTTTATCATAAATATTCCTCAAAAGAGGCATAGTTTCCTCAAAAGCAGTGAATAAATAATATATTCTTTTCACTCTTTTTTTTTCTTTCCCAAAATCTATCCAGAATCTTACTTTTTTTTAACTCTCTTTACTGCCTTCATCCTGGCCCAGAGCCCTCTCATCTCATCCATAAATGATTGCAATGGCCTCTGTTAGGGTATCTTGCTTTCATTTTACTCTATCATCTTTTCTTTGCACAGTTAGGAATTTGACTGTGTCATTCTTCTGTTCAGAATCCTTCAAGAATTCCAGATCATTCCAAATAAATCCCAAAGCTCTACTCATGACCTCCAAGACACCTGTGATCTTCCCCATAGCTCCTTCTCTGGCCTTATCTCCTGTAGCCTTCCCCTTTGCTCAGTCTACTCCAATTTGGCTTCTTGTTTTTGTTCTAGAATACAGGCTCAGGTGTGCCTTCACTGCTGCTTCCTTCTGAAATCTTGGCTCCCAGATATTCCCAGGGCTTCCTTTCTCGCTCTGTTCAGAGATAGAGGGAGGCTTTCTCTCACCAAACCCATAGGAAGGAACATTCATTTGGAGCCATCGTTCACTATCTCCTTATTCTGGTTTCTATTATGCATAGTATTTATTCCCATTGCACATGTCTTATATTTGTTTATTGTTTATTTCCACCTGCCATCAAGAATAGAAGCCACAAAAGAGCAGAGATTTTGTCAGTTTTGTTCAGTCACTAGAATAGTACCCAACACATAGTAGGTGCTCAATAAATAATTTTAAATTAATAACTGGTTGTCGAGAATATCAATTTTTATTCACATTGTTCTACTTAATAAAGCAAGTAGTCTAAATTATAAGAGAATGATCCCTCCCTCTTTCCTCCTGGGGATTCAGTAAAGCTCTTTTTATTTTAAATTAGTAAAAATATAACCCATAAATATTTTATTTTTCCTGAATCAACCCTCATATAAAGAAGATTTCTCATAAGTGTTCTAAGCCAATGTATGTTATTATTAAAATAAGACTATCTTGTGTGGCCATTACAAAAATGACTTTTCAGTACCATCCAAATCCATGGGACATCTTGATTTATATTTTAGTTCCAGTATCGAAGATAGAAGCTAATGAATACATGCAGAATTGTACATGTATACTTGCATTTTTATATCTGTAGATAGGTAGGTCGATAGGTGATAGATGATTGATAGATGATAGATAGATAGATAGATAGATAGATAGATAGATAGATAGATAGATATTTAAATATGTTTCTCTTCATGGACTTCTATTTCTGCAGTGGCATGGTAGGGAAGAGGAGAACATATGCTTCTCTGTTAAAATACATATCTCAAAAACCTTGAAATCTCAGTATAAATTCTATATATTATAGGAAAGGCAGAGTTTCATTAACATATATATATATTTTTTAAGGTAATTTTTCATCTCAGAATTTGGTACTTAATTGTTATTGCTTCTTATAAGTGTCATATAATTACAGACACTCCTCACGAGATTTTGCCTAATTTAGTTATTCTTATAATTAAATTTTCTGTTGAAATACTTGGGGTTTTTTTGCTGTCAGTTACCAAATATAGTGCATTTCAAGAATGTCATATCAGCGAGCAAACAAATTAGTTTTAAGATCATCAGTGCCCTCTTCCAAATCAGAAAAATGTAAGAATCAATGGCAGATTGGCTCCCAAAATATACTCTTTATGCCAGAAACCTGAGCTCTGCATGTTAAAACACAAAGCCTGATACCAATAGATCCCAGAAGACATTGCTTAAAAATCACTGGACTTCTGCTTCTGAAAGCCACACTGGCTCAAGTGTTATGAGACTACTAAAAGCTCTATTTGAGGAATGAAACAACTCATAGGTTCTAGATTATAGACAGCTGTCCTCTGCCACATTATTTTAAAGTTTAGAAAAGTTGAGAAATATTTTATCCTCAAATAAAAACAAAACAAAACAAAAATCTTAGGAGAAAATGGAATGGAAAAAAACTCTTTATATTTGTCTAAGTAATTTGATTATTTTGGAACTCATGCTGTGAAAAAAAGTAATAAAACAATTAAAGGTACAGCTGTTCTGGCTAACCACTTCTCAGACAGGATTCTTACAGGCTAGATTAAAAAAAACAAAAGTTATGTTAACCAAGTCCCTTGTTTCCTTCCACCCTGTTCCAACTTGTGTGTTAACCTATTGGCTCAGCTCTTCATTTTCCCTCCCATCCCATTCAAAATCACTCCTACCTGATTTTGTAGCATATCGAATTGAAAATGTTAATGTTTCAATGTCCAGTTTCAATGCTTTCTGGTGTCATTTCTACCCAATCCCAATATATTTTGTTATCTAAAATATTTTTCCCAGTATGGTTTCTTCAATATTGACCTTATCTCCCTTATTGGGCTATTTACACTCAGCTGACTTCAATATCCTCTCTATTTCTCAAAACAAGTTACAAGAAAGCCACATCAAAAGAACTTTGACATAATTGAAAACATTTCCCTTTTATCTATTTCATTCATACATCCATTTAACAAATGTGCCTTCTATGTTTTAGGTTCTATATTTGGCAACATAAGGTATATAAACTCATGGAAGGCATGGTCTCTCCACAATAGAGTTTATAATTATATAAGAGAGAAAAATTCTCAGAATATATATAAAAGGTAGTGTCAGGTAAGTGTTATAAAATGGTATGTGATAATTCTTAAAAAGGTACAGAGGAAAGAGTAATTTATTCCAGCTGGGATAACTATAGACAATATCAAAGAAGAGGCAGACTTTTAGGCCTTAAAGGAGGGCTAGACTTTTAACAGAGGACTTCTTAATAGCTGAGAGATAGGTATGAATCAGAGAGAAAAGGTGAGAAATTGCCAATTTAAGTAACCAAAGAAGGGTGGCTAATCTATAATGACTCAGGCCTGCATCATGATTTATGGTGATCAAAGAAAAAGGTCGGACAAGAAGGAAGCACATGGCAAAACTCCAGGCAAATAGGCTGGGATTTAGCATAGAATAGTGACGTTAAATATTTTTGTCCACAAACTCCAAAAGAATTTTGAAAACTAGATACCCTTCACTTAATTTTAAGTTCGCATTTAAAGTAATCATCATAAATTCAAATAGTTGCAAAGGATACACTTTCTGGATAATTATACACGTCAGCTTTTTAAATAATGTTACATCACTCTTTTAAATGTATCCAACAGAACGAGGAGTGGTACTTCAACATATACTATCATTCATTTAAATAAATATGGGTAATCTTTCCTTTAAATTTTATATTGTAGTAGCTTGTCTTGAACTTATATCAATTCTACTTCCCCAACATAATTTTACCTTCTACATTTGTATACTAGAAAGTCTTTAATTGCTATAATGCTTTTCTGATAAAAGTGTACATAAATATAAAACAATGGAATCTATTTCATTTGTTAAAGCCAGTAGGGTTGAAATTAAATGTTCTTTATTGAGTTATTAATACTACTAGTAGTACAGAATTTGTCAAACAACATACTAGATTATCAGTTTTGATAAATAATTTTTAAATATAAAAGAAAATCTTTGGGGGGAAAAACAACTCTCTTAAATGATGAATGAGGCAGGTTGTTTTCAATTGGTTCACTAATAAATAAACATCATTTTTACTAGGATGAAACAGGGTGTGTCATCAAATCTATCTTATTTTTCACCTTTATAAATGTAGCACAAGAAAAAAAATGTTCATAAAGTAAGGAGATGGGAATGGAAAGTTGTTTTCATAGAAATGTCACAAAATTCTTTGAGCTCTGTCAGCACTTCATGCCAAAATGTACATGGTGATCTATCATCAAAAATTATTTTAATGATCTGCCAGCTGACAACAAGATTAGGTTTTCCTTCAATTTTGTTGAAAAATAGGAAACCACCTGCCTTGAAAAAAAGGATGGGGGAGATCTAATCACGCAAAGAATCCACGTGATTACAAAATTAAAGAGCAAAGAACCGAAGAGAACTTTCATTCCTGTATTCATACTGGAAAGAACATTCTCCTACCTGTTTCACTCATATAAATGTAAAATGATGTCAGCTGCAAATAGAAGAAGCACAGTCATATGTAAATATAAGTGATTACACAGTCATATGCAAATATATTCACCTAAATGCTTAACCTAGTGGAGATTAGATAGAATTTGAGTCATCTTGAGAAAAAGAAATAGGTACTTCTTTATGAAATCTTTTACATTAAAGATAAAATGTATCTTTATGACCTTTTTTTATAACCAGTTATCTTTCATTCAGGAAAGATTTCATTCACTTTTTTCCCAGGAAAACATGAACCGCATGGTGACTTTTTTTTTTTCCATAAAAAAGGTGGTTTACAATGCGCAAACAAGATTCTGCTGTGAAATTCAGTATTTCTTTCAGAACTACCAAGAGAACTGAAAATAAATGCAAACCAAAAGTCACATACCAAAATGAACCAAACCTATTCTGAGATGTGCTCCAAACTTTGGGCTGACAGCTTTTGAGCGAACAGTATTTGATAGTTGGCAAAATAACTTTTCTCCTCTTTCAAGTAGAGAACAATGAAATTTGACCTGGACCAGCAGTCACACACTAAATTTCTGGCTATTTCAAACTCATTTCCCACCATCTCATTCTCAGCATTATCAATCTTAATAAAAATTAAAATGTAGCATCTTTATTTAAGTACCTTTTATAACATTTTAAGAGATAAGATATAGACTCTCTAGAAAAAGTAAAATGAACCAATATAGAGAAGTTTTACTTCCAAGAAGGATAACAAAATATGTGAAAGAGAAATAAAATTATAATGAGGAAATGTGGCAGCATGAAAACTGATTTACATTTCCTTTTATGCCAGCGTGCTAAACTTTGCAAACTAAAGGCCCTCTGTGGTACTTTCCTACTAAGTGCTCCAAAATCTACCAAAATTATCACTTTACTAAATTTTCTCTGCAGAAAACTAGCAGGATTTTCACTGCAGACACATCTAAATCTCTCAGTAAATTTAAATATCCAGGATTAAGGAAATAAAGGAAGAAAAAGTAAAAATCTATTTGTTATTAAAATCTATATTTTAGGAAACTAAAATTTTTCATTTGAACCAAAAAAGCAACGCATAATCAATAATTTGGGGCAGTAAGATTAGCGTGTCTCATATTACTTTTCACACTTTTCTGTAATTATTTAATTTCTCAAAGAAAATAGAGGGAAAGAGGAAAAAAGAGTAATACACTGCCCTCCTAACATCTACATATCTAAAACCCACACACACACACGCACATACACACATGCACGCATGCACGCATCCGCGCGCGCACTTTTTTTGGTCCTTGAAAATAATCCAAGAAGAGAATATATTTACTCACAGATTCAGAGAGATAATAGATTTAATTTGATCAATTTTAAAATACTTCACCAAAAACCATGTCAGATCTGCGTCTGTGAATAAATTCATTTAAGTTTCCAATCGTGGCATTGATTGATCCTATATTATCAGAAAGACTCAAAATTATTGTCTGAGTTATACACATGGAAGATGTTAAATAGATCAATATTTGGGATACTGTGAGAGATTGAAAAAATGGACCTCTGGCGGACTCCCCTTTAATTTATCAGTCTCGTTGCAGAGGAAAATCTGAAAGAAAAAAAAATCCACTTAGCTAAGCAATTTTCATTTGACTTGTGGAAAATTAAGAAAAATAAATTTGCCTAAAGTTATTTTTAGATTAAATACAAGTTGTTGGAGAACATTCAATAATCTTAAAGTACTCAGTGAAATGTAAAACAAATAAATGATCTGTTATAAAAATTTTATTATATCTAGTAATATGTGAAATAAAATTGCTGAACAAAAGTATGAATTAGAACAGAAAAAGTGGTACAAATGTAACTAAGTTTTGTCTGATCCAGTATAACCTCCAACATATTACCCAATTATATTTTCAAAATTCACATGCTTAGTTCTCTTTAAAGATACTTGTCCTACAAAGAAAAACTTATCATTTGTTTTGCAAAAAAGAAAATAAATATCTCACACCACAAGAGATCACTAGGGCCTTTCAATTATTACTGTATTTCACAAGCCTTGAAAAAAGATATGGTTTTAATTAAGCCAAACAGCTCTACACATTGACTGGTTCCACTGTCCTCGGTTAAGTATCCAGGGTTTTCTTTAATAATGTTCTCAGAAAAAAAAAAAAAACTTTTTTCAAAACTCCATGAAAATACATTTAGTCCTGTGTATCTTGGTTAGTGCTCTCAAAACATTCAGCTTGGTACCCTTCCAAACACTTTTAAAAACCCCACTGCTCAAGAACACTGATGGATTTAAACACAGGGGCCTGAAAGCAAAAAGAAAGGTGTAATGATTGAACACTGTGCACAGAGTTTTCAAGGTAATCCAAATGAAAGCCTTAAACTAGTTAACGTGAGACAATTCAGCATCTCAGAATTATTATCAACAGTAAAGCCTAATTTATTTTAATTTTATTCATTGTTGCTGTTTTACAGAGTTACTCATCAGTTATAAGATTATAGTAGAAAAAAAAATTCTGATTATGTTTTACCACAGAGTTATAATTCATGTCTTCAATAATCCAAATCTTGTGAATAAAACACATGTACTAATTGAAAAATAGCTAGGACAATATCATTAAATTTTTATGTGGAGTAATTTCTAGCTGATAACAAATACTTTGTGTATAACTCTAGACTCCCACCAAACCAAAGACATGTCCCAGCAGGGGACGCTTGCTTAAGAGAGAAAAAAATACTTTAGTGACAGCACATAATGCATACCCCATGCACAACCCACAGGGAAGTCTGATTTCTTTTAACCCCTTTAGATAACATTCATAGTCAATGGATTAATTGTTCTTGTATCCTTCTGAATTTCAAGAGTTCTCTTTATGTTTTGCATCCCCTTATTAATCTCAAGTGATAATTTTTAGTATCTATATCTTATAACTCCATAGAAATTCTGAGCACTTAAATAATGGACACCTTTCACTGTGAATTTTAACTCATAACAGTAATGTTTTCTATTTTACTCTTTGAATATATATACATACAGTTTAACTGGCTTATCGTTTGCTAAAATAAAAATGAAACCACCAGACATCTCTATTCTGGTTATTGAAGTGAACTTGGTTATATTTATTATGGTTCTATTTACTATTCAAATCTAAGGCCTGGGGTGTAGTTGGGGATGGAAAGGAAAATGGTGGTTATATACTTGAAGGGAGCTCCGTTAAGGGTGTATTCCAAATCCAGATTGGCAAAGATAACCACGCTGTGAGGGCTGATTTCAAATGTCAGGGCTACACAATGTGTTGTCTTTTGTACTGGAATGACACCTCCCACCCACCACGGGTGCTGTGTCAGCTCTAATCTGAGGCCTCCTTGAGAACAACTTCCTGATTTGTCAGGTAGCTGACTTGGAGATGTGGATATCCTTTGTTATTACAAAGCAAAACTATTTATCTTGAGTGAAAACTGGCAAGTTAGTGGAGATTTGTGTTTTAGTTCACCTTTGACACTCACACCACACTTTTTATCTCGGTATTTAATCACTTGTAAAAATACATCATTGACACACCCCTGGTGTGAGGCAAATAGTAGAGTCATTTGGCAGCCCTATGAAAATGGGTTACAAGAAAACTGGAAGATGCTTATCTTTTGTATTTATAATTCTTCCAAGGATGTTTAGGTGCTTTCTGCCTTATTCATTCTCATAGCCTTTGCCATAATAAGGAACAATTATGTTTTGCAGAGAGATCTGTTTATTCACTCTACTCAACCAGAAATATCACATTATTAAGGCTCCTCCTGCTCTTACTACTATGTACATTGAGTTAAACAGACACAGAAATAGAACTTACAAATTTTTAAGCTTATTTTTTAAAGTGGTATGTTGCTAAAAAACTTCGAATTTATCAAGGGTGACTGTAGGGCATATTTCTCAAGGACATTTTAAGTGTGATCCTGGTCGATGGTAGGGGATGACCAGGAAACAAGTAGTGGCCTTGTGGTGAAATTCCACATATAGACAATTTCTCTTCACTGTCACTCCTGTTGTCAAACGTTATGGACCCATTCTTAAAGTTTATGTGTTTCACAAATAACCCATCCCTTCTCTCGTACATCATCCTTCAAAGTAAAGATAGGGGACAATCAAAAAGAATTATTACCTGAAGAAAATATATCGAAGTATACATTCTATTCTAGGAGAGATTATTTTAAAGAACTGAACAGAGTCCATCTATGTCCTGATGGGGAGTTAAATGTAAGTCAGAGCAGCTCAGCACTTTCTGAATTCAACCCATTCTCAGTCAAGCCTTCTTCTTGTATGGCTATCTCAAAATCTTCATTCTTCTAAAACAGGCTTTGTTTTTATTCTTCACTTCAGCTAAAGTTATCTCCCTTCCTCCCTCTATTCTTCCCCTCTTTCATAGCACTTCTAGATTAAGAAAATAAATCTTTTCTTTCTTTCTTTGTTATCTTTCTGCCTTCTATCCTTTCCCCCCCCTTTTTTTTTTCCAATAGTGTGATGGATGTAATTCTAGATTCCAAGGATAGAAAGATTAATAAGACAGGATTTTCCATTTTTTTCCCTGACTAGTGTCAAATAACTCCAAGATTTCCATAGAGTGCCATAGCCAAACACTCAAAAGCTAAGCCAAAAAAAAAGGTTAAGCCAAAGCATTGAAACTTATCCTAGCTTTATTTGACTCATCACTATCTTCATGCCTTTGCTGAGTATTTACTAAGTACCTGACTCTCCACTATACTCTGAGACTACTGAAGTGTTTTCTCTCAAGGTATTCATAATATAGTAGAAGAACAGGCACCTAATTAAAATAAATACAAGTGCTGTAGAAAATTATATGAAAACCTGTAGGAAATAAATAAGGACCGTGCATGGATTTTTGAAGGGGATGACTACTTGACCTAAAGCTTAAATAACGATAAATGGTTAACCTGAGAAGGATGAAGTAAACGAGGGGAACATACTGTGTATGAGCCTTATGCACAAAAGCAATAGAGTGAGTAAATGCATTGTGAAAAGAAAAAAATTAACATAGTGGAAACAGGTAATTACAAGTAGTTTGGTATTACTAGCATAGGTGACAAATTGATAATCCTGAGTCAACCGTGCTCTGAAGATCTACTGCTCTAACTCAAATAAACTCAAATAATTTGGGGAAGGGGTGGGGCAAGGCTTGCATGTTGCAGGTTGCCATAGTCCCCAGAACTCCCTACTTCTACTCAGCTCACTTCACTTATTTAAGTTAACAGTCTAGGCTCTGAGGGTATGTGTCGGCAAGCTTGAATTTTTAAGGCAGGATATGGACAGAGATGAGGCTGAAATGGTTGTCAGAACCAGATTATGGAAAGTCTAGAAACATCATAACAGTGGTTGGATTTTATCTTCTGAGCAATGCAGTCACCTTAGGAAGGGAAGCTAAATGGACAGATGATACAGAACACTGTCAGTTGTATTGCAGAAGAACTAAAGGCAGGGAGATCAGGCTCAAATTACTTTGCCTAGATAGACCATGTGATTGCGACCTGACCTGAGGCAATAAAAGAAGAGATGAAGATGGGTACAGAGGTTTAAAGAATGCCTTCAGGGGTTAAGTTTGGTAGAACTTGGATGAAGAAGAGTGAGTAAAAGAGAGCCGGTGGGAAGACGAAATGGACAAATAGACAGAAAGTTGAGTTACCATGGATAGATTTATTAAGAGGAATAATGCAAAAGATTATACATCAGCTAGGAAAGCACAAGATAAAGGGTGAAGGCTTTAGTGGTAGAAGGGAGGGAACATGTTTACAGACATCACTCCTATGTGACTTACCAAAGCTAGCTTTCTCCAGTAACTGCACGTTAACATCTAACTTCCCAGTTTCATCTCTTTTTCACCAGTTGTTACGTGAAGCTTGAGCCTTGCATTTGATTTATCGTCTAACTGCCAGCTTGAATCCTAGCCAAACATATACCCATTTTACATTAACATATACAAACACATTCCCTTACAAGGTAATCTCTTCTTCAAAATGTAACCAAAGACAGCACTCCAGAGACTCTACTGGATAAACTAAAGTCAGCCTAATATTTGAATAATTACTGTAAAAAGACTTTCACCACTATCATATAATATTTTAACAGTTGAGGAATATATAATAATACAAACCTAATGCAACATTCTATAGTGACAGAGTTCTCGTTTAACTTATAACGATAATGAATTGCCACATCTGATTAATATTATCATTTCGCTAAAGAACCTGTTATCGTGTTAGAACAGAAAGGCAAATAGTTTCTATTTTATATTGAGATTTCAATCCCAGCCAAAAAAAATTAAAAGGGAGGCATTTGCAAGTTCATGTTGAATATAGCTTCATTTAACCATTACAAAGTTCATGGAGAGTACAGGAAGTGAACTACTTATTGCTTACATTGAAAGGAACACTTGATGTACTCAGCCCCCTACCAGATAGATGTCTAAGCTGCAGAGAAAAGGAAATAAAGCAGATATTTCTAATACTAATTAGCTTGTACTATATAAACACTTTATACTGAGAAAGGCCTTTGTCATTTTAATTTAGGGACATTTCAAAATCTATGGTCCTTATTAAAGGGGATAACATTTGGCAAATACCACAGTTTGATTTGTCCTTTTCATGTGAATTCTGTGCTGGGCGTCATGACTCATGCACCATTCCCAGTGAGTAACCAGGTTATTTATACTACATATGTAAAGTTAGATAAAATTATCATTAATAACCAGTTTTTGAAAAGATGGTAATCCCTAGGAATTCCAGCCAGTGACTCGAAAAGTGAAGGTACCTTCCTCATGTTGCTAAACAGATTTATCTTCCGGTGAAAAGTGAAAAAAATGTTGATTAGTATGACCCGTAAAATATCAAATCATATAGCACTAAATGATTCAGAAAGGGAAATGATAGATTTTTCAGGGCAGAAGTAGCTTTAACAACAAAAAGTTTTAGCAACATTATGATAAATTCATATTTATTTATAAACTGTTGATACAACTTCATATTTCTCTCAGTGTGTTAGACATCTCTAGAGAGAGATGTTCAAGCTTATGTAACACCAATTTCAACTAATGTCCTTATCTAAATCTAAGCCAATGTCTTTACAAACTATCCTAAAATCAGTGAGCTCTGTTTAGCCCTTGTCTAGTTTATGTGACTCTCAGTTTCCAGGTCAAGTCAGAAAAGCTGACATGAACAAGTCTCTCTGTGTTTTCTTCATTTCTGGCAAGAATTTAGGAGGAAAAATATGAGCAGGGTAAGATTAGAGTTCCTTTGAACCCCAATATTATCCAGGACTCTGGTTGAGTGAAAGTGGCTTTGGGTGATGATGTCATTTACACATCAATGTCTGTCTCTGCTGTTATCATTGTTCCACAGGGACTGTTTCTGTTAGAACTTCAAAAAAGTCTTTATGGCTTGTGAGTGCGTGTGAGCTATCAACAGCCAGTTTCCTTATTTGTCCTTTTCTCTCTTGGCTCTTTTTCTTTTCTTGACTATTATATTAACACAGACTTAAGCTTACTCAGTAGTTTCGTTCTAATAATGCTAGCACACTCTGCTGTACACTGCTACAATCACAACATCCTCAGGACTCTCTTTGACAGTTTTTTGCATTTCAACATAGCTGTCTGTCCCAGCTAACTAATTTGGAGCTGATATGCGTCCTTCCTTCAGCCTTGGCATTATTTCAATAACCTTTGTGGTGGTCGTTCTAGCCAAATGATCACGTTTTACAACTTTTTCCAACATGCTTTTGTTTTTTGTACAATTTTTTCCAGCTTGATTTGTGAGCATCAGATATATATATGAACAAGTCACTTTAGTCTTTTTAATCACCCTATTTATTTTGTCTTCTTAATGAGCTATATAGCAATTAATTGACTTTCGCTTTTAAATATCCTTCTGTTCTCTTGTTTTAGACCCCTCCACCCCATCTACACCATTTAAGCATTCATTAGAATGCAACCAATAGTTATCTCAGTGTTTTAAAATAAAATCCTCTCTTAATAATATTGAAAAGTGAAAAACTGAAAAATTTTAAGTCATAAATAGCAATGTCTTAGAAGCTTTACCTACTAGAGTATGATGAGAAGCTTTACCTACTAGAATGTGATACCTTGATCTATCAATATCTTTGCTGCAAAATAATCATGAGAGTTACTTATTGAGAATACCCACTGATTTTTCAGATTTCTTATCAATGAATACTGAAAATCATTACCATCCATTTGCTAAGCTTTCTTGTCTCTAGTAAATGTTATTTCCAGTTTCTTACTTTCCTTGTTAGCAAAACTTACAGCATTGAAGAATCCCTTCTGTCTGAGAGTACCAAAAACAAGTATAGCACAATTATGTCATTTACCAGGATCACTTCAAAATTTCAGCATAAACACTGACAGTATTAGGGATGTTAAAATAATTGATGTCAAGTCACTTATAATCAAAAGGGTAGCAATGCACTAACCTAATCATACTGTCTGAGATAATGTGCATACACAGGCCTAACATGATCCCTGGCACAAAATCTGACCAAACTTTCCTTTCCACCATCTTAAAGAGCCCCCAAAACACCTAAAACTAAGAAAATATTGAGTACCTTTTGTTTCTTCCTAGCTTGATGAAATTAAATAGCTTTCATGTTAACAAAAAACTTTTTTCATTTTTTTCTGCAAACTTATAGCTTTTAATGAAAGCATTTAAATCAAATTAAACAATTGAAGCATGATCTAAATTATAGCTGGGACTATCTCAAACTCAAGACAGAATACAATTTACCACCCTACAAAATCATTATAAACTTCTTAACTGACATGATTTACTGCTCATCTATAAACCTGAACTCAAAAAGTACATATTCCTCAAAGAATAACAATAATAGTAAAATAGTTCAAGAAGAATGCCACCTACTAAAACAAGAGGATGATGGAGGAAGAAATGGAAGACAAAATTTAAAAGGAAGTTAGATATTTCTTAAATCTGCAATGGTACTTTACATTAACAGAATACATTTTGATAAGAATCTTAGCCCCAGGCAAATTGAACCATGAAAAATCAGCTCCCTGAGTGTTCCTGTCAGAGGCCAGTGATGGAGGGATCCCTGTAAATTCTTAATC
>NW_006494612.1:17148676-17205746 GCF_000325575.1 Pteropus alecto | reverse complement strand
ACCCAGAAAGCAATCAAGCTGAGCTGGCAGGGAGTGGCTTCCAACTGAACTCTGTAGTGAGGTCTTTTCTCCCCCTCTGCAGGTACCATACAGAAAGGAAGATTCCTAGGACTTGTGGCTTAATTTCTCTGGCTACCGCACTAATCGCACGCATCCCATAATTACTGTCTTTCTTTCTTCCTCCAGACTGTCATTCTTCTGTCTCTTAGCTCCATCCCACAGGCAGACAGTGTCTATACAAAGGCCCAGCTAGTTAGCCAGCCACCTGACAGAACTCTGTGCCTCCACCATACTCCCCCATGCTTTTTTTTTCTTTTTTCCCCTTCACTTGTCACCCCTCCCATCCTCTCTACTAAAGAATATTTAATTTGCATTCTTTCTCAGCTAAAGCAGAGTTAAAAGGAATTACTTCATTAAATGAGAGCCTGTGCAGAAAAGCCTCAGCAATCTGTGAACCAAGTCTGGTTTTTTATAGAAATAACCACAGATATCCCAGGTATAGCCAGGATACCACAAAGAGATGCCCTAATCTGCATGGTCATGCCTTAAGCATTTATCAAGTGTGACCTGTAACACTTACCCTGAACTGGGCCTTGGAAGGCTTTTCATATTGATTTATGGCTTTTCAATTGTCAAGTTGAGGTTGTTGAGAAATCTCTGAGTCAAACTAGTCAAGAAGTTATAATATGTATAAGTGACTATAAAACTGAACAGTGCAGCTTGTGCCTTGCCCACCACGCTTAGTTTGCCTTCTTGTGGGTCATGAATATTATTCTCAGTATCCGTAAGTACATGAAGATATTAACAAAAGAATATTGAAAATATTCTGGCTTGGAGAGTTATATACCTCTTTCAGGGATGTTGCTGTGTATATTCCTAGGACCCTAGGGTAGGCATGCTAGCCACTCATGTAAAAGATTGATTGGTTTCAGTCCTGGAGCATCTGGAGGCATTGTGGAGACAGTTTATGGTAGCCCTGGAGGTGCAAAGCACCTCGTACCATGCTGAGGTGACCCCATCGGTAAAGTGTTAATTGGCTCTGAAGGGAGCCTCATCTGGTCAATCCAGATGGAGATGCAGATTTATCTCCCTAGATTGAAAACACCACAAAAATGCCAAGCCACCTTCTGAGAAGAATGGAATTGATGCTAGGCAATAACAGATTGTCGATATAATGAAAGGTTAAAGAGCAATCAAATGACTTGTACCTCCCCATTTACTATAATGAACAAAGCTGGAGTGTTCACAGAGCAGAAAAGCAATTTAACTTGTCTGTTTTGTTTAATTTTGAAAAATATTTTAAATGCCCATGTCAAACAATTCTTCGGCTGTGGCCAAAATAGTAGAGTATACTCAATAATTATAAATAAATCAGAAGGAAAGATAATGTATACAGACATAGTTTAATTTACACTAGCCACCGCCTGTATGCTTTAAGTCAATAATCTAGATCTCTCTTAGAATAGCATATACCTTGAAAAGACATATTAAAATGCATTAACTCTGGTTTCCCCTAAAATTGAGCCTAAGAATAAAAGACCACCTGTTTCTCAATTTTAAATATTATTTTTTTCTTGTTAAATAACTAACATCTCAGGTATGGAAAATTATATCATAAGACACCTTACACAAAATCATAAATGTAAAGTGATTACAACAAAGCTTTATATGTGGCATTTGTTCAGTATATATAAGCTGCCATATTTATGCTTAAAAAGGAATTAGAAAATAGGTAAAGAGTTTAGTATACATCCTCTTTAGTATACTAAAGAGTTTAGAATACATCCTTTTAGTATTGAAAGCATCTTTCTTCAGCTAATAAATCTCATTGTGGTCAGAAGATGATGATGATTTATAACTATTACTTACATATTACCAGTCACTGTACTAAATATTTTCTGCATGTTTATGAAATCTTTAGCCTTGGAACCACCTGCAGAGTAGCTATTATGAACCCAATTCAGCTACTTAAATCTCTAAAATCTTTAAAAAGAGAGAAAACATAATAAAATATTTCAAATATTGATATCTTTAAATGATTTGTCTATTATTCTGGATTACAGAGTAGCATCATTCATAACTGTTTGTAACTACATGCCTGTTTTTACATTTTAACACCAGACTGAACACATGGGAAAAGAGCCACAAGTTTAATCTTTACTTAGGTGACTTGTGAACAATACTCACAATAGAACAAGCTACACTCAGCTCTTGGAGACAGATGGGATCAGCTACCACAGAGAGAATAGAGACAAGTCAGGACACAAAACCTCGACTATTTCTTTGACCCCTTTGATGTTTTCTGCACTCTAGCTTGGATATACACAGTGAAAAGGCTGGTACTGCATGTCTGTTACTGCTGCTTCAATATGCTTAAGGCAAGCTGGTGAGGAAATTTTACTCACCTTGACTATCCCACTCAATAAAAATTGTTTGAGAAAGGCTCTAGCTTTAAAAGGTGATATGAAAACTCGATCAGTATGCTGAGCTCATCATAGAGGTTTATTTAGGATTGTGGTTGTTCATGTGAAGAAAAATTAAATATTTGACATTTTCTCTGGATAGTCTCAAAAGCACTATAATGATTAAGAAATGGGACCATTGAAGGCTATATTTTCTATGACCTGTTTTTTCCTCATTCATATAAATAGGAACTTATTTTAAGAAACAGGTTTGCTTGTTTGTTTAGAATTAAAGTATTTCTCCTTTTATCTAAGAATTCCTGGGGAAATAAGTACTTAACATTTAGGTGTTTTCTACATAACTGAAGCTCACTCCTGTTAAAGCCAAACTTAAAAAAAAAAAAAAAAAAGTTTGATCGACATTTTTCTATAACCATCTAAATAAAATCAAATTCTTAAATAAGAACAAGATAATGTTCATTTATAATCATTCATGTCCTTTGTAAAAGCTTTCTAAACTCAGCTGTATAAATTGAATCTAATTTTCCCAATGAAATAGTAAGCCAGTTTTCTATCTTTAACCAAAGGCCTGCTGTAGATTGAGACAGAATCATAAACATTATATTTTACCATCTCTGATCAATCTATGTAATATAAGTATATTACATAAACTTATAATAATGTGTCATTGTATAATTAATAGTCAGCATTTAGTGTATTAAGTTCTAAATTTTGTCTATAAAAAGAAAACCTAAGATAAAGTAACACCTTTATTCAGAAAAACTTTAGGGAGATTTCATAGCAATTATTGAGAAGGGTTTTACCAAGGACATGGGACTAGTTACAGCACTTTTTAAAACCAGTTCTGGAACACAAATAGTGTTGCCTTTTAAAATTCTCATTGCACATTTCTCTCTGTCAAGCAAAGACATTCAAGCTAAAATCATTTTTTTCATCTTTGAAATGTTTCTTTAATTGAAAACTGCAAGTTCATCAATAAAAACAGCTTTATCTTGTGCCTTTATGAAAGGGAGTATTGCATTTGAAAAATTATATCTACGTTCGATTTTATATCATTTTCATTATCCATTATTGAATTGCCTTCTATCGGCAACTCAAAAGCATGTGATATTAAATATAACTATAAGTGCACAAAATCAAATGCCTTTGCCTCTTAGTCAAGCACTTTTGTACAGCTATTTTAAAGAACTATTAAAGTTTTTTAATGTTGTATCATTCTAAAGTACTAAATTATTACGCATAACCCAACCAGACCAAAAGTGCTATGAGAGATGTTAAGCGTAAATAGGAGATAGTTTTATCGGTTTCGTTGTTTTTTTACATTCCTGTTCGCATCTTTAAAAAAATCATATTTCATGATATCGATAATCTAATTTTGAAAATGATTCTTAACATTGGAAACTACTAAGGTAGCGATACTAGTTTTAATTTAAATACATAAATATCTAAAAATACAGAGACTATCAAGAACCAAAAAGAAAATAGACCAATTAAATTAAAACTAGTATCGCTAGAAATCCTTGACAAACCAAGTGCCCAGCTGCAGAGGCCAAATAAGTTTAGCCCTCTGCCACCGTAGATTGCCAGGGGTTGTTTTCAGGAAGAATCACAAAGGTCTATAATGCCTTAGAGGGCCATGACAGTACAGGCAGTCCTCAGCAAAAGTATATCAAATTAATGTCTGAATGTAAAGTTCAGGAAAATGGACTAAAGTCTATATATATTAGGCTCATTAAATCAGGATCTTACTCTAAGTATGTGATGGTATTCTCTCTTGAATCCAAACTTTTCTAAAATGCTGTATCCACTGTATGAACATAGCACAAGAACAGGCCACAATTACCTTTTCTCTTTTAAAGGACATTTAAGTGGCTAAAAATGTATTTAATTTTTTTTCTAGATGTAGCAAACCATTATAAGTATCTTTTTGTACACACTTGTGAAAATTTCTCTAGCAAATTTACGTAGATTTGGAGTTATATAGTTGGTATATGAACCTTCAATTTCATAATATTTGTCAAATTTTAAGAAAGTTCCGGTTATTCCACATTCTTTGCCAACACTTGAAGTTAACATACCTATTAATTTTGCCAGTTATTTAAATTTGTGTTGGCCTGTTAACTAATGAAATTAATCATCTTTTAATGTAATTAATGACTACCAAGATTATTTTTTGTGTGTGAATTAACCAGGTCTTATCCTTTTGTCCATTTTTTAAAAAAATTCAATAATAATTCTTTGTATATTCTCTGTAATAATCCTTGTTTGGACATACATTTTATAAATATATTTGTCTGGCATGGCTTATCTCTTAACTATGATTATATTTTTTATTGAATTAAAAATATTTTTAAATAGTATAACTGAATATCATTTTAAAGTTTGTGTTTTGTATTTATCTTAGAAATCTTTCCATATCCTATATGACAAAGGTATTATCTGGGTGTTTGTCTAAAATTTTGATACTGTGATTTTCACATTTATTTTTAAATCATCAGAATCAATATTTTTTGTATCCTATAAGATAGACATGTAATTTTATTTTTTTACTTTTAGAAAATCAGTTTTTCCAGCATCATTGACTATTAAGTTTATAATAGTTCATCATTGACTCAATAGTTCAGTTACCATTTATTTGTAGTTTCTCCTCAGTCATAAATCAACTTTCCATGTAGTATTGGTTTGTGCCTCTTTCTTTTTCCATTGGTTTTAATGTTTATTCCTGAACCACTAGCTCATTTTCTTAATTATGAAAACCTTACAAAACTTCTTGATAGTTGATCAAAAATTACCCTGATTTCTTTTTTTTTTTTTTCAAAATTGCCTTAGTCATTCTCCATTCTTAGAGTTATCTTATAAATTTTAGGATAAGTTTATCGAATCCCCCTACAAATAAAAATCTTTTTGTGATGTGAATGAAATTACATTTTATTTATAATTAATGCAGAGAGAATTGACATCTTTAGAATACTGAGTTTTTCAATTTGTGAACAAAATGTTGCTCTCTAATTGCTCAGATTTTCTTTAATGTCCTCAATAATATTTTATATTTTTTCTATAAAATACCTTATAGGATTCATTGTTATGTGAATAATAGGTTTATCTATAAATTTTCTAATTAGTCATGACTAGTTTTTAGGAATTCTGATTTTTTTTTTAAATGTTGGCCAAATGTACAGCAATCTCATTGAACGCCCTTAGTTCTCAACATTTGTCTGTAAATTCTCTTGTATCTTCTCTATAGATAAACTAATTATTATCAACAAATATTTTTTCTCCTATTTTTCAATAAATTTCTCTATTATTACCTTTGCTTTGCTTTTCTTATTATTGTAGCTAGGACCTAAATTGAAATATTAAAAAAAGCTATGATTGCAGGAATCTTAGTCTTGTTTTTGCCTAGAACTCGTGTTTTTTGGAATGCTTCCAATGCTTCATCATTAGATATAATGGTCTCTCTACAAGTTTTGACAGACTTTGATTAGATTAATGAAGTTTCCTAACGTACACAAATGTGTTATTTTTTGCTGATTTAAATTAATGCATTTTTTTATTTAAAAGAATGTTCTGCATTTATTGAGGCAATCAGGCAATCATAGGCAATTTCCTTCTTTAATTTGTTATAAGGGGTTTTGGAATAAACTCTTTTTTAAGTTGAAACATCCTTACATTATTGGTATAACTATTTTTTTTCCGCAATATGTTTTAAGATATTTAATTAATTTATATTTTAGTGTTATCTATGATCATAGTAATTTGAATATAGAAAACATTCAATCACTTTATAGTTAATTAATAGTTCATATGAGAGTAAAAAGTTCTTACTGTAATATCAATATGTTAAATACCAAAATAAAATTAATATGGAGGGATATTCTGAGGAATGTTATGAAGCTGTGTTAGAAACCACATGAAAAAGAAACAAAGTCCTTTTGTTCAAGAAATATAATGTGATAGCAATAGAAAATGGATAATAAACTAAAAATATAAAACTATTTCCTTTTGTGCCCTTTGCCAAGGATACTTTTAAGAGTAGCAAATGGAACAAACATTTGTAGGAGTAACATAAATCGTAGCTAGTTAAGTAGTCAGAACATCTAATCAAAACAACTCATTTTTTACCCAGGAAGCTATATCTCCAATTACTGAATTTGTAGATATAGTTATAGCATACATAAATTTTAGTAAACTGACAAATATAAGAACAACTGGACAAGTGACCAAGACCAGGAAATATATTTCTGATTCCCAAAGCAAAACAATATATCAGAAACTATTGACTGATTACATTTAAATTAACTTCAGGAAAGAAAAAGATCATATTGACTATTAAACAAAGGACTATGTGCAAAAATAGAGAAGTTATATCTTAAAAGCACTATAGGTTCACTATCAATACACTCTACAAAATGAAAGCTATTTCTTTTCTTTTCTTAAAGGAAGTACTAAAAACACAAAGGAAAAACAAATTTAAATGGATTTCTGCCAGATAGTTCATTTGATAGTTTCTGGAGCAAGATAGAGAAATACGGACAGTGATAGTATACACAGGTGGAATTGCATAGGGCTGAGTGATTTTACAAAAGGCATATGAATATGAATTAAGACATCACCCTGAAAGGAGGTGTCTTGAGATTTCTAAATTTTCTTTTTGGACCCTATTTTGTTTAATATTTTTATCATTAACCTAAAAAGAAAAACAGCTTGCATATTATTCACAGACATTACCTAAAGGTGGAAAAAGAGTTAATACTTTGAATTATATGCATCTAACTTATTATAAGAATTAAATATAGAGTTTTGTGGGATTTTGGGGGGGGCATCTAAATAAAATAATGAATTAATTTATCCAAAAATATTTCAAGGAATCAGAAAAATTGAGTTAAATCTTTGTGAAATTAAATAATCATAAATATCAGCTTATATTAAAAATGAGTTAAAAAAAAAAAACATTATGAGCTATACATGTCATCAACATTCGAGGTGAAAAAGACATAGAGATTCTACCTCACTGAAAGCCCCAAATGACCAAAGATCTAGTGTTGCCTTTAAAATACAAAAGCGATCTTAGACTGTACATACTCTGGATATCACTCTGTTCTACTCTGGTCATAACCATTTGTAATGTTATTATTCCATTTTTAGTTAGTTAGTTTGTTTTTAATAGAGATGTAGATATTTGGAGCAGAGGTAAAAAAGAGAAGTCAAAATTTTTCTCTGAGGAAGAATAGAGCAAATATTGCTGTTTAACTGGATGAGACTCAGATGATATGTGAAAGCAGCCTTTAAATATTTAAAAGACAATTGAAGAGCAATTAAATCAGTTACGTGTGTCTCGAGAGGAGGCATATTTGGTAAATACAACCAAATGATGGACAATTACCATGAGGCAAATTTGATGCACTATATATTACTCAGATCAGTTTTAGCCATAGAAAAAATGAATCAGTTATTTTAAGTAGTAGCGATTTCCTTATCACTGGGAAAATATTGTAACGTGAATCCAAGCTTGGGTTAGAGCAGAGATTTCAATGGTAAATTTCAACTCTAATATTTTTTTAATGATGAAAATAATTTTTTATTTATTCATTGATTTTCCCCTTTTTTCTTTTACTATTTTTTTAATTGGTTAATGTTTACAAGCAAATTTTTTATGATCTTATAGTTGATAGTTTTATGACCTGATACCCTTCCATTGTAGGAGAAAAAAATCTTCATCTCTTAGAATATCTTCAAGAGCTGAACTTTAGTTTTCTGAAGTTTTCTTTCAAGTTTTGTCTGAAAATACCAGAATGGTGAAATTCTAAATATTCTGAGTCATTCAATTATCTAGTGCAAACTATTAACTAACTTATGGATTAGTTGTTACCATAAGTATAAGAGAGCTCTTGAATAATTTTTTAATCATGAGAGAAAAATGGCTTAAGAAGATAGTCAGCATAATAAAGCACAATATAACTTATCGAAGTGTGTGAGTAAACAAAACAAATGACAGAAAAATTCTCTTTAATTCAAGGTCATAACCAAACAGTAGACAGAATTAAAATTGATCAGTAGACAAAAGTTTTTGGTGATAACTGATCCCACTTTATAAGTGCATTTTTAACTGTCGTACTACATGCTTTAAACTAATATATTTATACAGTGATAGAGTTTAGAATAAAATAGCAAAAAAGTAAGTTTTTTAATAACTCATAATTTTGTATCATCATTAAACTATTAATGATTTGGTACCTAATATATGACCAGCACTGTTTACTCATATATCATAGCAATCTAATTAAGAAAGTCAGTGATCAGTTAAGTCTAACAAAGTATGCATATTTTCATATGAGATTTATTGTAACAGTAGTTTTAGTTAAATGTAATGTTGAACCTTTTAATTAAAAGAGACAGTTTTACCCTGAGGACCACAGTATAAATCTTCTTGGTTATTATTCTTCCCTGTAAGTATAATAGAAATACTTTATTGTATGGACTTCATTACATCTATGTTAATTCCTCAAAATAAATTTTTTTTTTCTTTTACTGGGTTCTCATCTATGTATACAGAACCATAGTTTAATGCATTCTCTAACAGAGTTTCAAACCTGGTATAAGCAGAAAAAAAAAAAAAAAAACTAAATGAAAGAGAAGAGTTGCTCAAATTTGACACAGTGTCAAAAACAGGAAATGATAGTTAACACCTCCACAAAAGAGAAAATCAGAAAAGGCACAAAGTTATTTTATAAAATAGAAGATTAATGATATTTACTTTGAGCACAGTCATCCATTCACAGGGCAATAATCCCTTAAGAAAGTATGGTTTTGTCTAATAATTAAAGTTTTTAATAAAGAGTGATCTATCAATTAATTCTTAAATTATGAGTTATATATTATTTAAGAAGGTGGACGAAAAGATAAATTAGAAGCATTTCCAACAAAATAATTATAATGAAAAAAATTTGATTTTTGAAGATATGTTTCAAATGTCTAAATGCTAGAAAAATAAGCTTTTATTTTAAAATTGTGAATTCGTGATTTACTAAGACTAGTTGACCCAACTTAGTTGTATCAAACTAACAAAAAATTCAAGGTTGGTGTTTTTTAAAGGTTTTAATAGAAATTACTTTCCTTTATAAAAATAGCATTTCCAAATTTAAAGAAATTTAAGTAATACAAAAAATACTAAAGAGCGGTCTGAAAAAACATACCTAGAAATAACTATTTTATACATATATAGAAATATAAGTGGAAGATAGATGGATAGATGGATAGATGGATGGATAGATGGATGGATGGATAAATAAAATTACTTGCATAAAAACAGAATATTATATGTGTTCTTGAAATGAAAATAATTAAATTTAGTTTTACTTTGTGGGAATAGGAGACACATTTAATAAGTACGAAGAAATTTTTAAGCAGCATGTAACTATTTGTTTATCAGAAAAGATAATATTTCTTGGATCAGTTCAATTCTGACACAGGCATAAAAAAAGCATTTACTATAATTGTATTTTGTCAGTTTCCTTACATTATAGTATTATTTTATTCATTTGCTATCATGGTTGCATATCATTTTGGGACTTTTTAAAAAATTGTGCATTTTATCATAATAAAATGTCTTTGCATCCTTAGTGCTTTTATTTACAGTACACTTTTATTGAAGTATAAAATATGTATTGAAAAGTACACAAATAATAAGTATACAGCTTGATAATTCTTCAAAATTCACTAATCATGTAACCACCAAAAGGTCAAAAAATAGAAAGTTACCAGCAAGCCACAAAACTTACTCATTGCTCTTCCATTCACTACCATATACCTTGGGTAACTGCTTTCCTAATTTCAATCATGTATATTTGTTTGGTCTGTTTTTGAAATTCATATAGATAGGGTCTGGCTTCTTTTATTCATTGTTTGTGAGATTCATCCATTGTACTGCGTGTAGAAGTATTTTGTTCATTTCTCCTTGCTATAAAGAATGTCTTTATATGATATAATACAAATGTATCCATTTATTGTTGATTGATATTTGGTTGTTTCATATTTTATCATAAATAGTGCTGCTATAAACATTCTTATATCTGTTTCATAATAATATAAGTACTCATTTCTATTGGGTATATACCTAAGAGTGTAATTATGGGTCACGGAAATTACTGCTCAAAGTACATGGCCCCAAACAGTTTTCCAATGTGGCTCTGGACTGACTTTTTTAACTGTCTCATACAACATACAAACAATGGTATGATTACATAGCTGCCATGCTATTCTCTTCTTTTTCTACCTTCCACAGCACTGACTGTTCTGATATTCTATTTCTCTGGTATAGTGGATAACTTCCTAACTTTCCTTTATGTGAGAATATTTTGTTTTCTCAGATGAACCAAAATTTAAGGGCTGGGTATTTCATCTTCTATTCATTTATTCTGTAGCTAGGAGACATAACAGAGAAGGAAAGAGCACTGGGGAAGTTGTGCAGGAATTATTGAGTTCTTGGGCTTCTTTTTCATTTCTGAGGTTCTGTTAAATGCCTTATACCAAACACTGCTTCTATTTGTGAGTGTATTAAATCTCAATGAGGGAATGTTCTTCATTAAATATAGTATATAGTTCAAGAATATTTACTTCCATCTAATAGTCAACCATGTTGGTCATTTCAATATATAATGTACTGATTACAAAAGTGGACTCAGTATCAAATTGGGTGAATTCAAATAAAACTTCCACCATTTACTAACTGTATGGCTTTTGGTAATTTACACAATCTCTTTGCCTCAGTTTTCTCCTCTGTAAAAAGGGAATAATAATGATATCAATATAAGTTTATTATAAAGGATAAATGAAATCATTTTTTTAAAGTATTTAGAACTATATTTGGCACATAGTAGGCACTCAAACCTGATTTTTGTGTGTGTGTGTTCTTTTGGTTTTGGTTTTTGATTTGTCTTGTTTTGTTTATTTACTTCTCAGTGAGAAAAGACAAAAGATGAGAATACTTACTATTTGCCCATTTCAGTCTTGAAGGACTTAGGGAGTACAATCTGGATTTTGTTGTCACACAGGTAAAGTTTCTGAGATGGGGAAGAGGGTGAAATGAGGCAATGACTTAGCAGCCTTGCTTCAACTGTACTGCTTTAAAATCATCTGTCTCTGACCTTGGTTGATATTTTTTAGTTTTGAGACATTTGGATCCACTTTTTATCCTTATTGGGTTTGTTTATTAGTAATTTTGTTGTTACTTTTGTTCTTTTTTATATGATAAACTAGTGAAAAAAATTTTGTAATATAATTATAGTTTGCTATCTTATTACAGTAGGTCATAAATTCATTTTTAAAACATTTTTAAATAATTAAAGTATACTAAATATACAGAAAACTACATAAGACAAATTATAGCTCAATGAATTTTCAGAAAAATTTAAGCCATATAAACTACCAAGCAAATCAAGAGAGCAAAAATTGCCAGTGCCCCCAGAAAGCCCTACATGTCCCCCTCCTTCCTAAAGTAACCACTGCTTTGACTTCTAATATAGCTTAGTTTTGCCTGTTGTTGAACTTTGTATGAATAAAATATCCAGTATATAGTTTTTATGTATGTGTTCTTTTATTCAAACTTATGCGTGTGAGATCATTAATTAGTTGCATATATGTCCTTGTAGTGTATTCATTTTCATTGTTATCAAGTGTACCATTATTTAACTGTATTACAATTAATTTATTATGACCATATGGATTATTCTTATTTGGGGATTATTGAAAATAATTTTGTTTTGAATAGTTTTACATGTATCTCCTGGAGAAACATGCATATATTTCTGATGAGTGTACACCTGAGTTAATAACTGAGGCATAAAATATGAATATATTTCAGCAAGACAGACATTACATTGTGAGCATCAGGATGATCTATACTGACGGAAGAAAATCAAAAGCAAATAGAAGTCACTCACATGTAATTCTGTGTCATATAGAGCAGGGATCCCCAATCCCCAGGCTGCAGACTGGTACCAGTCTGTGGCCTGTTAGGAACTGGTCCACACAGCAGGAAGTGAGCGGCGGGCAAGCAAGAAAAGCTTCATCTGTATTTGCAGCCACTCCTCAGCACTGGCATCACTACCTTGGCTCCATTTCAGATCATCAGGCATTAGGTTCTCATAGGAGCATCAGTCTCTGGTGCCAAAAAGGTTGGGCACTGCTGATATTGAGGGTACCTGCCAACCCATGACATAACTCTGGTCTGTTTCCTAAGTAAACCACTTGTAAGTAGTTGGTTAGGAAACACTCATATCACTCAAAGATAGGGAATAATCAAAAAAGAACCAACAGAGGCTCTATGAAAATACAGAAAAGAAGAAAAGAAACAGAAAATATAAATAAAAGACCTCGATGTGAAGTAGAAAAAAATTGTCACAGAGCAGATGATTTTTTGTAAGCAAACATATTACCAGGACTTTTAAAGTACAACAAAATAATCATTTTAATCAAACACTCGTACAAATGTAAGATATAGAAGACAGAGAAGATGGATTAAAATGATAGAAGTAAAAAATGAAGATGCCAAACTCAAGAAAGAAATGGATCAAATAAAAATTTTATCGAAGAAACTCACGTAAAATAAATTAGAATAGACACTATTAGCAATAGAGAAATATATAAATATATATATATGATAGAATTGAGGAAAGCATGCAAAATGAAAGTAATGAAAAAAGAGTTTAAAAACTAGAAGAATATGGTGTGGGAGAAAAGAAGATATAACATTAAAATTGATATCGGTGAAGAGACTCAAAAAAATGGGACAGGCAATATTAATTATGATTGAAGAATACCTTTAAAAAAAGTCATTCATCTATAGATTGAAATAACATAAAATACTGACACAGTGAAAATAAAATATAGTCTACTAAAATACCAGTCTTCAAAGATAAAGATACAATTTTTGGCTATTGAAGTAAAAAAGAAACAAGATACAAGTTGTGACAGGTTGTCACAAATTCAACCTGTGACAAGTTGAATTAAGTAGGCTGGCCTCACATTTCTCTACAACAAGAAGCAAATCTAGAAAGTAGAAGACAGTGGAACAATCAATGACTATAAAATACTGAAAAAAAAATGTATGACTTTAGAATTTTATACAAACTACTATTCAAACAGAAAGTTGAACTATTTTGCACATGGAAGAGTATAGAGAAGATAGTTTCCATAAGTTTTTAATAAAGAACCTACTAGAAGACAGAAAGACTGAATTGAGCCAAACAAGAAATCCACAGGAAAATAGAGACAAAAAGAATAAAACAAAAACCAAAGTGAAAATTGTGGTTATATAATATAATTCAAATATTGTTATGAGAAGTTAAGGAAAGTTGTTAAAGGAAGAGAGAGATAATTGGAAGTAGGCTGATTTTCGTTTTCTTTGTAATAGCCAAGGGTCAAAAGATTACCTTTAAAGCTGACAATTCAATCAATAGTGATGAAAGCATAGTTGTTCTGCTACATTGCACGCTCTGTAATATAAGTTAGTCCATGGATTATTGACAATGGAATGATATCAATATGTGTGGAAATCATTTGTACCATAACTGATTTTTTACAGATGAGCAGAATTACAAGAGTATAATTAAAAATTTCAGTAAACAGGTAAAAGCCCACAGATACCTTGGATTCTTTGCTAGTTGAGGGAATCCTTAGGCATATTTGAAGAAAATTAAAATGAGCATCAACACTGAAAAGGTACCTCCTGCTTTGTTTGCATGGTTGTCATCTTGTGACAGGTTGCATTGCTTCCCATGTATACCATAATAGAAGCCCCACTGGCTCAGAGCTCCATCTCCAACTGGATTGTGTTAGTTTCCATCAGGCTAAGTTTAATTAAAGTGCTAACAGCATTTCCATTTCACTGTTTTTTTTTTGTATTTTAAAAATGAACTGTGGCAGATTCTGGTCATGCTGAACTTTTTGTGTGTTCTAAGTTATTTCATTGGAACTAATTATTGTTTTTGTTAGTCCTCTTGTTTGCATTGGTTTGAGTTACTTTCTTCTAACCCTATTCTTCCCAGAAGTCTTGTACTTTCTAGAAAGCAATTTTGCAGAATACAGATTTTCAAAATTAAATATAATGTGTCATAGCCAAAATAATTTTGATACCAAGAGCGCTAAAATAAATAACATTTATGAAGGAGGAGAGAAGTGGAATTAAATTAATTCTATCCTTGATCACCACAGGTCAGAGTTTATTTCTAAAGAAATATATTCATTGTACTATATATGTAATAGTTATGAAGGTAACCAATAGAATAAAAATATACAATGTCCAAATTATTAGAAGAAAGGACATAATTAAAAAAAAAACAAAAGAAGAAACAACAGATATTTTTAGAGTTAAAAAATTAAGACAGCACAGCATTACGTAAGATGAATTGTCTCTGAATGAGAATAACATCATCCATAATTTGTACAATTTTGTATAATAATGTATGATCCTTAATCAAAAATGAACCAGTACACGAGAAAATAGGACTGAGGCTGCAGTAATGAGAGAAGGGGATGAGGAATAGAAATATAAGTAAAAGTGATTCAAATATTAATGTTATCAGCCATGGTCTTTAAAATAGTTGTGATTGATATGTTCAAGAAAATACATAATTAGAAAGAGAATTTCTCCAAAGAACTAAAATCTAATAAGATTATCTAGAAATAGTAGAATAAAAAAATGCATTAGTTGAAATTAAAAATAAACAGACAGGATTAACCACAGATTTGACAGAGCAGAAGAGAAGACGGTAAGTCATTTCAAAATATAAGACTAAATTACAGAGAAATAAAAGAATGGAAAATATGTAAAAGAGCATGTGACACAAGAAAAGATCTAATATGTTCTTTTCTAAGACAGAGCATCCATCCTTCAGCTGCTGTAAGTATTAGCTGCTAACATCTCACAACTCCTCCCTTCTTCTAAGATTTGCCCTTGGCTGATAAGAGCTTTGTTGCCAGAAATGATAAGAGATTGTATTCTCTGCTGAGAAGTGGCCAAAAACCAGTGACTGGCTGAAACATGGATACAAAAGGCTGAGTTCATTGCTATAAAATGAGACAATTCTGTCATGTCATTAGATCTTCCATATCTCCCTATAGTCAGGAAGAAGGTAGATTTCAGCAGAACTCAAATCTTTGCCCAGCTTTCTTTCATTTATTTTTCTCACTCTCTCACAACTTACATTTAGAAGCACTCCCTAGATAAATCATGTGCATAAGAATCTCTATCTCAGGCTCTGCTTATAAGAAAACCAATCTAAGGCATTAATATGCTTTAAAAATACAGGAAAGGATGTACAAATACATAAACATGAAAAATCATAGCAGAAACTTGTAATCTATAAAAAATCAACAAATATTATAGAATTCAAAAATATAATACCTAAAATTAAAAACTTATTGGAAATTTATAAAAACAGACTGAACAGAGAAAAAATAAGTTAATGAACTGGAGAGAGGTCAATAGGAAATTTCCAAACTGAAGCACAGAAAAATGAATCAAAATCTCATAAAATGTTATACGAAACATGTGAGACATGTAACAGTAAGAAGGGATGGGGAGAGAATGGGCAGAAGCAACATTTAAGGTGAAAATGGCTGAGCATTTTATAAAACTGATAAAAGACATCAACTCAAGAAGCTTAGGGAACGTATAGCAGTATAAAGACAGCAAATGCAATAGGCACATGATAGCTAAACTACCAAAAAATAAAAAATAAAATGAATATAAAACTTAAAATTAGGTAAAACATTACCTACAAAAGAACAACCATAAGACTTACCACTAGGTTTTCAACAAAATCAATGTAAAGTGGGGAAGAGTGGAATGAAAATGTTAAAGTCCTAAAAGAAATTTAAATTACCCAAAGAATTCCTTGCCCAGTGAAAATATCCTTCAAAAATTAAGGCAAATACAATTTCAAACTATTAAACTTCTGAAAGAAAACAAGGAAAATGTGCATGACCTTGGGTTTGGTAATAAGATTTTAGATGTAATACCAGAGCTTAATCTATAAAATAAAATTAAAAAGTTGTACTATTTTAAAATTAAAAACTTCTATGTGACAGATAGTGTTAAAAGAAAAAGATGTCACAAATTGGGGGAAAATATTTACAAATCATATATGAAATAAGTGACTTGTATCTAGAAAAAAGAACACAACAATATGAAAACAAGCAACCTAATTAAAAATTAGCAATAGATTTGAATATCTTACCAAAGATGATATACAGAGAACAAATAAGAATATGAAAAATTGTACATTATTTGTAACTAAGGAATTACAAAATTTTTTTAAACAACAGTGAGATATAACTACACACCTATTAAAATGGCTACAAAACAAAACAACGACAATACAAATTGTTGGCTAAGATGCCCAGCAATAGGAACCTTCATCCCATTGCTGGTGGGAATGCAAAATGGTATAGCCACATTGAAGGACAGTTTGGCAGTTTCTTATAAAGCTAATCATAGTCTTACTAAACAACCCAACAACTGTGCTTCTAAGTATTTACCCAAGTGATCTGAAAACTTATGTCCTTACATAAAGCACATGTATGCTTATAGCGATTTTATTCATAATTGTTACAAATGACAAATACCTAAGATATCTTTCAATAGGTGAAAAGATAAAATGTATTACATCTATATAATGAAATACTATTCAGAGATAAAAAAGAATGACCATAATACATATAACAACATGACTGATTATTAAATACATATTTCTAAGTGAAAAACATCAGTATGGTTCCATTTATATAACATTCTGTGAAAGGAAAAACTAAATAGATCGGTTTGACGAGGGTGAGGCTTAAGTGGGTGAAAAACAAAGGATAAGTTAGGATGGTGAAATTATTCTGTATGATAGTATTGTCATGAATACATGACTTTATACAGTTTTCAAAACTCATAAACCCTTACATCACAAAGATGAAACCTTAAAGCCCTCAGAAAAAATCAAGTAGGGGATTGGGAGCCCCTAGGAAGCAATGCAGACTGTGACGAAAGAATCTAACCATATTACAAATATATGACATGTCCTCACTGAAGTAGGTGGGGTGGGGAGATGCTGACCTAAATAACTTTAGAAATAGGTGGAGACTGTAAGACTAAAGACAAAAGAAACCATAAGACTCTAGTTGTAAAGTTTTCCTGAAAAGTAAGGTTTAACAACCCTGAAAACACTATAGATGTATAATGGGATTGAACAAATGAGTAAATGAATGGCAGGTTTATTACTGTTGCAGTGAGAGTTCACAAATAAGCAAGAGGGAAAGGAGAAAATGGACCATGTGGTAATTGAGTAGAGTTGGAGGCATACAGTATAAACTCATATTTAGCTTAATGTTGATGCAGATATAGATAATGATAGATGATGATACTATAGGTAAATAGATAGGCATAGAAATAATTATAGATATGTGTATATGCACAGGTTAGTTTGCACACATATATTTCCTAGCCCTGTCTCCTGAGAAGGCCTAAAAGAACAACATTCTAGTATCAATGGGCATACCTAATGTCCTTATCTTAGTTTCTAATACCATTCTTTAAAAGGAACCAGGGGTCCTTGAAAAATGACTAATTTTAGGTCTAGGACTGGGGCAGGAATTATGTGAGATGAGCTTGGAACATTTTATAGTGCCACAGAGTAAGGAAGTGCACGCACACATACACACACACACACACACACACACACACACACACACACACACGCTTGTGTGCACACAATCAAGGTATGTCAAAGGGACACAGGATCCAAGTAAGAGAATTCCCAATGGTCAAAGCTGCAAGAATTTGAGCAACAAAATAAATAACATAGTATTAGATTATAACCCACAGTATAAAACAAATATCTACAAGTCCATGCTGATATAAATAAATGACAAGATAGGATAAGACAGGCAAATCTCCCATACAGAAAAGTTCCAAATAGTTTATGTAGATACTATCCCCTTCAAGGAGATGGAGATTAACTCCCAACCCCTTAAATGTGGAATGTGCATAGTGACATTTTTTCTAAGGAGCAAAATATGGAAAGAGGTGAGGGAAATAATAACTTTACAGTGGAGAAATCTGACAAATACTACCTCAATCAGATGATCAAGGTTAACAACACCAGTGAAAAGTCATATTAAAGCTAGTATCTTTGACATGATGTGATAAGAATGATCTTCTGTCCAAAAGCTCATAATCTGTCTAACCATAAGGAAGACATCAAACAAATCCAATATAAAAAAACATTCTACAAAATGACTGGCTAGTATTCCTTAAAACTATCAAGGTCATCGAAAATATGGATGGTTTGGAAAATCTTTCACAGTCTAGAGAAACCTAAGGAGACATGACAACTGAATGTAATACAATATCATGGATGAGATCCTGGAACAGAAAAAAAACATTAGACAAAAACTAAAAAAAAATTGAATAAAATATACACATTAGAAAGCAAAGCAAAGTGAAGGTGCAATAAGATATTCTCAGAAACAAAGGATGAGAAAACTCTTCACTGCTGACCTGTGCTAAAGAAATGAAAACTAGGTCTTTCAGGTAAAAGGAAATGATTCCAGATAGAAGCAAGAAACTATAGGAAGAATTGAAGCAAATACTTTAATAAAGAAAAATGTTGAAAATTATTGATCTAATCTTAATAAGCTAGTGAGAAAAGCAAATTATACTCAAAGAGAGGGGTGAAGAAATAACTAGAGGAGCAGGAGTCAATTAGCTACAAAGTAAGCACGCAGAGAAAAAAATTAACAAAGCCAAAGACTTTAAAAATATTAATGTAGTATATTAATCTATATTAATCTATATAATCTATAGATTAATTATATTAATCTATTATGTAATATATTAATCTATTTTACATATAATAAAAGTAATATAATACTAACATAGTAGTATTAAATATACTTGATTAAAAACCCAACATGACTGATAAAGAGAAAAGAAGGCAGAAAACACAAATTATCAGTATCAACAATGAAAATGCCGTTTTGCAACAAATCTTATAGGCATTAAAATGATAACTGAAGATATTATGAACAATTTTATGCTGATAATTTGAAAAAATTGACAAATTCCTTGAAAAATATGAGTAATCAAAACTTATATAAGAAATAGAAAATGTGAGTAAGCCAATATCCACTAAAGAAAATAAATCTGCAATTTAAAATTTTTTTCACACAGAAATCTTTAGACCTGTATGACACTGCTGGCAAATGCTTTTAAATATCCAAAGGAGAGACAAAATCATTTTAATATAAAATCTTCTAGAAAATAGAAAACAAAGGAAAACTTCCCAATCCATTTTTATGTGGCCAGGATAGCCCTGGTACTTGAACCTGGCAAGGATTTTATAGGACAGTAAAAGTGTAGCCAGGTATATATTATAAATATAGATGAAAAACTTTTACCCAAAATGCTGTCAAATTTTATTTCTCAGTATATAAAAAGAAAATGTAGATTGACCAATTGGAATTGGTGCCAGTATTGATTATCTAGATTGGTTTAATATTTTAAAAAATCAATTATATTCATGGCTTCCAAAACTTAGAAGCAACCAAGATGTTGTTCAGTAGGTGAATAGATAAGTAAACTGTGGTATATCCAGATAATAGAATATTATTCAGCTCTAAAAAGAGATGAGCTATCAGACCATTTAAAGACATGAAGGAAATGTAAATGCATATTACTTAGTGTAAGAAGCCAATCAGAAAAGGCAATACACTGTATGATTTCGACTATGACATTCTGGAAAAGGCAAAACTATGGAGAAATTGAAACATCAGTGGTTGCCAAGAGTGAAGGAAAGGATTTGGTGGGAGACATGAATAGGCAGAGCACAGCTTTTTAGGGCAGTGAAAAAACTCTGCAGGTTATTATGATGATGGATATATGTTATCATACATCTATCCAAACTCATAGAATGTACACCAAGAGTAGGTTTGTCAATGTAGTTGCGTTCTCTAACATGTACCATTCTGATGAGTGATGCTGATAATGTGGGAAGTTATACACGTGGAGGGGAAGGGGGTATATGGGAAATTTCTGTACCTCCCTCTCAATTTTGTTATAAATTGGATATGTGTTATCATACATCTATCCAAACCCATAGAATGTACACCAAGTGTAGGTTTGTCAATGTAGTTGCGTTCTCTAACATGTACGTATCATTCTGATGAGTAATGCTGATAATGTGGGAAGTTATGCACGTGGAGGGGAAGGGAGTATATGGGAAATTTCTGTACCTCTCTCTCAACTTTATTATAAACCTGAAACTGCTCTTAATAAAAAATAAATCAGTGTAATTCATCAAAGTAAGTAAAATTTAAAAATCCAATGACAATCTCAATGGATGTAAAAAATTTTGATAAAATTCTATACCAGTTAATAAAAAAAATGACGAACTCAATAGATTCAGTAAAAATCAATTGGTAATTTACTAATCTGATAAAGGGATGTATAAAAATATAGTTCGTGGTAAATTTTGATGGCAACTGAACAGAAATAAGGAAATAATATCAATTATCAGCACTTCTATCCAACATTTTACTGAAGGTCCTAACCAGTTCAATAAAGCAGGGAAAAAAATATATAAAAATACAAAAATGGGTATAGAAGTCATTACTTAGAGACAACTTGATTATGTCTGTAGAAATTTGATTGTGTCTGTAAAAAATCCAAAAGATTCTACAAACTATTAAAAATAAATGAACTTAGCAAGATCACTAGGAACAAGGCCAAAATATGACAATTGACTGTATTTCTCTATATTAGAAGTAATTGGAAAATGTAATTTAATTAAAATATATCATTTGCAATCCTATTCAAAACCCTCTACTTAGAAACACGTATAAAAAATAATGCAACATCTCTTCTTTGAAAACTACAAAACGTTGGTGAGAGAAAAGAAGATAAAAATTACTGGAAGGATATACTATGTACATTGACTGATAAAATGCCAATTCTCCCCCCAATCAATAGCAACATCCTAGCATGTTACTTTATGCTAATTCACTTTATTCTAAAATGGAAATGGAAATTCAAGGACAGACTTAATACAATCCAGGCAATATTGAAGAAGAAAAACTAAACTGAAAGACATACTATCAAATACCAAAGTCATTGCAAAGCATGTAAATCAACCATCATGCTGTAAACCTTATACTTAGACATCGATGTATGTCAATTATTTCTCAATAAAACTGGAAAAAATTAAAAAGAAAAAATGTTAAAACAATAAAACAGACAAACATAAAATAAAATTTAATTTAATTTTTAAAAAATGTTAAAAAGCTCCCAATAGAAACTGAGATTTGTGGTCATGTGATGATAAACAGATGATGATGATCCATTTATCAAAACTGAATTATTAGAAACTATATTAAAAACTGTCACTGTTATTTTGAAATCTCAAATATTCTGTTAATTTTCTTTCATTTGTATCTTCCTTTTACTCAAATTATTTTATAGGGATCTATCTGCTCTTGATCAGAGATCAATTTTCTATGTCAGAAATATCTTAATAAAATTGTATTCTTAAAACTTCCAAAGATATTCTGACAATAAAACTAAAAGTACTAAAAGATAAAAGGTATTGTGAAGTTAAAAATAATAAGACAGTGAGGAATTAGCACAATAAGAGGTAAATAAACCAATGAAACAAATTAGAGTCCAGAAATAGACCCACAGAAAAATACTAACCTGGTTTTGATAAAATACTATTTCAATTCAATGTATAAAGGATGATCTTTTCAGTAAATGGTTCTGGGCCCATATGAAAAGAAATCAACCTTAATTCTTATGTAATACCATATAGAAAACCTATTCAGGAACCATCAAAATCTAAATTAAAAGATTAAATAATAAGGCTTCTAGAAGAAAACATAGAAGACTATGTTCAACACCTTAGGTGGGCAACCATTTCCTCAGGAGGATATAAACAGCACTCACCATAAAAGATTGAGATATTACACTTATAGCAATAAAATCTCCCTTTATTCAAATAAAACGTCATAGTAAAACCACAAGCCACAGACTGGGAGAAAATATCTGCAATATACATATTTCTGACAAAATATTCATATTGGTATATATATGTGTGTGTATATATTTTGTGTGTGTATGCGCGCGTGTGTGTATACTTAGAGAGAGAGAGAGAGAGAGAGAGAGAGAGAGAGAGAGAAAAAATACCTATAAATCAGTAAGTAAAAGACAACACAATAGAAAAGTGGGCAAAAGGCTTCAATAGGAACTTCGCAGAGTAGTATATTCAAATAACCAATAGGGATTCACTAGCAAATGCAGATTAACACCAAAGTTTAATACCAATTCATATTCATCATAATGTTAAAGTTAAAATAACTGACTATACCACTTGTGAAAATGTATAGCAGTTGAAACTCTCAAATGATGCTGGTGGGAATTAAAAATGGATTCATCCATTTGCAAAATTGGCAGTTTTACAGCAAACGTATGCCTAACATAAGACCCAACAATTCCATTTCTATATATTCGTGCAATATAAATGAGTGCTTACTTTTATCAACCGCACAATCTGAAATACTCGAAAGTCCAGAATTCCATGTTTGAGGTCAGGTAATCTGAAACTACAGACTTCAGTGAAATACAGCCCACCCAAAATGAGAAAAATATAGGGAGAGATAGAGAAAAAACAAATGCAATACTGAAGTGATGGATTAAATAAATTAGTCATAATCACCAAAGGAGAATTCCATTAGACATATCCTTAGTACATGTATGCAGCAGTAGTGCAAACTTAGACTCAACGATTTTATTACCATGGTGTATGTGGCGATTGAGATTTTGGCATTCCCTTGTATCCTGGGATAAAGACTTTAGAGTATAAATGTTTCACCTCTGGTAAAATATAACACATTGAATGCTAATGTACTTACTGGAAGGCACTCATCTGGCTTTAGAAGATATACTTATTTTACTGAGCAGATCGTATTTTGCCCTCAGAAATGTTGGACTGAGAAAACCAAGCTTGTTCAAATAGCCCAAGAAAACTATGGCATCCAATAAAATGCAAGTTGATGTCTATTCTCTGAAATAAAAGTTTTCCACCACAAAAGAAGCCATTTAACACTAGGGAGTTTCCTCCAGCATTTGGGGACGTTTTTAATGAGTACTTGTACAGTGTTCATCTTCCCATTCATTTTGTGGTATTTGAGGTGATCTATCAATAACAAATTAAATAATATTATGATTCTAAAGAAATCAGCATTTCTTAGATTCCTGACTAACCATCGGGGCATTATTTATTTAGTTGAATTGTCACTCAAATTAACAATCTCCATGTCTACTAGAAGTCACGAGGTAAGTGAAATGGAGGTATCAGGCAATTGGTCCACGGCCACCCACAGAGTCAGTTTTTGGAGCCAGTATTACTTAAGAAAGTTTCCTGATTTCTTGCCCCATGTTCATAGACCACAAGACCATGCCTCATAACCCAAATGATGAAATTAAGTATCATAAACTAAAAGAATATTTTATTTCCTCTAACCTTTTCCTTACCACTCTGGAATGTCTTATATTATTACTATTTTGTTTCTCTGTGTGTGTGTGTGTAGATAAAAGTCTTTTTAAAAAAATAATAAGTTAAATAATAAACTGTGTCTTCTTTGCTCTAGCTTTTGATCCTGTAAAAATTGGGTTGGGGGCAAGTAGGAGGATAGGAAGAGAACTATAACCACCACTAACACTAATATACTTGGGATGGGCCTTTGGTTCACACCCATGTCTTCTGTGCATGGTGGGAGGTCAGTCTAGTCAGAGGAGTACTTATTTTTAAGACATTGAAAGCCATATATTAAGTGGTTGTGTAAGCAGTTAGGAAAAGCATTGGGAAAATTTTCCCAGGATGTTAAGAAAAAAAGAGTAAAAATAAAATAAAATAAAATAATGGAATCTGGAAGATACTTCTTAAAATTATAGTGTTCTCATGTAACAAGTGGTAGGTTATGTATTATAGCAAAAACCTAAGAGGAATTAAAGATCCAAATATAGACCCTTGCTTGCTAAAAAGAAAACCAATTCAGAAAATGAGATTTGAAAACATACGGCAAAGAGGTCTCTGTTCCCTTCTTATACACCGTTTGCCTTTCTTAATATGTTGAAGAATACTTAGGAGATAGAAGGACACATTTTAGAGACTGATAGAAGGAAAAGAAATTCAGAATGTGCTCCCCAATGTTTTTTGGGAGGGAGCAACCAGACAAATGGTAATGATTTCTGGTGGGAGAGAGGATTTGAGGGAAAGAAGATAAAGACGGTAAAGTCATTTTTAATGGAGTAGAATCAAGATACTCATGAAATATCCAGGAGATGGTGTATATATAGCAAGTAGGTACATGTGAGGGTCTACAGCTCAAGATAGAGATTTGGGATGTGGATAAAAATCTGAAAGTTACTCGTATATAGGTAGTATCTGATGGCATAGAGCAGAATGGAGTTTCTCGGATAGAAGGCTGGGTAAGAATAGAAACATATTAAAGACATGGATCCCTGCAACAAAAATCTTTTAAGGAAAAGTAGAGGAAGAACAGCCTACAGTGAAGACTGGGAAGGAGAACGAGAAGAGCAAAGAGATGAAAACTAATAAGAGTGACATATAAACGAAGGAATGATTATTTCAACGGGGAGGAAAGAGTAATGTGTGTGTAGCAGGGCCAGGACTCAGACGTGTGCAGGATCGTCTAAGGAGCTGGCAGGTAGGTACATGAGAAGATTTATCCAAGGGCTTTTGTCTGAAAAAGAAAGGTCTTTCTTCACATAAATACCCTATCAGGAGAGAGGCAGCTGCAGACGTCAGTGTTTTTCATCAGAAACTCTGAAACATGGAAGCCCAGCTGTGTTGCTTTTTATGTCTAGATAACAAAAATGAGAATGAGACAAGAAGATTCTTCTGTTTCTTCATAAATCACAGCATGGTTGTGGGACTTCAATTTTAGCAGCACTAGGGCTCTGGGACATTCGGGGATATCATCATCACACTCCACTAGCAGTGAATAGTAGGTAGGTAAGTCAAGTCTCTTCAGAAATGCAAATGACAGGAACCCAATGGCAGCCAGCTCTGCTAAACACAGGCTTTGTGGCTCACAAACCTGGGATAGACAGGAAAGGATTCAGGGACTCCAATACTGGCTTCAGAGCACATTTCTTTTTCTCCAACTCTTGTTTCAGTTTTCTCTATATGTTCGCTTTATTCTCTTTGTCTTCCAAAGGCTTCTTCCATACACCATGGGTGTGTATGTGTGTTTTATTTGTGAGAGGGTAAGAACAGATGGTTTCTGACACACCTAGGCTTTTCTTCCAGCTTAGTGACCTGGAAAAAAATTAGGAACTTCTCTTCTTATTTTATTATTTAATAATCCTAGGGAAATCACTGATTCACTCAGATTGGCCACTTCGTATACTAAACACTATGATTGTCTGACTGAGCAAACTCCCTTCTACAAGTCAGTGGAGTCAGAGAGAAGCTGTTCCCTCAAAGGAATAGCTATGCTTTATCAGAATAAGGGGGAAGGAACACTGGATATATAAAAATGGAATATAAATTATTTCTGCGAATTTGACCAATTGGCATCCACAGCCTATTGAAGCTAGAGGAAACTTGGATTATAAGAATTTAGTGCTGCCTGGGTCATGTAAGGCAAAGATTGAAAATGGCTTGTAGAATTAAGCAATATGTAATCATTGTTCATCTGTAGACAAAGCAGTTTCAAGCAATGATGAAAGCAAAGCCAGATGGCAGTGAGAGGTGGGGGAAACAGGAGGTGAAGAATTGCAAACACTACTAGAGAAGACTCCTAGAATCCAGAAGCTTTGCTATGAAAGAAAAGAAAGCAAAAAGGATGTGAAGACCAAAAAATGATTTGGGAGAATTAATTTTGAAACATCTTTTAAATGTTATCATTTAAAAGTTTCTTAAAATACTTGCAGTCCTATCACGATTATTTTCTTCACTCATACAAATTCAAACATTTATATTTCAGGATATAGGCTATTAGACTTTGCTCAAATTCTAAATATACAAAATTGTACAAGTCCTTTTAACCTCTTTGAGTCTGTTTCTTTATTTGGAAAATGGAATGATAGTACTTATCACAGAGTAGTATATGAGAACTCAATGAAATTAATGTATTATTTGTTGACAGAGAGTTCTTAAAAACCATCACCAATTTGTTCATGTAAATATAATATGTCATCAGCTCAGAGACTAAAAGTTGAGCATTAAAAAAATTATTTTTTTTGTTTTATCAAGGTCCTTTGTATTCGTTCTCGTGGGAATATGTTTCACTTGTAAAGATTTGCAATTTTGCCATTTCTCAATGTTCTTTATAGTTACCACCAAGCTAGTTTTTAATACTATCAGGGATTCTTTTAGGTAAGTAAGCAAATTTTATATTGACGTTGCCCTCTCTTAAGGGACTAATATTTGTTCAATAATACATTGAAGACAGAAGATGTTAGCAAAATCAAGGTTAGTGAGGAAATTGTGATCCATACTACTGAAGGTAGGTTTGAATTTTCTCTAAGTCCCAGTCATTCTTAAGCTTTCAAACTGGAAATGCTAATTTCTTTAGCTTTTGTTTCTTTTAAGAAACTTTTCTTTTTAATTCAGTATAGTTGCTTTTGTCATTTACTTTACATAGTGAATTGAATTAGAAGAGTCACCCATTTAAACTGGTAAGGCTTAGTTTATACTCTTTCACCCATCTGGCTTTAGACACTTCCAGAATTTTGGCTCTAATCATCACACAGATAGACATGTAAGGACAGTTATAATCAATCTCTCAGAGCATCTGACTTGATGAATGAAAAAGATTGTCTAACTTATGAAATGTCTTCTTCAGAAGAAGTTAAGATGCACTGACAAAAAGCATTTGTTTTGGACAAAAGCATTGATTTTCTCACGATTTTGAGTCAAAATGGAGTTTTAAAAAATGATCATCACTAATGTTAAGAGAAAAACCTTTAGAATCTGCTTTAGAAAGCTAAAGCACAAGTTGATCAGTTTAAATTTGTCTGAAGTAATATTTTAAGAGAAATCAACACTAGGAAAATCATCACAAAATGCAACTGTTCAACTGCAACTGTCCACAACACACAAGACAAACACACAACTATCCTTCAATTAATAGCCAACTATCTCTGATAGATGACCTAACACAATTCTACTAGGTAGGAAGAGTATAAGGTCCTGATAGGAAAAAGTTTAAATTTGTCTGAAGTAATATTTTAAGAGAAATCAACACTAGGAAAATCATCACAAAATGCAACTGTTCAACTGCAACTGTCCACAACACACAAGACAAACACACAACTATCCTTCAATTAATAGCCAACTATCTCTGATAGATGACCTAACACAATTCTACTAGGTAGGAAGAGTATAAGGTCCTGATAGGAAAAAGTTAATTACAGAATTTTTTTTTTTTTTTTTTTTTTTTTTTAATAAATTGAAAGTGTCCGGTAGGAAGAGTATAAGGTCCTGATAGGAAAAAGGTAATTACAGATTTTTTTTTTTTTTTTTTTGCTTCTATACGTAAATCAGGAATGTGCCAGCAGTAACATAGAAACACGCTAAAATTAGAACCAGAATTTGATTTCTAAGACTAGCTGTGCTATTAATTCACTATATGACCTTGGATAGCTCTTAACATGATGGTGATAGTTTTCTCAGTTATAAAATTAGGGAGTTAATGGCAACTAGATAATCTCTAAGGTCTTTTTTTTAGCTCTGGCATTCTATGTCACATATAACAAAAGTAGTATAAACCAAAGAACAAATGCGTAAGCAACCTCAGATATTGTATACACATGTAAATAATATCATTTTTCAATGCCTTAGAAGACTTTATGTCAAAGGCTTTATATATATTATTATAATTTAAAAAAATATATTGCAGGGTAATTATCATCCACCTTTCCAAGTGAGGAAATGTGGATGAGAAAGGTTAAGCATGAGAAAGGTTAAGTAACTTACCAGATATTGCTGGTAAGCAGCAAAAAAAAACAAAACAGCCTTCAATCTTCAACTTGCTAATATAGAGCCATTGTTCTTTACAACATATCAGTTTGCCAGGTTATGGAGATTGTTGACAAGGTCTGACTAGAAATGTATTCCACCCTCCATTCATTGAGAAAATGAAATTGGACTGCGACTCACAAATCTATAAAATCTTTCATTTCTAGATGTAAAACCTCCTGGTAATTATGGCTAGTATAGAGGTGGGTGTCACTCATCACTTGTATTATTGGGGAGACAGTTTCAAGTTTTGCACTTTTAAAACAAATATTATTATAAAAATAAAATCAGGTTAAAAATAAAAATATAGAATTTTAAAGATATTTAATTTCAGAACTTTTAGTTATTGCTTTTTCCTTTTTCAGAAACAGATGTTCAGAAAGAACATTTACTGTTGCAAAGTATTCACCATCCACATGCCACATATAATGTGATTATGAGCCTTGTAAGATATACAGGCTGTGTAATACAGCCTTTCCCTTAATAGCGCGCACCTAAAATTTTCTTTTGTATGTAGGAAAATAAAATGTATGGAACCGGATAATTTAGCAGTTTTATTTAAAACTGTTTTTACTAGCTAGGACTAATAAAATCTTCAATGGATTCCATGTTTACTTTTAGAAATCTTTACATGCCACCCTAGTGAGAGAACACAGGTGAGTGGAGAGCAGAAGTGAGTCAGAGGAAATAGATGCCTGGTGTGCTGAAAGGTAATGATACATTTTGCATATGATTTAAATTACAAACTATTTGGTCAATTTAAGAATGATAGTGGTTTGCTATATTGGAAAGTAGAACCCTGGTGAAATGGTCGTAAGAGATTAAAAACATAAGAACTCTCTATTGGCTTTAATAACTATTTGAGGAACCACCTGTTATGAAAATATTCTAAATCTTTTTTTGCTCTGGGCCACATACTAAAAGCCCCTATGCTCTTAGTGAGAAATATGAAAGCTGGGCCAGTGTGGGATCTCTGTAATTGGTTCAAGCCCTTTTCAGAATTTCTGAGCTTTTTCAACCTACAAGATTTTCATGGGGAAAATTACATTATACTGGATCCTTAGCAAGGAGTATAGAAACATTTAGAAGACAAATTGCTCTGGCTAGGATACTATGTTCTTATACTATGTTGAATAGAAGTGGACAGAGTGGGCAACTTGCTTTGTTCCCTACCTTAGAGGAAATGTTTTTAGTCTTTCTGCTGAGTAAGAAATTACCTGTGGGCTTTTCATATATGCTTTTATTACATTGAGGGAATTTCTTTCTACTCCTAGTTTGTTGGAAGTTTTTATTACGGAAGGTGTTGAATTTTGTCCAATGCTTTTCTGCATCTGTTGAGTTAATCATGTGGCTTTTTCCTTCATTCTGTTAATGTGGTACCGTCCTTATCTCCCAGGGACAAATCACACTTGGGCATGATCTGTCAGCCTTTTAATATGCTGTGAAATTCAGTTTGCTAGTATTTTGTTGAGGATTTTTGCATCTATAGTCATTAGGGATATTGGTATGTAGTTTTCTTGTAGTGTCTTTGTCTGGCTTTGATATCTGATTAATGCTGCTTTCATAAAATGAGTTTTGAAGTATTCTCTTCTCATTAGTTTTTTTTTTTTTTTCTTTTTTGGAAGACTTTGAGAAGGATTGGCATTAATTCTTTTTTAATTATTTAGTAAAATTCACAAGTAAAGTCATCTGATCCTGAGTGCATAAAGAAAATGTGAAATATACATACAATGAAATATTAGTCTTTAAAAGGGAAGAAAATCCTGCAATATGTAACAACATGGATAAATCTGGAGGACTTATTGTGAAATGTCACAAAATGACACATATTTTATGATTCACTTTTTTTTTTTTTTAGGCAAGGCAACCCTTGGTTGACCTCACAGATTGCAAGTTTATAATCCCTTACTTTTTATTTTTTATGCCTACAGCACTTGGTCTTCCTAGGTGGTCTCCCATCCCAGTACTAACCAGGCCTGACCCTGCTTAGCTTCCAAGATCAGCCAGGATCTGGCTTGTTCAGGGTCTCATGGCTGTAGACATGATTCCATTTTTATGAGGTATCTAAAAGAGTCAAATTCAGAGAAGCAAAGAATAGAATGGTTTAATTGCCAGGGGCTGGGCATGGAGAGAAATATGGAATTGCCATTTAATGAAAGTTTCTGTTATATAAGATGCATAAGTTCTAAAGGTTTTCTGTACAACATTGTGCCAGTTAACAAAACTATATTGCACACTTACAAATTTGTTAAAAGGGTAGATCTCATGTTAAATGTTCTTACCACAATAAATGAATACATGAATGAGTAAGTGAATAAATGAATAATATAAAAAAGTAACTAAAGTTGTTTACTGAAATAGATTTTAAGAATAGATCCTTAACTTACAAAAATAAATATTTTATACATTTATACCATTTCAAACCAAAAGCCAACATCATGTTTATCAATGACAATCCTAGAAGCATTTCCACTAGAATCAGGAACAAGTCAAAGATGTTTATGATCACCACAATTATTTAACATCATTTTGGAAATACTAACTAATATAATTACACAGAGAACATGAATTTATACTTTGAATATAAACAGAAAAACAATTTCTAGTGGTGTGGTAGCTAAGGGCTAAGTTCTCTCCCCCAGGAATGTTTATAGTGGATTAACTGACAGGTCACAGACACCATGCAATAAAATATCTATCAATTACTTCTATCCCTAGTAGCACAGGCACCATGCAATAAAATATCTATCAATTACTTCTATCCCTAGTAGCACGGGGCGGCTTGCCCAAGAGCCAATACCTAATAAAACTACTGTAGCTGATGAAACATTACAGAATACAGTACTGCATGTCTGTTGTGCTGAGGTAAAAATCGCTTGACTTTTATTTTTTCAGGTAAATGTTCTGCTGAATGGTGTCAGTTGTTTAAAGAGAATTGGCAAGATCCAATATTCACCTTCTTAAGACATTCTCATACAATTAAAAAAAAATACGCATATCAGGTGTTGTAACTAGTTCAGGGTGATACTATAAATTTAGTATAAACTGAGGCCTGAGCTGGGGGAACTGAACAGTAACCACAAGGCACTTGCATATAGCAACATAACGATTAGAATCTTTAGAACTTGGACCTGAGATCTTCTGCGCGGGGCCAGACCTTCATTATGCACTGTAAATTCTCAAGGGTATCCACTAAAAGAACTGAAATAGAGTGTATAAATTCTAAACCAATAAAGAGAAAAATAAAACAGACAATAAAAATTCAATCGATCCAAAAATAAAAGGAAAGAAAATTTAAGCAACAACATTAGAGCACAGAGAAAGCAACACAAATGAAAATCAAAATCGAATAATAGAAGAAACATCCAAATACATAAATAGCTGCAAAAATTTTAAATTGACTAAACTTGTATAAAAGAGAAACCCAAGTCAGGTGAAAAAAATATACCTCCATACTATTTATATGATACATCAAATGCAAAGACATGAAATGTTTCAATGTAACTATGTAGAAAAACATAAAACAGGCAAATACTAACAAAAAGAAAGCTGCAATGGCTATATTATGGATCCAAATAGATATTAAGGAAAAAATAATTATTAGAAAAAGATAAGTTCACTATATAATGATAAAAGTTGGAATTTAACAATTCCAACTAGTGTGCACCAATTAAAATAGCTTGAAACCATATAAAACAAGAAATGCCAGCCATCAAAGAGATCCTAAAAGTTTAACCCTATATTATCAGGTTTCAAAACACATGTCTCCATTATTAATAGATTACATGAATTTTAAAAAGTAGTAAGCATATAGAAAATGGAAACACTTAAGTACCATGTTTGATCCAATAGTATATATAAAATTCTGTACCAATTAGAATATATACATTCTTCTCAGTCACACATGTAACATTTAAACAATTCACTATATACTGTTTTGTAAAACATATCTCGATAAATTTCAAAGAAACATCCTGTTCTCTCACCAGTCAAAACTAAACAAAATTAATTACAAAAAGAAAAAAATTTTAATCTATACATGTGTTAATATTGAAGATACTTCTAAATAGCAGTGGGTGTAAGAAGAAAACAAAATTGAAATTAAAAACACTTAAAATTCCATAATAACAACAAAAACTACATATGAAATCCACTGTGGGACTGATGTTGAATGACAAAAATGGTGGCAGGAACCAGTAATAACTGGGAAGATCTTAGGAAACAGGCTTGACAGCTGGAAAATGAACCCGACCTGAAACTAATTTCCTTTAGTAAACTATGTACCAGTTACAGCAAGAGAATCTTTATCTTCCTGCATTGACAAGAATAAAGGGTCACCCAATTTTAACTTCCCACAAGACCTTTGCATCAGTTAATTAATCATGTAACCAAACCTCTTTGTTGAATTCGAACTGTGAAACCCATTTTCTTATCAGCACAGAGTAAGGCTTTTTGACAGAACGATGTCCAAATGAAAAGGAAACTTAGGTCCCTGAGATGTGCTTTAGAGCTTCTTTTTAATTAAAAGTCTTCTTAAAATGTTTTTTTTTTTTTAAAAAAAAAAAAAGGAAAAAGAAAGAAAGAACAAATCCACTACGGAAGAGCTTTTGCCAGTTTTTAATAGAGCAAAACAGACTTACTGTATGATTCAGCAATCACATTCCTATTCCAACTGATTCAAAAACTTACATACACACAAAAATCTATCTGTGAATGTTTATAGCAGCTTTATTTATAATTCCTAAAGCTGGAAGCAACCAAGATGTCTTTAAATAAGTAAATGAATAAAAAAACTGTGGCATAACTATATAATGTAATATTATTTAACAATAAAATGTGCTATCAAACCAGGAAAAAGCATGGATGAATCTGAAATACATATCACTAAATCAAAGAAGTCAGTCTAAAAAAATATACATATTGAATAATTTCGATTTATATAACTAATGACATTGAGCATCTTTTCTTGTGTTTATATGCCATCAGTATATTCTTTAAGGTGAAATTTCTGTTTAAATCTTTTCTCTCTCTCTTTTTTTCTAAATTGGGAAAATGGAAATTAAAACCACAAGGAGATAATGTACACCTATTAGAATGGCTAAAATTTAAAAAAACTGACCTTACCAAGTGTTGACAAGAATGTGGAAGAACTACATACAACTCATACAATGCTGGAGGACTGTAAAGTGGTCGTACCACTTTGGCAAATAGTTTGTTAGTTTCTTAAAAATTAAACACATACTTGCTATATGATCTAATCGTATTACCTCTAGGTATTTACCCAAGACAAAAAGAAATCTATGTCTGTTCAAAGATTTGCAGACGAAGTGTTCATAGACACTCTATTTCAAATAGTCTCAAACTAGAAAACAATCCAAAAGCCCATCAACAGATGAGTGAATAAACAGATTTTAGTATATCTATAAAATGAAATACTATTAATCAACTAAAAGAAATAAACTACTGATATATGCACCAATATAGAGAAATCTCAAATTTATTGTGCTTAGTAAAAAAAAAAAGCCAAAGAAAGAGTACATACAGCATGATTACATTTATATAAAACTCTAGAAAATAAAAGATCATTTATAGTGATAGAAAGCAGATAAATAGTGGCTGGGGTGGGTGGACAGGAACAGAGAGAAATTCCAAAGGAACATGAGGAAACTTTTGAGGGTAGGAAATACATATATCTTGATTAAGGGTGATGGTTTTCATGGGTGTATACATGTATGAACACATCAAATTGTATACTATAAATATGTGCAGTTTTTTGTATGTCAGTTATAACAATAAAGCTATTAGAAGTATGCCAGGAAAAAAAATGGGGCGAAAGAGAAAGGTTAAATAAGATAACCAAAGTTAGTAATTGTTGAAGCTGGATAATAGGTCACAGTTTCCATGATAGTATTCTCTTTACCTTGGTGTATGTTTGAAATTTTTATTATTAAAAGTTAGAGGAGACAGGCTGAAAACCTAAAACAAAAAGAGATTTTAATCTATGTAATTGACAATGGATCCATATACAACATTTATTTATAGTCCATTTAACATAAAAAGAATTTTCTTAAATTGAACACAGCCATGTGATGAGTGCCTTGATCAAGCAACGGAATATTCCCAATTCTTCATAAGTCTCTTCTTGTATGCTTCCTTCCAGACATTGTTCTCTTTCCCCAAGGTAAACATTTTTGTGCCTTATTATCATGCATTAATTCTGCCTGTTGTACAGTATATAAATAAATCACACAGAATGTACCTTTTTTGCATCTGTTTTTTTTATACAAACTTTGTTTGTGAGATTCATCATATTTTTGTGAGCAGTTTTAGGCTGTTTATTCTAATTTCTATGTAATATTCCATTGTGAAAATATATATATTTATCCATTCCATTGTTGACAAATATTTGGGTTGTTTTTGATTTTTGGCCATTTCAAGCCGTTATGCTATGTATATTCTAGTACACGTCTTTTGATAAATATACCTATGTATTTGGGTATATGCGGGAGTAGAGTTGGAAAATCATAAGGTATACAAATTCTTTTTACTGTAGATCAACTGCCTATTCTTTTCTCAAAAACCATACTGCAAAGTATTTGGATGAATTTGCACTCCAACCAATAGTGTATGATGTGCCATTTACTCCAAATCTTCACAAGGAGTTTATATGTTTTGTCTTTACATTATAGTTATTCTGATGGGTGTTTAATGGTACTTCATGGTATTTTTTAAAATAAATGTTATATTTCAGAACAGTTTTAAATTTACAAAAAAAAAATGCTGATAGTACAGAGAGTTCTCATATATCCTTCATCCTGTTTCTCCTATTATATCTTACATTAGTATGGTACATTTGCTGTAATTTGTGAACCAATATTCAAACATTATTATTAACTAAAACTTACCATCTTTTCCCAAGTCCCTGACAACCACTTATCTTTTTACTGTCACTGTAGTTTTGCATTTTAGGTTTATGATTTATTTTGAGATAATTTTTCTATACAGTGTAAAATCTGAGACCATATGTAAATTGATTCCAGATTACAAGCAAAGAAATAAAACTTTAGCTCACAGAAAATAGGATCATTTTATTATATGGTGATATGGTCTCGCTCTTCTTTTTATCATGAAGAATTCTCCTAGGAAAGATAGCATACTAAGTTTCTAATATTTTAGTAAGAAAGAATCTACCGGTCAATTTACCTACCTTATGAAATTGTTAAATATAAACTTGTTTCTAGGTTTTAATTCCGAAGGGGTATAACTCAAGAACATTACCACTAGAAATCTTAGAGATCACCAAGTTGGGCCTTCTAATTTTACAACTGAGAAAAAAAATATATATTAAGAGGCTGGCTTAAGGGCACATAGTTAGCGGAAATTAAAATTTTCTATTTGTTATTTAAAATATGAGTTAAAGCTGTATGACAGCCATCATTCTCTGTGCGGGGAGAAGCCAGCATAGAGAAAAGTGTGCTGAAAGAGATAATGTAGCAAATGGCTTCAAGACAGGCACTTGAAGATATTATTTACATTTAATTCTCACATAAAAAATCTTAGCTAAGTATTATTATCCCATTTCAAAGAAAAAGAAACTAATCCTCGGAAATTACATAAACTTCACATGATCACACAACTAATGTTAGATTCAGGATTCAAACCCTAGTCAGTCTGACTTCAAAGCCAGCACTATTTCTTTGAAAGAACTTAGTATTTATAATCTACTGAGCACTCAGTAAATGTCAACAACCTATCCATAACTTATTCCTTAAAAAATATTCATTGAAAAGATGCTCAGTATTGCTAGTATTAGGAAAATGCAAATCGAAACTACAATGAGATACTATCTCACACCTGTTAGAATAGCTATAATCAACAGGACAAGTAATAACAAACGTTGGAGAGGATGTGGAGAAAAAGGAACCCTCGCACACTGCTGATGGGACTGCAAATTGGTACAGCCACTATGGAAAACAGTATGGAGGTTCTTCAAAAAACTAAGAATTGATCTGCCATATGATCCAGCAATCCCTCTACTGGGTATTTACCCCAAAGACTTGAAAACCCATATCTGAAAAGATATTTGCACACTGATGTTCATAGCAGCATTATTCACAGTGGCCAGGACATGGAAACAACTGAAGTGCATTACGATAGATGATTGGCTAAAGAAGCTGTGGTACATATATACAATGGAATATTACTCAGCCATAAGAAAAGATGAAATACTGCCATTTGCGACAACATGGATAATCACGCTAAGCAAAATAAGCCAGACAGAAAAAGTTGAAAACCACATGATATCATTTATATGTGGGATATAAACCTAAAAGCAACAAATGAACAGGACAAACAGAGACTCATGGACATGGACAATAGACTAGTGGTTACCAGAGGGTAGGTGGGAGGGGGAATAGGGGAGGTAGACAGGGTAAAGGAGGTCAAATATGTGGTAATAGAAAGAAATCTATGGAGGGTGAACACACGATGTAAATATATATATGCCTTACTTTTAAAACGTACAGCTGAAACTTATCTAATTTCTTTAATCAATGTCACCATAAAAATTAAATAAATAAATTTTAAAAAGGCTTCCAGCAGGGCCCAATTGTCACCTGCCTCAATACAGAGGCTATCTGGTCCACCAGGCCCCAAACAAACCCCACAGAGCTTCCTTCAGGCAAGAGCTGCCATCATATCAAATATACGCCCCTCTCTGATTTACACCCCAACCTTTTGTTTTTCCACTTCAATTTATTTTTGCTAATCAACCTCCCCTTTCCACACCCTTCCCAGGACCATTCATTTCCCTAGTAAAAAAAATAAAAAATATGTACACACACACACACACACACACACACACACACACACACATACATACATATATATATATTTATATTCATTGAATATATATTCAATGAATATACATATATTCATTGAACACCTCCTATGAGCCATTAACTATGTTAAAAACTGGGAATTCAGACAATATACTTCAAGCCTTTAAAATCATCCTCTGTCTAGTAATTCTGTCTCTTTCATAAAACTTTAGTCAATCCCTTATGAACTCTCTAAGCCTTGACCAAGGTCTCCATCTTTTCTGTCCTTGAGGGGCCTGTATCTCCTAGTTGTAGCAAGAATCTCGCTAAATTAGTTCGGAGAGAATTTCCCACCCTTGATATCTGATCTCCCTTCACATCTGATCAAATTTCTCATCCCCCACACTTGGTGTCTAATCAATCAGACCTGCCTTCAGCATAAATCCTGTCAAGTTGGTTTGACCAGAATACCTCCTTGCCACTGATGTTTCCTCTTAGTAATTTTCCATCCACTGTCCCCATCCTGCTCCTTTGTCATAAATCCCCACTGGACCATCCTCAGTTAGGAATTGAGGCCAGTTCTATACTGAAATCTCTTTTCCCTTGTTATAATAGTTCCTGAATAAAATTTGTTTTTACAACTTCAAATATTATCCAGCTTTGTTTTATTACTTTTTATTTTTAATACTAATAAGGAGATAAACATAGGAAGAAGCTATAACAATTTAATACTTTAAGTGATGAGAGGAAAGAATGACACGTTTAAGGGCATTATAGCATATGACGGGGGTAAGATGTTAAGGCAGAGTATTTATAGTAAAGGTTGGAAGAATGGAGAAGGCTCCCCTTCTTTAAAGTGCTTGCATTACACAGAAAAGCAACTGTGTAAACATGGGTAATAACGTCAAACTTCCATGCTTCTCAGGCCAAATTCTCTGAAACATCAATTTGAGTATTAAAAAGCCTTAGAAAACAATACTTGGTTACATTGGTTCTCAATAGGAAAGACTTAAAAATCTTAAATTAAGAGTCTCAAGTGTAATTCAGGATTCCCTTTTTAAGTAAATTTAAAACAAATCCCCATTCCCTGATCCAAACTGTTTCCACATTAACACATGTGGTTGCAAGTTTAAAGACTTTCATGATAAATATAAATAACAAAGTTACCAAAACTTTGGTTTAAGTTTTAAACTCAGAAATGTCATCACTCGAATATATTTTCCTCCAGTTTGAATGTGAACAGCAATCTTGCACCTTTGTTTATTGAAAACACAAGATTTATTTGTTCAAAAACAAATAATTAAAATTCAATCATCAAAGAATAAAGTTTTCCTTAAAAAAAAAATGGTTGGAAGAAAACACATGTTGATGTTGACAAGATATTATTGTGAGGCATCTAGCAATTGTTAATATTTACAATTAGTGTTGCAGGCTGAATAGATAACAATCTTAAAGTCCCAATGTCTTTAGGTAATTAGTGAGGAGCATAAAGTTAGGGAGAAACAGAAACTGTTAAATGGCCTGTTGAATAATCTCATTTAATACTATGGTTATTATATCACTTGAATTTGCTTACAGTGCAGCTAACTCACTGACTTGCTCTTGAAATCCCCAAGGTATTTTTGATTCCTCTAACAGGAAATGTTGCTAGCTCATTGAAAAAATACAAGATGTTTTTAATATACCATAACTCATTTCATCCAATTGGAAATGATTATTATTGACCAGAAAATATAAGCTCTGTAGATGGAAGAGAAGGTAAGTGAGGTGGTGGTATGGATGGACATTCCTAGTGGTGAAAAGGGAGAGCTGAGATAAAGATTCCAGAAGGAGAGACCTGGAAAGATGAAGGTGACAAACAGAGTCCTATGCATGAAATTGAAAATATTGGGTGATGACTTCCATCCCTTGATTTGGGACCCACATATTCTTGCTATGAGGAAGACTTCACAACAGAATGGCCTGCAAGTCAAAGCACATACCTTATCTTGTAAGTAAGAATCCCATCCTTTCACAGTGTTGTATCCCAACAGGTGCCATAACTGAATCTTTTATAAGCCATTTCACTCTTCAGTTAGGACAGTCTCTACCAGATGATGGTGTAAGTAATAAGATCAGTTAATTTAATGGGCATGATTCCATCACTGTACTTCCTTTATTGTGAAATGAGTTCATTTCACAATAGTATGGAGAATATCATGACAGCTGATAAGAACTTCTCTGAGTGCACAGATGGTGTTACCAGCAGAAACATTACAGGAAGGGAAGGCAGATCCATATCCAAAATATATCTCTATTTAAATGAGGAAAAATATCTACTTCTTCTATGAAGAAAAGGTCCAATGTAACCTCCCAAGAGGAGGATAACTGCCCCCAACTCTCCTCACCAAGGAATACTGCCACTCTGGGACTAATTGTTGATTTTTCTATTGACAGATTAGATCCTCAACAGTGTCATTAACCAGGTGATGCCCTCTACAAGCTTTTTTGTTAAAATGTCACCTTCTCTTTGAAGCCTTTTCTAACTGCTCTATTTAAAATTGTACTTTTCTGACTCTTCCTACTACAAATTCCAGCCCCATACCTTGCTTTCGCTTGTCAACTTCTAATATATCCCATCATTTACTTATTTATTATCTTATTTTTGTCTCTAGACAGCAGAGTGTAAGTTTCATGAGAGCAGGATTATTATCTGTTTTACTCATTGCCAATTCCTCAGCACCCTAGATCAATGTGTGCCAAACGCTGGATGCTCAATTAATATTTTTGAATAATGAATGAACTCTATATAAACTGTATACACTCAGTGAGAAATAAGGATATTTATCCAACATAGATAGAATGAGAAGCATTACCTACTCCTGCCTGCACATACACAGCAGTATCTTGTCACTTTTCCTCAAGTTCCTGCCTGAAGTTTGATGATCAATTGTCTTTCCCCACTAATGATTGTTGTTACTTGGTGGCTAATCAGTGAACCTCAAACTTAACTATGCAACAGTATCACCTGGAAATCATTTCCAGAATATAGTTTCCCAAGCACCAACCCCAGAGCTACTGAATCAGGATCTCCAGGTGTGAAACATCAAATGCATATTTTTCAAAAGTTCTCCAGGCAAAACTGATACCCAGCTGCATTTGGAAACTCCTGGATTAAATTATTCATATCCTGATATTAGCAACTCAGCTGCAGAGACAACATAGGAAAGACACCAATTACAGCTCTACTTGCCTTAGGCTAATATACATAATGCTGAGAATGGTATCCATGCCTCCCATTACTCATACCACAGTATTCATTCAACACAGTTATCTAGACTTTCTGTGAATTAGTAATGGATGAGGTTAATGTTAATGTGTATAACCCACATCGGACAAATGAGAATAAGATGGAAAAAAAAAAGGAGTAGTAAGTTAAGAAAAAGAAAAAAGTAACACTGATCTTGGCCAAGGACACATTTTTTCTGTTTTGTTATGAGTAGTTTAAAAGAATAAATAACTAATTCTGTTTAGTCTGATATGCCTTCAAAGAACGATAAGAAAAATAACCCTTTAACAAAATCATTTTAAATTCCTATTAAAAAATTTACCAAGTTTTCGTTTACTTTGTCTAGTTTTTTTATTATTAATATGTTTTGTCATTGATTTGTAAAGGTCTAAAATAAAATTGGTAGTCTTTTTCACCCTAAATTAATCCTGATCTTCTCATGTGTATATACAAATATAGAGAATTTCTCTTTAGTTCTCTTATTTTTTTTTTAAATAAGATCACACTATTCATATTCTGTCTCTTGCTGTTTTTGTTGCTATGTAACAAGCCACCCCAAATAGTGGATTAAAATTAAAAAAAAAAAAAATGCAGCCATTTGGTTTACTCATGACTATCACAAATCTGCAACTTTGATGTGGTTCAGGGGCAAAGTCTCTGGTCCACACTGTGTCAAATAGAATGGCTCAAGAAGAGACTACAAGATTCACTTTCAATGACTTACATGGCTGCTGGCAAGTTGATGCTGGTTGCCCACTGGAAACTCAGCTCAAGCTGTGGCTCTCAAACCTCTGTTCCCCTTCAATTCAACTCCCCAAGCAGAGCCTATTACCAAGCTCCTCACACTTTTTCACGATATAGCATTTGATTCCAAGGGTAAGCAAAGGACAGAAAATGGAAGCTGTCAGATTTTTAAAGACTGCTCACAAAAACAAACAAACAAACAAAAAAGTGGCACACTGCCACTTGTTTCATATTCTACTGGTCAAGTAGTCACAGAGCCCAGATTCTAGGGAAGGAAATAGATTCTACCTCTTGATGAGAAGAGTGTCAAAGAATTTGAGGGCCATGTTTTAAATCCACATTTGCTTTATTACTTAAAATAACATTAATATCTTTCCAATTATGCATGTAGATCTTGACACATAAACACGCCTTAATGGTAGAGTATTCCACAGCATATGCAGTAACTTAGTCATTCTCTTAAACATTCAAGTTGACTCCTGTTTTTTGATATTTGCAAAAACTGTTAAATATTTTTGTATTTCTTTGGGTTCATCATTCTTGAGGCTCACTGAATTTCTTGAATCTATTAGTTTATGTTGTTGGCCAAACTTGAGAATTTTTCAGACATTTTTCTTCAAACTTCTTTCAGCATTACACATTTTCTCTCCTTGGGACTCTAATGTATAAGCGTTTGACTTTTTATTATTGTTCTACAGGTCCCTGGGGGTCTTTTTATTTTTATTTTTAATTTTTTTTCTCTTTGTTCTTCTGATTACCTAATTTCTATTGATTTATCTTCAACTTCACTGACTCTTTCATCTGTCATCTCCATTCTGCTCTTGAGCCCATTCAATGAGAGTTGGGTTGTTTTTTGGTTTTTGGTTTTTGGTTTATTTGGAACGGGGCGGGGGGGTGCCACTCTATTTTTTAGTTCTAAGATTTTCAATTGGTTCTTCTACATATCTCCTATTTCTTTGCTGAAACTTTCTACTTTTAATTTCATTGCATAAGTGTTTTACCATTGCTTGCTGCGACATTTCTATAATATGTTTAAAGTCTTGTCAGATGATTCTAATACTTGTGTCATCTCATTTTGACATCTGTTGATTGTCTTTTCTATGTAAGTTGAAATATTCTTAGTTCTTCATATGCCAAGTAATTTTGAGTTGAATCCTGGACACTTTGAATATTACATTATGAGGCAGTAGGCTGTTTAAATCTTAGTGAGAATGTTGACATTCTTGTTTTAGCAGGCAATCAATTTGGTCAAGTTCAGGCTGCAAGTTCTAAATCACCTTCTGTGTACTATGGTTCCAATGCTGGTTCAGTTTTCAAAGCCTTTGCAATTTTATTTGTATCTGTTCTGTATGACCACAAGGCAGGGATTACTTTGTGACCTGGATGGTGATCTGTTGGTGAGTTCACTTCTCAAAATCTTTAGTATAGTGATTAGGCTCAAATTCATGCATGGGCAGCTCCAGGCTAAGCCTAGGAGCTAATAATCAACTTATGGAATTATTTTTCCAGAGCTCCTCCCTTTCTATGGTCCCCCTAAAACTTATCAATTCCCTCAGGCTCCTCTTTTCTACTTTTCACCAGAAAGCTGGGATTTTAGTTGTTCTTCCCTGTCATATTCTACTGCTACTGCATCCATGTTTAGAGCCAAATAGCAAGAGGATAGAGAGGGAAAAAAATAGCAAGGGGAGGGGAGTGATGGAAAGGGTGTTTATCCCACTTTCTCAAATTAGAGAACCAACTCTACTACTTACTAGTTATATGGCATTAGGATGTATCACTTAGTGTCCTCAGACTTCAGTTATCTCATCCACAGAAAGAGGAGTTTCACCAGATTCGGTATAAGATTTATCTTGAAAACTCAGTCAAAATGTTAACTTCAGGGGCTTCACTCTAAAATTCTAATTCAGTAAGTCAGGCCTACATAATTACATTTTAACAAATATTCAGAGTGACCTAATGCATGTTGTTTAACAATTACAAATACAGTCAAATATTTTAATTTCATTCTGGTTTTATCTGAGCCCTTTTTTAGAAAACAAATAAAAGCAGAGCTCAATTTAAGAAAAAAAAAAAAATCCACAGAGCTTCTAAACATCAATGTCTTTGGAAACTTGGTTTATAAAACTCATGAGTCTCATGAACTCAATTTTGGAGTTGATAGAAACTGTGACATGATTTAAAGTCTTTTACCTGAAAGGCACACTGAGCATTGTGGAGATATCAAATATAATATGCTTAGGAATTACAAAAAAATATTAGGTTGAATCATAGGAAATTGTTAATATCCTATAACTTTTCACCTATAAAAACAGCAGTTTTCTATCATTCAATTTAGGTCACTGTCTTTTGATTTGTCATTTCTCATAATTTAGAAAGCACACTTTCAGTATTTCTGTCCTTTTCCCTATATTAGTAAGCAAGGCTATTAATAGAAGGCTGGATGGATAGGAAATTATTCTGAGGTTTTTAGGTCATTACTTTTAAGAGTTGAGAAGGGTATGTTTGTACTAGGGATAAGATCAACTTTAGTTATTTTCTTTGTGAAATATTTACTAGTTTCACCTAATCCACAGTCCCTTCTTACAGAACAGAGAAAATAAATAAATCTTCAGGGATTAATTCGTCCCTGCCATATCAGTCAAGTAGCTTCTTAAGGGTTTGAGCTCTGAGTTATCTTATTGGTTAGCCAGAAGTTTGGTTAGCAATATACTTAAGAAAAACGAGATGAACAAAGTTCCAGCATTTAGAAGAAACAAGGAGATCATCCATTTTTTTTCGCTCTATAAATATTTATTGAGGTTTTTCAAGGCACCACTAGGCACTGCAGGGATTTCAAATATAAATAAGATCCATTTTGTGTTCTCTTGAGGCTTACAAGTTAGTGGGAAAACAGACACATGTTCAAGTAATTACATTACAAGGTAGATTCTGTGATAAGGGTTATAATTTTAGTAGCATCTCTAATGAAATAAATATGTCTACTCATTTAAACAGCACACAGGAGAGCTGGAGTATGTTCTCGTTCTCTTTTTAAGAAAACTCAATAAAGAGTTATGATATCTTTAAGAGATAAAAGCAGAATTTTTTTACACACATCGTGAAGTAAATATTTGTAACTTTTATCTCTAAAGATAACATTGCGTGAGTGTGACTCATTATTCAGAAATCGTAGTTCGTGCTTAAGAACTTATAGAAATGACAAACAAGACATCACTAACTCTCTCAGAAGAGCTTCTGGTTACCAGCAAGACAATCTTAACTGAATACTCAGTTTGAATATTTAATTTGAATAAATAATAAAAGAATTTATATGGATACTCTATTGCCTCTTATTATCCTACTTTTGGGAAGGGTGTGTGTGTAGACTTAGTGTCACTTTATTTCTATTATTTGGTTTATTTCTTTTTGTCTTAGCCCCTGGTTTGAGAGTGAAGCCATCATATGCAGGGAGTTATATGAATGTCATGTTAAAATCTATTACAGTACCAGTGACAGCAAAGCCTCAAATATATGGATGCTTCTTTGACCCTGGGATTTACCAGAGGATCTCAACTGGTTTTATAGGCATTAAGTAGTCAAGCCTCAGATCAGCTCTGAAACATGGATATTACACAGGGTTGGTGTTATGAACCATAGGGGCACTAGGAGAAATATATTCCAACAGAAAATCCTCCGAGAAACATCAAGCTGAGACTGAACAGTACTGACCTCTCTCGAGTGTAGGGCACGGGTTACTGCAGATGTTCTCTGTTATCCTTAAAAACCATGGAGGCAACTTGTTAAAAGCACAGTTATTAGATCAGTACTTCTAAAACCTGAGTATTTTGTTAAAATACAGATTCTGCTTCAGCGGGTTTGGGATCAGACCATACTTTAAGGACCAAAGGCTAGCATTACCGTCATCCAAAAGCATCAAGTCAGGGTGGGACCTTCCTTGTTAAAACAGAGATTGCTTGGCCCAATCCCCAGAGAGCCTGATTCAGTAGATCTGGGGTAGAACCCAAGAACTTACATTTCTCCAAGCTCCCAGGTGGTACTGATGCTGCCTGTCCAAGGATCACATTCTGGGCAACACTGATTCAAATTGCTTACCAAACTTGAGGGCTGAGCAATCTTATATTTAGTGTATTCCTCTGATAATTATAGTAAACAAAAAAATCTGAGAACTGTGAAGTCAATAGCAACTGACCTGGCTATAGGGGCTGACCCTGGAACAGTAAATAAAGGGTACATTTCCCCAAAGCCAAGTATTACTTCAGGCAATGCCAGAAGGAACAACACAAAAAGTAGAATAGTGACTGAACGTAACAGCTGGATGTGAACACAAAGGAATCAGACTGAACCTGACTCAAGATCCAGAGTCCTAGCACTTCCAGGCATGGCCTGGCTCAGTAGTGGTGGGTTGAGGAAATAGGATTTGACCAAGGCAATGGATGCTAATGTAGCCAGAGCAGTCTAAACAGTGGTTAAAGAAGGAAAGCCAAAGGTCAAAGCCAGTTCTGAGGATTTATTAGCAGAAAAATGAGTCATGGGGTGACAGGCTAGCAAATCAGGAGCAGGTCAGGAAAGAAAAGTATAAAGTAGTTCAGAGTGAGGTGCTCAGGCCAGCGGCCCTCTTGTAAGTTGTACCAGCTGGCCTGACACCTTATCTGGAAGAACTGAGATAAATCAATATGGACATTTAAAACATCATATCTATTTATTTAGACACTGATACCTGCACACTAGTGTAAATTTCCTAGAATTTACAAAACATACTTCCATTCTCTATTTAACCAGTTTTCTTCCCTCAGCTATCAAGCTACCTGTCATTTTCATAATTTTTGTTCCTATTTATCCCAATTTTTTCTCTCTTGCTGTTTAGAGCATAACTGCTAAATATATTTTTCAGAAAACAATTCTATCCTGGACACTAAAGTTCCCAAATTATTCTTAGACTTTTTTTGAATCTGGCATCTAAAATTCTAATTATTTCTCGAACTAAGGTCTGAAGACAACCTGCAGCACCATGTTTAAAATGCAGATTCCTGGGCATCACCTCCTCAATCTGAATTTCTAGGGCTGAGCCCCCTGGGAACATGTATTTTAAAGGGTTTCCCTAGAAATGTTTATGTATGCAAAAGATTGAGAATTAGTGTAATTATTGCTCTTTCCACTTTTTTTCCCCATCTGGGTAGGCTTGAATTGTTAGAAATTTAGTTGCTTACGTTACTCTGAGATGAATGTTTCAAAGTACCTTGTTAAAGGCACAAGATCTGTATCATTCTTAGATACCCCAAAACTACTCAACAATAGGGGGGAAACCATTTAAAGACAATTAACAGTTTTTCATGTTAAAATATATAATGCAAAAATTGTTTTAGACCAGATCCTCATAATAGCAAACCAGTAGAATTGTACTATTGGGTACTTAAAGTGAAAAACTACCAACACTGATATCTAAGAACATAAAAAAAATAAATAAAATCAGATATAATGCTGAGTAACATTGTCTTCCACTTTATAACCCAGAAAATCGTGTTCATTCAATTATTTATTTATTTGTTTTTGGTGAGGTTGGAAGGATAAACCCATCACAGTAGCCTCTGGGCACATGTACAGTGTTTTAGAAGACATTCTACAGTTTCTTATAAATTCTGAACAGCTTAAAGTGAATTCTAGCTCTGTTATTTAAAAGGATTTCTGGTTTGTTTCAGCTTGAAAGTGATTTAATAGGAGGCCTACAGAGAAAATCTGTCTCAGTAATCAAATTATAACAAGTAAGGATTAAAAGTATTAAGAAGTTTAAGCAAACTTTTCAACTGCTGTTTTTTTCCTGGTTGGGGAGGTGGGGTGGAGGGTCATTTAAAGTTGGCTGTGGGAATAAGCACAACAAAATTATAAGAAGGAAAAACACAAAAACTGTACAAAAATTTGGGATCAGTATCCATCTCCAGTAACAGAGTTTTCAAACACTTGGGTTTGGCCAAAATGTAGCAGTTTTTTTCCCAAAGACATTTTATCTCAGTCTACTTTTTTTTTTTTTTTTGACTTAATAAAGCCAACTATATTTTACAGGTAAATTTAATTTACATTTTTAGATCTATTTGTACTTAAGTCATCAAAGAATTTTTTCGAATGAGCCACTGGGTTTTGGAGAAGTCTTGTGATCTTTTTAATAGATTTTAGAACCTTTTTGCCCCCTTTCTTAGAAACAGGAAGTCACTTTAGCCAAAAGCAAACAAGGTTAAACTCCAGAGTGTTCGATTTGGGCTTGACATTTAGAAACCACAGATCCAAATGGGTCTGGAGCTTGGCAAAACATTCCTTCCTTTCTTTATTAGGTGAGAAGAAAACATTTAGGGTAAAAACAAAATGATTAAAGTGGGAATTCACTGCTTTAGTCTTTTATAAGCAAAAATAAGTCCACGTATTCTTTCACGAATGAAAAAAATCTCTTTAAAAAAATTGGAGAACAAATTAATTTTCAATGTTTTTATTATATATACTGCATAAATATACAGTAAATTTATGTATGTATATATAAACACATACATTTATAAAGTTATAAATACAGAGAGTTATAAATACATTTATAACATTTTTATTAGTTAAGAATTTATTTAGCTACTTCTTTTCTAAAGTGACTAAGTTATATCGTGTATGATATAATAATAACAAAAGATCTCAAAAAAGCATATTGAATTCATAGATTCTGAGCAGGTTAGTGTCCTAAATATACAAAATCATTGTTAGTTAATCTATTTTTAAAACTCTTCAAAGAAAAAAGTACAAATCCTCTTGTAGTCATAAATTAAGAATAAACTGATTACTGGTTTCCAGCAAAACAGTATAGAAAACACTGGCCTAGTTTTTTAATCTTTCCAAACCTCCAATAAAAACAGAGAAGCTAGAATAACAAAACAAAATTTCATGTCCAACAACTACAGCAAAATTCAAAGAAAGGGTATTTTTGCAACCCCCAAACTTGGATCTGCCATCAGGCCCACACAGTATTAGCCAACTTATGGGGAGAAAGTGGAGGGAAGACAAAAGCACTTCTAATGAGTGTGAGAAACAGAAAACAAATTCCTAACAGGTATCACATTCAAAATGAGATGTCTTCTTTAGTGTGAAAGGCTGTGAGCCAACCTGAAAACAGGAGACACACCTAAGATGTACCTTCAGAGGCTGTAATTCATGAGTGAGATCAAGGAACCATAGAACAGATGGATCATGCAGGGGAGTCTCTTCACCAAGAACTGTCCAAATTTACCCCTTTCAAAACAAATACCCAATGTAAGGAGAACGACTGAAAGGAGAAGCTAAACAGAGCAGAAGCTAAGCAAAGAGAAGCTCTGGGTAAAAGTATGGGGGAGAAAGCCAGGGCCATGAAGCTCTGGAAAGCTCACCTAACCCACCCTTTCTCTGAATACAGGAAAACCCTTCTCACTTAAATCAGCAAGAGGAATGCATTATGAACAGATCTCATGTAAAGTTTTTGTAAGGAAAAAAAATTATGAGCAAAATAATATTCATGTAGACAATAGAGGCATGTCAGAAAACATCCCACAAAATAGATTAAAAATATATACATATATATTCCCTAGTATTTCAAAACAAACTAAAAGAATTTAAGAAAATAATCAAACTATGAAAGAATACCAGAAGAATTAGAAACACTCAGAGATGAGCTAATGGGGAAAAAATATATTTGAAAAGAAAGAGGATAGAACTCAAGAAAGACTTAGAAATAAAAGTAAAAATCATTTCAGAAAAATGACTAAAGTAGAAGAAACACATGAACAAATAAGTGGACTTGGATAAGAGATAATGCTTGCAGATACATGGATAATACCTTACAAAAAAATATAATACAGGAAAGAGGGAATTAAAAGAAAATTTAAAGAGTTTAAAAATAGAAATGAAACTATTTGAAAGAAAGTGATAGAAAAAGGCAAACAAATTCCCCACCTATGATGAAGTACTTGAAGAAGAAACCTAAAGCTAGAATAAACTCAATACTAAAATGGATAATTCAGGAAAAATTTTCCAAAATTCAAAAAACTTTAAGCTTTTTATATATTGAAAAGGCAAACCACATTCCTAGAAAATTTTAACCAAAAAGAGACCACATATTATTATAGTAAAACTAACTTTCAAGGAAAAGAAGTCCTTTGAGTATCTAGACAAAAAGTTACTTATAAACAGAAGAAAACCCAATTGTCATCATTCTTTTTAACAGGAACACTTTATGACAGAAGACAATGAAATATCTTAACACATTTGAAATACTCAAGGAAAGAAAGCACGAGCCAAGACTTTTACATGCAAAGTGACCTTCAAACAAAGATGCTTAACTTTTTATGAACACATAAGAATTCAAGAAATATTGACCCATGGAGCCCTTCCTGAGTAATATACTAGAGAACAAATTTTGGACAACCAAACTGAGTAGAGTCCATGGCATAAAGACAGATGGTGATAATTTAATACATCTAATAAATTCAAGGAAAACATTATAGTACATAATGGCTATGTGTTCTGATGATGTATGCACACAGCACAATTATTAAGAAGTGTAGGGAGCTTAAGGAAGAGAGACTACAGAAAATAGAATAAACATTAATTACCTTAAGAAGTTGCTATATGATAAATGGAGATATCATAGAGTTAAGAGTTATCACTAATTCTTAATGAAATAATGCATCTAATTATTAATGTCAGTTAACAATAATTATTAATGTCAGTTAACATAAAAATAGAAACAACTAGACATGTGCCTCCTGATAAAAATACACATGATCAACTATGAAGTATTTTTGTTATCAAAAAAAATCAAACTCAAATTCAAAAGTCTCTAAATTTCACTAGTTTACAGAAAATACAGAGCAAAGAAGAAAATGTTAAATAAGACCACAGGATTACACTGAGAAAAACCCAAACTGTCAAATTCTCCAGGACAAATTATTCAATCTCTTTTACAAATAAATTGCCAGAGGGAAAGGGGTGGAATGCCTTTTTATAGATCAAAAGAGACTTAAGATACATGTCAACGATTGCAATGTATAAAATTTATTTGAATCCTGGTTTGAACAATCTTAAAAAATAATTATGAAGCAATTGAGAAAATTTGAACATTTTTTGTTTGTGAGATGATATTAAGGAATTAATGGGAGATTTTAAATATGTTGTAGTTCTCTCTGAATATAAAAATCTCATCTTTACCTATTTTATAGTCACATTATTTAACCTACCAATATGCTAGCCATAAAATTATAGGATAGCACCATGAAGCCATTAACATCATATTATATTTATTAAATAGAAATTTGGAATTCCTGGGGATAAAAATAAAAAACTGAAATGCTAGAAAATGAGATCTAATCTAATAAATGATTGCTTGGTACAAAATCTGTCATTTTAAGGATGTTCAATAATAAAACTTTGAGTCCACTAATTAGTCCATAGATACAATTAGTCTTCTATAAAAGTATATATTTGTGTGTCTAAAATGAGCTCTCTTAGGCTTACATTTGAACCTATTTCCTTTATTTGGCCTTCTTAGAAATGGCCATATTGAGACAGACCTGGATTTGACTATCTTTTTGTAAGTGACCACTGGGTGGTTTTGAGAAAAAACCTTGGAGAATAAATGTAAAGATTCAATTAGACAGTATTTAAAATGTTGGCATGTGAAAAGCATTTATTTATTATTATCACATAAAAAAAATTATTAATACCTGTGTCATGCAGGACCCTTACTCATAGAAAAAGTAATCCACTATATAGTTAGTGTTAGAAGAAGGAGATTATTAAAAAAATAATAAAGTGAAGCAATTTACAACATTTTGAAGAGAACCAAACCTTGATTGGGAATACTATAAGCCAGGAATAGAGCATCAAAGAAAAATTCCCAAACTTTCATGCACTGTTCTGGTGTACCCACAACTAGCCAGATGTTACCTTGCTGCTTGACACCTAAGACACCAGGGATTGGTTTCCAGAAACTTCAAAAACTTAAACACTAGTTTGCCTTAAGAAACCAAGTACCTCCTCCACCAGGACTGCCAACTGACCTGATCTCTTCATCATAACCACTACTGCTCACTTCCACCTCCATGTGTCAATTGGGTGTATCTGGGTGGTAGAAAGTACCATTAGTAGAATCTTTGCTGTAAAGAATTCTCAGAAATACAGCTTTAGCCTTCTAGTCTCTATTGTATAAAAGTTATGTTAGAGCGAGTCAAAAGCTTACTAGGTGAACTAAAATAAGTATATTCCATCATGTTCTAAAATACTTATATGCTATTTATATTTTCCTTCTTAAATACAAGCCTTGCTGACTTCCAAGTTTTCCTCAAAGAAACTATTTGTTTTGAATACCTTCATCTTTACCGGGCTTCTCTATCAAACAGAGCGGGATGACTTTTTTGCAAAGCAAATGTCTGCTAAAGTATCCTCACTGTGTTCCAAACTTTATAAAAATAGACTTTGCAGATACATGTTTGACTTGTTGGGTATGATTCTTTTTTTCTTATGTGTCCATCTATAATGTTCTACATATATGTGTGTGTGTGTGTGTGTGTGTGTGTGTGTGTGCGCGCGCGCGCGCACATGTATTTTTTCTACATATATGTGTGTGTGTGTGTGTGTGTGTGTGTGTGTGTGTGCGCGCGCGCGCGCACACATGCATTTTTTTCAATTAGACCTATAGTTTGGTTTTAGATTTTTTTTTTAACGTCATTAAAAAAGATAATTATCTTTTGAAAAGTATTTAGGATATGTTAGATGCTACTTTTTAAAAGTGTAAAACAGCATATATATTACCAAATTATTTTTTCAAAAATAACAACCCCAAAATGACATTTTTTCTAAAAAACAAGACCAAGTTCCAAAATTCAAAATCCTTACAATGGAAGGTCTCTCTTCTTCTCAGCTCAGTATTCATTGTTTGTGGCTACTTTGGAGCTTAAGGAATTATACAAACTATACTCATGTTCTCACCTCTAAACAGAATCCCTTTATTAAAGGTCTTTTTCCTTTTTTATTTTTTCCTGACAGCCATACATGCATATAAAATTATTTACATATAAGTAAACTCCATGAAGGGTAAAGGACTTTTGTCCTTAGAGGAAGTGGGTTAATAAATGTATCAGCTCATCTAAGTTTGCCGACCAGATGTGATCTGACTTAGACATTTTATAATTCTGTTTGCAGTGAAAATGGGAAAGAAAACAAACGGTCAAATAAAATTGGTTGAAGACCGTGAACTGGGAAATCGGAAAGTGTGGAAAAAGATGAAGGTAAGGATGAGGAAACTGCCTGAAGGCAAGGATGAGTGGTTTGAATACAATACAGAAGGAAATGAAGAGCAAATCGTTTAATAATGCCAGAGGAACACCGAGATTCTGGCTATAAAATTCTGAAATGGCCTGGAATGTAAGAAGGTAGAAAGAGAGTGGTTAGGGATTTTCGGTTTATTGGCCTAAAACAGGTATATTTCAGTTTCCCAGTTTTGCTAAACAACAGCTATTTTCACATGGCCAAAATAACCAATTGATTTAGTACAAATATTCATGTACAAATATTAGTGGTCAGTTGTTCAGAACAGTGGCAACTGGATGATGGACTGAAACTTTTTAACCAAAATAATAATAAAAAAAAAAAAATTTAAACCAAGAAAACTAAAAAACTATAAAGTGCGGTCTTTGCCTCTGAGGACTCTGGGTCACCCGTACAGATGGTATCCAAGTCTGATAGTCCAGAGAAAGCCTGGCGGTTTTCAGGCTTCCTTCTTGCTCCAAGATTATTGGGCCAATGTCAGAGACAACGACCAATCTCTTTCAAGTTGGCCCAAAGGCGTCTGGCAAGCAAAATTCAGATCTCTGGAGAATATTTCCATCCTTACAATGAACTACAGGCCCTGCTTGTGTTTACCATATAGGTTTATTCTTCAGTCAATTAAAAGATAAGCAGCCTCAGAAACATATGGCACATCCTCCACAGTACTTTAGAAAAACTATACAATGTATCATCCATAGAATCTAAATTTTAACAGAGAACAAAAATCTGCATTACAGTCCCATGAAATGTGCCAGTATCAGATTGTTCTTAGACACAAGTAGATATGTCTATTTTGCCATTCTTAACAGAAAAAAAATTACAGGTCATCCAGTATGGTTAGTATTCTGCAAATTTTCTCCTTTCAAGACTAGCAAAAATATAGTCTTTTTCTAGCCATAATTAGTAAGCAATGTACACTCTTTTGTACCTATGTAAGCCACTGTCTTCAGAGAATGTAATGAAGTTTAAACAATTTTTGTCTAGTATGCCCTGAAGAAACATGAGATAATGACTTGATCAACTGATGTTGATATATTGTTTATTTAAAAGGATGCAAATGCCTTTAATAATATTTTCAATCATGAAGTCCTAAATCACTTAAGCTTGATTTAAAGTCATAATCTTTTCCTCCGAATATAATAACATCAATTTAGAAGGTTTACCTGGGTAGTATCTGGGTATATATATATTGGAGAAAGCATGTTGAGCACCCAAAGAGGGTGACAAGATCCTTTTAATTTATAATATAGAGCAACCACGCTATCTTACAGCAGGCAACTTTTCACTTCTCTCTCTGTCTTTATTTTTAGTTCCTATGATGTTTTGTTCCCAGATGTAGGAACGTAGCTGAACAGGGGCTGCTGCTAATTATTGAGCATGAAGTCCAGATGTTAATGTGTGATCATTTTTTTTCTATCAGCAAATAGATTTCTTTCTGTGTCATGTTGAGATCAGATAAGATGCTTCCTACCCTTTACCTGAGTCATTTGCAGCCTTTACTTTATTTTGTTTTCAATTAGTTACATATCATTTACCTACACACTATGTAAGGTCTATATCTAAATGAAATAACTTCATTTATGTCTCTTATTTTGTTAAGCACAATCTAATTTAGATTTCCATAAAAAGAGAATCCTTTAAGAAAGGCATTTTATTTGTAATTTATAAAGTAAAATATTGAAAGGAAGTACCAGGAGAAAAAAAAAGATAAAGACTACATTTTGCTAGATCTTAACATCTCATGTTTTCTTCCAGGCTGGTAATTAATAATAGGAGAGCAATACAAGACCCACAGTTAATTTAGAGGATTTTGAAAGTCTCTTTAATGGGAAAAAAAAGAATCAATCTTTCAAGGCTTGCCAATGGATCAATAAATGCCAGTGTTCACTACATAAAAAAAAGTTTTTATATTTTAATTTGAAATTAATTTACTGAGTCTATACTCCAGAGCAAGATAGCTGTTTAAACAGTGATAACTACCACATTTTCTAAAGCTAACTTCCTATAGTACACTGACTTCACATTATTCTGAAGCCTCTAAAAATATTAGCACTATAAACTAAACACAACACTAGAAATATTGCATTTCTTTCTGTACTTCTTACACGGGATAAAATGAGATTAGAACAAAACCAAAATTGATTATTTCAAAAGAAAAATCAATTAACTTAAAATTGTTATGTTAACTGTCATATTCTTTTTTTTTTTTTTGATTCTTGGAAATATTGAACAATATTTTATTAAATATTAAAGATTGTCTGTTAATAAATACATAAACTTATTTCCATGTGTAGACAAAACTGGTGAAGAAATCCAGGAGAGACTGTAATTTTAAACTGTATTTTTGCTCAAACTGAGGTTATAACATTACAAAGTCTTCCCACCAACCATGGAGCCAAAGAGGCTGATCATTGTCTGATTTGGCTCAAGTGACAGACGCCATACATGTTTGCCTGTAGCAGAGTTGGTTGGAAATCAATTTCAGCTGGGTCAGATTCAAATTTTGAGCATAATACCGATATGGCTGATAATTCTGTATAAGAATTTATGATATAAAAAGACTTATTTGAGAGATGTATAAATGTAAACTGAATTTGCATTATTTTTGAATTTTCTAATAAATTTAGGTTTATTTTTGCCATGCCAGGCAATTTTCAACATATTTGTTCATGTAAGTTTGCCTAAAGAAAATGAGCCATTTAGTCACTCAGAAAACTTTTAGCATTACAATAAAAAGTCATCTGTAGACTTACCTGTGGTATATGACTAATCGATGGAAACCTTTCAATGACTAATATGCAAGTAAACTGAATATAGTTTACTAATTAACAAGCTAAACACTATGAAAAAAAGTTTAATATTCATTATTGACATTTATATCTTGTAACATCAGAACATTAAATCTCCCATAGTAAACTATCACTTCTTATATCTTAATGAATAACAATCACGTGAATTTATCCATTAATCTGGGACCAGAAAGAGAGTAGGCCATGTGCCTAAAAGAAATCAGATGATATATCTATGAGTTTTATTTCTCTTTTTTTTTATTTAGTGAATTAATATATTAAACAGAGATACAAATTAATGAGAGAGTCTAGGTTTTGTTTTTTTTTTTTCATTTAGCCTAATGGCATATGGAGAAAAGGGAAGTTGTGATTAGCTATTATTAAACATAAGAGGAGTTTTAAACATTTTAAAGGAAAGGAAAATTTTTATGAGATCATATATCTTTTAAGATATTTTCCAAAGTTGTCATCCTTGATATTGTATTTCACATTTCAGGAGCTTGAACCCCAACCTGCATCACAACATCATGGAAGTATTTGGAATATTAGATTTCCTTACAGTGCCAATCAATTTCTATAATTTAAGAAGAAGTAGCTTATCTGGGTGATACTAGTAAATAAAGCTTGTATTCACAGTTCTCACTAAAAATGCTCCCTTAAAAGATACTATAACATAGATCTCATAGTAATTATGTTTCAACTAACAAAATCATAATTGTTTGTTATCTTTATGTAGCACTAACAATCTGGAAACAAAAATTAACTTTGGTGAATTGAAAAGCATCTTCTTAAAATTACAATTTCATTGATTACTCAGTTTTATCTATAGACTAAAAGGTTTTTCAAATGTGATTAGTACCTCTACCTGGTTTCAGGCAAAATTATACCTAGATTATCTATCTAGTAAATGCAGTTGATGGGAAGAAAAAAATACAGAAAATAAATCAAATCAAATCATGATCATTCCTAGTCACAGAAATCTCATTGTCAGGAAGTTCTTTGTATATATTATTATTAGCTTCATTACCTACACTAACCCCAGAGCATTAAATTCTAGACAATAAGGTTGGTCATAAGATGAATCATTTCAATTGATTGTACACAGCCATTTACAGATTAAGCTTTTAATGACAGCACAATAGCACTGAAACGTTATTTTTATACAAGAAATGTAACATTTATTTTCCCAAAATTTCTACTGCATTTGTTAGTACATTTTTTCAAGAACAGAAAATTAAGCACATGGAGTACAAAGATTTAGCTATATAAAGTATTAGCCATGCAGACTTGTATGAAAAACAGTGGTCCAAAGGTTTCCATGTGACTCTTACAAATAAACCATAATACATAAGTAAGTGACTTGGTCTCTTGCTTATTATTTTTACTAAATAGTAAAATTGGAATAATTCTAGTTATCTGAGAAAATTAATTACATAAGTAATTGTAGGATTCATAAAAATGTCAAATCTACCTTTTTATTTAATGGCAGGATATGGTCTTAAATTAACTAATTTTCGCAACAGATATAGTATACTGAGACATCCCAAAGTTTTACTAAGCATCTAGAATTTTTACCTCCAAATAAACACAAAAGATGGATAAAGTAGAGCACCAAAAA
>NW_006494612.1:17126506-17148124 GCF_000325575.1 Pteropus alecto | reverse complement strand
GTAATCATAATGGCCGAGAGGTTAAACATTCTATTAGTACAAAAAGCAAGCTTAATATGAAACTAAATATACATATTTACATTAAAAAAATAACAAAAACAATGTACTTGCCATTTTTTACACTTTCATTAAAAAGCTTTATCAAATGTTAGTTTTCCCCCTTCTGAGAGAGGTATTAAAAACAAAATTTCCAGAGTCTAAGAGAAAACTATTGAAAGAACAGAAAGTAATTCTTATTAAACATAGTTAAAGAAGTTAAGGTGGTTTAAGATAAAGAGGATGCTTTACCTAGTCTCAATGTGAAAGGCCATTATCAAGAGAATGTTAACCAATTGTTCTACAGCATGACGAGATGAAAGAGTTTGAAAAGTTAGCAGAAATACTTGGAAAACTGATCAGAGTAGGTCATAATTGGGATTTTGTACGATGTTTTATTAGGTGGATAGGAATTAAAACTATGAAGACAGAGAGTGAAATCAGGATCTTTAATAGAAAAGATAACAATTCATCTTGAATGGCTTGGCCTTACCTTTGCTACAGCCTGCGTACTTGACCATTGACCTTTGAGATCACTATCAACATAGATTTTATAGTTTATTCTCAGAAAAAGAAATAAACATTCATAGATTGACTGTGGTTTACAATTTCTTATTTTATTACACTTATTATAATTCTAATGCACAAATGTTTGCCAAGTTAACAGCAACATTTTAGAGGAAGGTGAGAAACTCTGCATTCTATAATGAGTTTAACGTTAAGCTCATCATTTTAACCAGGGTGGTTTTGACACAGATTAGCCATAAAACGACTGAATTTCTAACTTAGTTTAATACACTCAACAAATACTAGTGGGTTTTCATTTCTAAAGGTAAGCATAATTGCACATGTCTGGCCAGATATAATTAAGTCTTAAAAGTTGAAATATTTTAGCCAGCATTCAGAAGAAGAAATGTAATAGTACATTTTCATTATTAAATGTTATATGCCCTATAAAATGCCACAAAAGAGACATTTCGTTTTTAAAAGATTATTGGTTATATTCAAAATAACCTTCTAGACCATTAGGTAGAATTTGTTTTCTTGGAGAAGCGAAAGTGATACAGCCCTCGTCATTTAACGGCTGATGTCTTGGTTCCCACATATTCCAGAACTAGGATTTGGCCTGCTGAGTTTTGGCAAGGCTTATGTTGGTATCAAGCAAACTACCTTCCAAAAAAAGTGTTGGATAGCACTACCATAACTTTGAATTGTGCTGAAGTCCAAATGCGAATTTCCTGGAACACATATGGGAACATGTAGTCAACAGATTTCTGAAACTACATACCAGCACTTTGCTTTGCCTCTACAAGTGCTTGCCTATCTTGGAAGAAAATCTATTAAAATCTTTCCAATGAGTTCAGAGAGAAAATGCTGCAACTAAAACAGCCACTTTGCTAGTCAGCTTCAAATTTTTACATCCCAACTTCCATATAAAGCTGGGTGAATATAAAATGTTGATGATGTATATGTGAGGCATACTTCCAAAACAGCAAAAATATAGTGGCATTAATGGAATCACAATCAACATCATCATGATCCTCTACACAAATTTCCTAAAATTCTGCCTTTTTGCCCTCCAAAATCAGAACAAGGTTGAGCCTTAAGACTCGAATATGTGCTTTTGCCCAATAAGTGGTTTTGCTAATGGTTGTTTTACATAGCATTTTCTTAAACTACCTGACTAAAACATTGGTTTCCACATAGTTAAAAAAATATTTTTACTTATTCATTTCCCACCACTTTCCACCCTTTACTTCTAAAGGAATTATCATGTTCCCTACATGAACATGTTCTCCACTCCTCAGATTTCAGGCGTCTGGAAGGAAATGACAAAGTCGAGGGGGCAACTCAGCCACTTTCTGCTGTATCATACCAATAGTCTGAGAAAGTCAGGTTAACTTGAGAAATGCTTGGTCTGCTCCCCATAAGTAACCAGTGGATCTCTGATAGACACAGAATATTTTTCCAATCTGGGTTTATTGAGCCTCTCAGGTAACCCTGGACTTTTTAAATTGTCATGACAAATAGATTCAAACACAGGCCCTAATACATGGCAGAAAGAAGGAAGATCAGGGGAAGTTAAATATGGAAATACTTTTCTAAGAACTACTAATGTTGTAGAAATAATACTTGTCCTCAGAATAAAAATTATTTTAGAAATAGAATGATATATTTTCCTAAAGATAATTTGTCATGCATAATCTAAAAAATATTTTTAAAGACACTAGACTGGTATATATAATTCACACTGATATAGATGAGCCTTAAAGTAAAGAAACAGGATGGACAGACCTCTGCTGAGCAAACTGGGAAAATTTGTATAAATCCAGGACAGTCAGCATAACGTCACTGTTTTCACTTACTACTCCTACCCCCAAAGTTTTTAAAGGAATGTTTTATTCACAATACGACCATCTGATAAAATGACTCCTGATCTAAAGTAGTAGGGCAATTTATTATTTTAGATACAAGGTTTGAACCATATTTATGGCAATGGCTATATAATGGAGAAAAAGATTGTCAACATGTGGAAGATCCCAAGTAGAGCCTAGGTGGTGAACACAGCTCAAATTCAGACAGATGTATTCAGGTCTGCAGACTTCGGGCAAGCCAGATAGCTGTTTATTTGAGTGAAAGACAAAGGACCTTCTTAGACAAAGTTCATCCTAGTGGATGAGAGAGCCAAGTTCATAGACTTGGCCCCATAAAAACAAGTGAGCTGGTCAAAGAGGTTGTACTAAGTGTGATAGTACAAAACAAATAAGGAGTCTGTTACTCATTAGAGTTGTTTTCTGACTCAACCTGATGTATAAGTTTTAGGGAGTTAGAGACTGCAAATTAAAAAAGAAAACAAAATCAAAAACATTGTTTTAAAATACTTTATAAAATCTTGAGGTTCAAGCCAGTCCTTAAAGATTTATCAATTTGGGAAAAAATAATGTTAAGACAACAGGAAGACATATTCCCTAATAACCTGAGAGCACTGTAGGGTACAGGATATCAGCTATACCCCAGCTCCATGAGGAGAGGTATGCAGTGTATAGCTAACAATGCCTGCAGTGGCAGTATTTCCCAAGGTGTTGGGGATGCAGGGGATGGAGGCCATGGCTACCTGTGGAGGTTGAGAACTTATGAGAGAGCAAATGTATGTTACCCAGTATATTTCCAACAAAGTAAGAAAGACTTTGAATAGAGTCAAGTCTCAAAGCAGCAGATGTAAGTGAGAGCCAAGGAAATATCGCTCATTTCTAATAATCCATCTCCATACACCCTCCTCCAGGTTGCTCTTGTTTGAAACAACATGAGTTACACATTTATCATATTATCAACTACAATTAGAAGTAGTTCAGATTACAAAAACTCAGGAAAAATCTGAGTTTTTGGTATTTCCAAGCAGAACAGTTTGTTAGGTTTGTTAGAATCTAATAAAAATACACTGTTTGATACACTTACTAGCTTCATTTTGCTGCCGGGGGTATATCAGGGGATTGACTAAAATATCAAATACTCTGAGCATTAATCATTACTTTTTTCTTCTTAAAATTCTTTCCTTAGTTTCCTTAGCCTGATTTTTGTCCTTTCTGGCAACTCCATCGTGGACTTCTCAATTTTTCCTTCTTCTGTTTACCCTGAAGTAGCCACGTGCTCTAAAGCTTCATCTTTTGTCCTCAGATCTTTGCACATTTTTTCCTGGGAGAGCTCATTCCAAATAAAGTTTCACTTACAACTTAATGCTGACAATTTTCCTAGTTGACATGGCTAAAAAACAAATCATCAAAAGTTTTCAAAGCTTGATGAGAAGAGGATCAAAGATGTGTGAATAGAAGTAAAAATGGAATAAAGTCCGGGTAGGAAAAAATATGGGTTTAGAGCATAGAATCTATAATAACTTTCAGATAACCAGGCTACTCAAAAGACACTCTACCTGAAAGTTTTAACACTCTTAACTAAGGAGAGACATTTGTATAGTCTCTTCACCAATATAATCAGATCCAGTGTGTGTTTGGAGAAACAGTCCCCAAATCTCATACGTTTTGTTTAGCCAGAAAAAATCCGTGAAGGATCATATGTTTTGTTTAGCCAGAAAAAATCCGTGAAGGATCATACGTTTTGTTTAGCCAGAAAAAATCCATGAAGGATGAGGGAATCTGAGCCATTGCTCTGTTTTATTTCACTAGTTCAATTGTACAACTTTTAAAAATCTGATCCAAGATTAGCAGATTAAAAAAACAACAACAACAACAACAACTCTGGGGTCAGAACACTTGGGAAGTCAAAGAGAAAGTCAGTGTTCAACATGCCAAATTTGGGCCCCAGAGGACAGCCCTCCTTCTAATCATCCCATAGGTTAGAAGATGATGTACTTTTAAATCAACAAGTGTTTATCTCATAAATTCCAATATTACACTATTTTACAACCACTTGGGCTGCCCTAAGGATACTTAGGATAAAATAGGAGGAAAAACTCTCCTGTCCCCGAGGCAATGAGTTCAGCTGGCTGGACCACGTCTGTGTGCCTGTGTGTAGGACAGTGGTGTGAAAGATAAAGTGAAAATACAGTCTTTCCTATTTTGTTAAACAGTCACCAGATGAACTGAGGACATCAACTATACAGATGTCAACATCTGGCTTCTCCCAAGACCCACTGCTCTGAAGAGAGTTCCAACCCTTCTCAAAGCAGTGAGCATCGTTGCCTCACCAGGACCCACAGTGAGGAAATCTTAGACCCACGTGCAAAATAACACTGCCTGCTCCATGTGTTCAATGTCTAGCAAAAACATGAGCAATGAACTGTGTAAATATGTAAATTATACTGACATGTGTCTTTTATATTTTATTTAAATGAGTCATATGTAAGCAGTCTAATAATAGTGAACTAAAGTTTAAATATATTCTGGGCAAATCATCCTTGTCTATTTTGCATACTGGGTGACCTCACTTAAGAGAGTTATAAAATGCCAAATTGAGTTTTACTTATACTTCCCTTCATCACTTATTTATAAATATAAATTTAACATGTAATACACACCTGATATGTTCAAGACACTGTGCTAAATCAAGGGTGGGAGGGGACACAGAAAAGAATAAGATATAGTCCTTGCATGGCACAGCTCACAATCTGTTCCAGATACAGACACAAGGTCACTAACCCTGAAGCCAGGCATTGCATAAGTGAGATAACAGAAGCCACAAAATACTATGGGAGAACAGACATTTGAGCTGATCTTGGAGTTTGAGGATAAGTTTTCCCAAGTAAGCGAGGATATTACAGACAGAAAGACAAATAGACGAAGGCATAGAGGCATGAAGAAAATATATCAAAATTAGAATATTTCTTATTTCCCCTGGCAAGAGAGGAAATAAGTTTGAGGGATGAGTAGAGGAGTATTTTAGGACTGTTTGCTCTCCATGTATTCTGAGGAATTTTTAGATCTCTGTAGAAATTATCTGACACACAGTAAGCCTACGAGGTAAGAAATATAAACGAGTAATACGTACACTCTTTAAATTCAATCTAAATGGATATTAAAGAAATACAACTTGAAATGAGATATTATTTTTCACCTATCAAATTAGAAAATTAAAAATAAAGATACTCTGATTTGGCAAGAGTGTGTAGAAAATAAAAATTTTTATATATTTCTTGGGATATATATTAAGGAAATAATCATTAACCTGCAAGAAGATATAATGACAAACAGATTTATAGAGATATTATTTATTAGTAAAAAAAATAACAGAAAAAATTATATGTCCAACAATAAGAAATGGGCTATATAAATTATTATACAGTGAAAAATTATGCAATCATTAAACATATTGAAGAATGAGTAATGAGAAAAATTTACGTGCACCCTTTACATGGACTGAAAAATTACGTCTGTGTATATAGAGACAGAGAATCATGAGAGTACATATAAAAATAGTGGCACTAAGTTATATCAGTAGTAGACATAATGGTGATTTTTGTTTTATTTTTCTGCTCATCTGCATTTTCCGGCATTTCTAAAATGAATATGCAATAATTTTATATCTAGAAATACTATGTACCCAACTTTATAAAAAGTAGAGACACAGTTATTGTCATCTATATTGAACCAAAAGCAAGATACTTTATGGTAGTGAGCATAATTTTCCTTCTGCTAGTGAAAAGAAGTATTTAGACGAAAAAGAGGCCTGTAGATCTTTTTTCCTGAATAATAATCACTTATTATAGCGTGAAGTTATTGCCCTCCCTCATTTTTCCAATTGCTCCATGCAGCAAGGCCAAGTGCTCCGTGTGACTATGTGGCCTCACTACTAGAATTAAATAGACAGCTTCCAGAGACCTCTCTCCTCTCCATTATTGCCCCCCCACTGGGCCATTTTGTTAGGAAGCTAAGGGAAGATATTAACTCTTTGAAGCTTCTAGGGTATGTCTATATTTATACCATGGCAAAATATAGATGTTCGACCAAGTTAGGGGAAAATATTCGGTTCGATGACATTATTTTTAAATATATTCAAACTACATTTTTCTTCAGCATTTAACACATCCTGTAGTTTACTGATTACAGAGGCTGTATGGTCTCTTCCAGTGGGTTTAGCATCTGACTAAGAATTAAATGTCAAGACACATAGGTCATTATGTAGGTATGTGGAAAAGTGAGTTTAACTCTGATAATCAGAGTCCTGTGATAAATAATATAGAAATAATGCCTAGTTTTACAGTTTAGGAAAAACATGACTTTCCAGAAAAATCCTAAGTTGCCCAAAAGTAAGCTTTTCTCTTGGGGTGAAACATTCATTCTGCTACTTCAGAGTATTTGGTAACTTTATTAGGACAAAGGTGAGAAAATGCAAGTATGGTTTGGTTTTAAAAGCATAGTTTTATTTTTGACTTTCAATAGTGAAAAAATAAAGATATCTTCACAGGAAAAAAACTTGTAGATTCCAAAAAAGTTCATTATGTGTACAGTCAGATCTGCTATAACATATATATGTATTCCTAAAAATCTTCACTATGCAAAATTGTACAACAAAAACACGGGGCTTATGGATAAAATGGATTTAGTGGCTCATTACTCAAAAACTTAGTTACATATTTTAAAATGATAGAAAACACTTATATAGATTCTGTGCAATCCAATCAAAATCCCAGCAAGAATTTTGTAGATATCAACAAACTCATTCTAAAGTTTATATGGAGTGGCAAAAAGACTCAGAATTGCCAACATGATACTGAAGGAGAAGAATGAAGTTGGAGGACAAATGCTACCCAACTTCAAAACTTACTTTAAAGCTACCGTAATCAAGACAGTGTGATATTGGTGAAAAAATAGACAAACAGATCAATGGAATAAAATAGAAAGCCCAGAAATAGACCTCCATAAATACAGTCAACTGATTTTTGACAAAGGAACAAAGACAATACAATGAAGCAAAAATAGTCTCCTTAACAAATGGTGCTGGAACAACTAGACATGCACATGCAAAGGATAAATAAATAAATAAATAAATAAATAAATAAATAAATAAATAAATAAATGTGAATCTAGACCCAAACCTTAGACCCTTCACAAAAATTAACTCAAAATTGATCAGTGCCCTAAATACAAAATGTAAAACTATAAAATTCTTAGAAGGTAACTTAGAAAAAAACCTAGATGACTTTGGGTATGGTAATACCTTTTAAGATACAAAAACAAGGAGAGAATCTATAAAAGAGAAAACGGATAAGCTGGACTTCGTTAAAATTAAAAACTTCTGCTCTGCGAAAGACTGTATAAACAGAATTAAATGACAAGCCACAGACTAGAAGAAAATTTTTACGAAAGACATGTCTGATATAGGACTATCTTTTAAAATATAAAAAGAATGCTTAAAATTCGACAATAATAAAACAAACAATCCACTTAAAAAATAGGCCAAAGACTTTGACACTTCATCAAAGAAGATACACAGATAGCAAAGAAGCATATGAACACATGTTCCACATCATATTTCATCAAGGAAATGCAAATTAAAACAACAATAAGATACTCCTATAAACCTATTAGAATGGCCACAATCTGGAACACTGACAACACCAAATGTTGCTGAATATGTGGAGCAACAGGAACTCTCATTCTCTGCTAGTGAGAATGCAAAAGGGTACAGTTACTTTGGAAAATAGTTTGGTGGTTTCTTGCAAAATTAAATATACTCTTACTATACTATCCAACTGTCATGCTTCTTGATGTTTTACCCAAAGGAGCTGAAAACTTGTATGTACACAAAAACCTGCACATCGATTTTTATGGCAGTTTTATTCATACCTCCCAAAACTTGGAAGCAACCAAAATGTACTTCAGGAGTGGAGAGAATAAACTGTGGTACATCCAGACAATGGGACATTATTCGGCACTAAAAAGAAATGAGCTCTCATGAGATGAAGACATGTAGAAAATTTAAATGAGTATTACTAAGTGAAAGAAGCCAATCTGAGAAGGCTAAATATTCTATGAATCCAATCATATGACATCTAGAAAAGCCAAAACTACAGAGACAATAAAAAGATCAGTGTTTGGAGGAGGGAAGAGATGAATAGGCAGAACAGAGGATTTTTAGGGCAGTAAAAATTGTAAAATATTGTAATGATGGATATACATCATTATATATTTGTCCAAACCCACTGAATATACAACACCAAGAATAAGCCCTTAAGTAAACTATGAATGGTGAGTGATTAGAATATGTCAATGTAGGTTCATCCTTGGTTAAAAAAAAAAAGCACCATTCTGAGGAGTGATGTTGATAATGGGGAGACTCTGCATATGTGGGCGCAGGGAGTATATGGGAAATCTTTATAAAATTCTCTCAATTTTATTGTAAATAAAATTGCTCTAAGAATAAAGTCCTTAAAAAAGAAACCAAATAAAACTGGAAGCATTTGTTTTAAAATACACAATATTACAATAAATATGGCACTTTGAAAAAAGATCTGTGAAAAAAGACCATCTAAAAAGTTGAAGCTTATAAGTTATTGTGAGGTAGTGGAATGAAGGTATCTGGAAACGAACTGGAAGTTATAACACTAGATGTAGGTGAATGTGGCTCACAACATATACAGTAAACTGAAGTAGTTGGTAGATGTTTAAAGCGTCTACATGTGTGCATTTTGTATATTCCTATGTAGCTTTGTTTAGTTGCATGAAGTTTTATTCATCCACATAGCACTTTTTGCAGACAAAATCATACATTAGCAAATGTGAAAAATGTTATGTTCAAATTGTTCCCTAATCTATCAATAGTTTTAGAACACATTCATACTCTCAAAACAAAGAGATTTGTTTATGGCTAGTAAGATTATACTACAGATACTAAGTTGGTTCAACTACCATGTAATTCCATTCCCCTATTTTTGCTTGTCTGTACTACAGAGGGTAAAAAAAATTAAAATGCTCTTGAAGGTGGCCATGTGATACAGTTCTTATCAATGACATAAAAGCAATGAGACAGTCTGATTGATGACACATAAACACTTAAGAGATAAGCACAATGTCCCAGCTGATGGTTATGCCAGACAGGAGCCCTCACTAAAATTTTCATCTTCCATGATATTCCAACAGGTCAAATCATTGGAAATGTGAACAGATAATAGTACAGAATGCTGATGATTGGCTCTACAGCAAAAAAATATATATATTAAAATAACTCTGCTTGCAAATTATGTCAATAATACATGAATGCTCATAGAAACTTTATTCATGATAGTCAAAACTGGAGACAATCCAAATAGCCATCAACAGGTAAATGGATAAACAAATCATGGTATATTCATACAATATCAAGGAAGACTACTCAGCAATTTAAAGGAACAAAATATGATATATGCAACAACATAGATAAACCCAAGAAACATGATTCAGAGTGAAAGAAATCAGACACAAAATAGTTCATACTATGTTAATCCATTTCTATGAAATTCTAGGAAACACAATCTCATCTGTAGAAATAAAGTAGATTAATGTTTGCCTGGGGCTAAGGTTAGAAGTAAATATTGACTAAAAAGGGGGCACAAGGAAATTTGGGGGGGTTGATGGAAATAATTGATATCTTAATTTGGCGGAGGTTGCATGATTTTATCTTTGTTAAAACTCCTCAAACTAGCCAAAGTAGATAACACTCTTGGGTCTCTTTGGCTAAGAGTTTAAGCTCTGATACTCATGATCTTGATGCTCACACCCTCCCTTTGTTGCCAGAAATACAGAAATTATTGATTTTGTCCATATAAAGAAGTCACAGCTCATCTTATGAGTTTGAGTGTTTCTTTCCTAATTTTGGACACTAACTATTCAACCTGTCAAAATGCTACAGAGTACTCATGTTATATATGCAGTCTGATTTCCCACAGGTTTAAGCTGACTTTCTTTGACATTCTCCTAAGAAACCTCTAAAATAACCTAAAATCTGGAGACTTTATATTCCGGAAAAGAAAAAATGCTTGAAAATTATGTTTGAAAGGACTTTGTCAATGCTTTTGATCTCTTGCGAGCTCTGGTGTATAGATTGATTTTGTCTCCCTGCTAAAAAAGACATCATATTTTATTCTCTGATACTTAGAGTGCTCTCCCATTGGGTGATGTAAAGTGAGGATCCTTAAGAATCCTCTAGAAACAAATAACTTTCAGGAGCCAGTACCCACCAAAAGACTGGGACCAAGTGGACAACTGCAGGAAAGAAGAGCCACCACCCCAAAACCGACAGATCAAGATTCAAGTAACCACAACCATAGATCATCTCACCTGAATTTGCATGCTCTTTTTCCCTCTCCATTTTCTATATTTATTGTTTTACCTTTCCTCTTTGCTAGTTTAAGGGTCTGAGTTAACAGAACTAACATCTAGCTATGATATCTCAAATGTAACTATGAAACTTATAAAGTCTCTGTCTTTAATATTGATTCTTACATCCTTAAGCACTCCTTGGTTTGTTTTATACAAATCATTAACACATGATAGCCAGGTATTGGACTTATATCAAGAAGTAAATAAGGATGTAAATTTAATCATCTATTATAAGAAATTGGTATTAAAAGAAGCTGAGTGCCACTCCTTTAGTACCAGTTCCTTATAATGCATGAGATAATTTCCTAGATATTTGTACTGATATTTTAAAGGGAAAATCCACAACAGGAAAAAAAAAATCCTAAACTAAACTAAAACCCTTGTTCATGTTATACCATGATAGAGGCAGACTTTGTCTCCAATAAAATGAGAACTTTTTTGAGAGCTACTTTGGAAACCAAACTTTCAAAGAAATAAGATTGGAAAGAACTAAGGAACAGATGATGAAGTACCAACATGTTTGGTGGCTATCTCACTTTTATAGTTCTTTGTAAATAAAGAGCACCATTTAGACTTAACATCAAGCTGTTTTGCTTTACATCTATTTGATAATCTCTATAATAAAAAAAAAAGGGATTTTTCTGGAACAGCACCGCTCGTTGCATGGCAACAAAACATTACGCAACTATTTGAAAACTTCAAAAGGATATTTTGGCTAATGAGATCATTGTTCTTATGACTAGTGATATAATATCCAGCTCAAAAGCCTACTGGCTACTGCTCTTAAATGAGATAGGGATTTGTTATATTGGTAAACTGATGCCTGCCTTTAGGATAAAGGTCAGTTTGGTTCTTGGCTCTTCTCAGCAGAGAGAGAAAGAAGGAAGGAAGAAGAGAAGAAGGAAGACTCCAAGAATGAGGAGAATTGTACAGCTACAAGAATGCCAGGAGAACCATACAATATCTATAAGCCATAAAACCTCTTGCTCAAGATGTCAATGAAATTGAACAAGCAGTAGTTCAAAAATACAGCCACATTACATATAATACTGAACTCTCAAGGATGAACATTTATTATCATTCCTACAAAACTCTCTGAGATCTTTAACATTACTAAAGAGATCTAGGAAATTAACAAAGAAAATAGAAGATTACGTAATTTGGCCATACTCTTATATAATGTGCTTGCAGGCACTAGGAGTTGGGAATGAGATCTATTTTCTTGATGTAATTAGGGTTCTAAAATCCTGGCTTAGAAGAGGGCTGCAAACTCTGACCATGATCCTACTTAGCATTTGCTTCTGTTGCAGAGCTGAAATGTTTGACCTTCAGAATCATAAATGTTACACAGCCACCATCTAGTCAAATAATCCAACAAATGACCATCTTACAAAAGAGCAGGAAAACAACCACAGCCAAATATTCAGTATATAAGCACAACACCTAACACAGTGGTACAGATCTGGATCAATTGTGTCTCCAGATGGCAATGATCTATCTTTCAGCTTAAATTAAAGAATCACTACAAAGTGCTGAACTAAGAATTGTGTCTATCTGCGTGGTCTAAATTCCCTTCCACACAAATTAAGTTCACAGAGGTACATACACTCACTTATCTGAGTCAATTCTTTGAATGAGTTTTGGAATTGTGAGAAAGGACCCAATTATTTGTTCTATGAAGTTCTAAACTCCTAAATTCAAGAGGAAAAAATGAGCAGTAATCTAGTATATTATACCAGATGAATAAAATGTCTCAGTGGTCTAAAACCTCATCTTGACTCTTTATAACCACATGTTCAAATATGTCATGATTGACTCAGCCCCTTGCCCATCTAAAAGTATAAATTAAATACAACTCAGTTTATCTGTGTGGGGTTTTTAGGAAGAACCTCACAAAATATAGTATTTATTTTAAAAGGACATCAAAGTGTGGAGAATATTTTTTATATCCTTTTGGTCAAAGTTTTTGAGACTGAATATATGGCGGTCGGCTAAAAACTGTTCTATATATTATTTGCTATGCTGTAAAACATAAAAGGACATAAAAAGTGCAAATGAATTTTCTTAGTGTGTAATTTCTCCCAAAAGTTCAAATCTTTAATGTAATTTCTTTTATATAATCTAAATTTAGAAGTTATTTAAAATTAACAACTTAAAAAACATATTTATTCAGGATGATAAACACATTTTGTCTTCTACTGAGAGCAGTGGTCTATAAATGCTTCCCATGTTTCTTTATTAGGAAAATTATACATTTCTAAAAGATAATATCTCATGTTACACACCAGCAGCACTATCTACTGCCTTCTCCATCCTCCACCACTGCAGGCATATTCTAGTTTATTTTTTATGTAAAGCAAAGGAATAAAAGGTACTTTTGCCCTGGTTCTCTTATTAAAATTATCTAGATAATCTGGATGTGGATATTAGTTTCTTACCTGAAAGTCATTCCATAGGATATTTACCAACACTTTTGTATCAACTTGCTCATTTCTGCATTCAAGAGCGATTCTATAAAGTATCACACTGGAAACAATATGGTACTTTTCTAGGTGTCAAAATTTTCTGCATCTTTTCCGTTTCTTTTTAAAATGGAATGAATGTGGGGGCGGGGTTGGGGGTCAGAGTCAGCTTCAAAAACAAAACATATTGGAAAGATAATGATTATATTATAATGACATTCTCCTTTCTTATTTCCAGCTTAGAAAGATCTTCCTATATTTGAAGATGTACTTCTTAGAGATGAAAGAAATTTCTACAGCCACTAGATGTCATTGTGATGTCATTCAAATATTGATGGACAACCATATATCTGATAAAATTAAAAAGAGTTATACAATTTTTTGAAGGGGAAAACATATGAAATGTCATTATCTTGAAAATAGTAACAAAACACTCCCTTCATAATGGAAAGGTGAAAGTTCCTACTCTCTTCTGAAAACAATTCTCCATACTTTGAGAAAACAAATAATTGTGGTTAACTAACATCACCCTAGTTTCACAACCTCAGAAGACTCTGTTCATTCTACACATGTGATTTAATTCTGAAATTTTCAGTTGCTACTGTTGTTGTTACCTACCTAACTTTAAATGGAGCAAACAGTGGATATGTGAAAGCAGTTGAAGGTAAACTTTCAGCAGTTTAAGAAGAAAGAGGAGAAAGCTGAAGAGGTTCTTATCTGAGAGTCACTATTTTCTCTGTTAGAATGAAGGCAAGGTTAATTTTTGGACTAAGGGAAGAAATAGTGTGTAGCTAATAAAAGAAGAGAGGTGAAAGTATGACATACCTTTTGCAGGTAATTGAAGAGTATTGTGGACTGAACTGTATTCTCGCTCAATATTCATATATTGAAGCTCTAATCCCCAATGTGACTCATTTGAAGATACGGCCTTTAAAGAGGTCATAGGGTGGGACCCTAATTCTATAAGAATAGTGTCCTTATAAGAAGGAGATACGTGGGACATGTATGTACAGAGAAAAGGCCATGTGAGAACACAGTAAGAAAAGGGACATTAGTAAGCCAAGGAGAGTCCTTAGGAGAAGCCAAATCTGCCGACACCTTGATCTTGGATTTCCAGCCTCCACAACTTTAAGAATATAAATTTCTGTTGTTCAAAGCTACCCAGTCTGTGGTACTTTGTTACAGCAGCCCTGGTAAACTAATAAAAGAGGTATATAGCTAGGTAAACATAGCAGGTTTATTTGTGGGAGTCACATAGAAAACTTAATTGCTAATCATGCTTTGGAGATAGATTCAGTGACTTCCCCATATTTATTCTCTTCCTCTTCCTTACTAACAAAATGTGATTTAGTTTGGACCAGCAGTGTGTCCAGCTTATACATATATTCACAGCCTCTCTTATAAGCTAGAACTGGTGGTTTAGGCTAATAACAAAGAAGTCTGCTGAGATATTTCTAAAGAGTTTTGCTTTCCTAGTACAAGACACTGCCACTTTTCTTTTTGTTATGTCTTTTTCCTGCCTGTTCTTTGGATGTGAGGCTGAAGATGGCAAACTGCTTTTGGCCTTGAACAATCGTAAAATAACCACAAAGACTGGAGCCAAATGATAAGGGTATTGGAGCTGAAAGTTAGAAGGAGTTCAGAATAAGAATGACATAACAGAGCTACTATACCAGCTCCTTACTATCAACCTCTGGATTTATTATTTTTACAAAACAATAAACATTTTATTTGGCTAAGCCATTGTACCTGAGTTTCTATTGCATGCATTCAACTGCAGTCCTTGACTGAGAGACATGCCAACCTTGCAGACATCATATTCACACAATACTGAAGCTTTGCCAGGCAGTTATTGCAGAAAGACTAAGGAATAAATAAGTTGAAGCAACTGACCAGAGACTAATGGAAGTCCGATCTAGATTATATGGTATTTAAAAAACAGAAGATAAGGTGCAAAAGGAAGGCATCATTTTATTGAAAAAATTAGAAGGAAAAAGGAGATCTTAAAAAAAAAGTTGGAGAATGGATATGAAAAGAATAAGTGAATAAAATGACCAGAAAAATAAAAGTGTTCATCAGAGTGATATCTGGGAGTTTAGGATTTCATAATGAAATAGTTCCAGATAGTAACAACTTTTATGATATAACCAGAGGTAACAGTGGCTCAAATAAAAGAAAATAAAGATCTCTAGAGTTGAGATCAAAGATGTCGTCATTCACATGGACTATGATAACAGGCAGGAAATATGGCAGGATATGAGACTACAAGTTATATACTAAAAGTTTTAATGAAATCTGTAAATGTTATCAATAGATAACATTGTAGAAGAAGGCTAGGGAAAAGTAGAGGGTACTATAGCTAGATAACATAAATTTCAAGAATATAAACTTTTGTAGGATAAGAGAGCAACAGGAGCTAAGGATACAGATTTTCTTTCCAATCCCTTGGTGTTTGGAAGTAGCTTCCACTTATCTCCCTGACTCTCTTTTAAGCAGGTACTCATTAAATGTTTACTAAATGAATAAAAGATGATTGCCTTCAGTCCAAACTGCATTCAATCCCTCATTCAGAAGCCTTCTGAATACCAAGAATGAGCTAATCATTGGTTCCTAAGTTTTTTCCCATTTGTCTAAGAAGGAAAGCAGGCTGCCATTTTAGAAAGGCTTGAGACTTTGAAAAATAAACCTTGGCTTCAGCGATGGTGATGTGTCCCCATTTTAATGCAATTTTCACCTATTAAACATCTTTCCCTTCGAAGGACTCATTTGACTGGGAGTCTCTTCTTTCGGTGGAAATAAGTTAGGCCTCGAAATGGGACTTTTCTTCAAAGCCACTTCCTGATCAGGACATAGATTGCCAGGGTGTCCATTTCTAAGACAATCTCCTCTTTCTTAACTGACCCTCTAGTGAATCTTTGCAGATGATTTGTTCTAGATTCTGCAGATTCTACTACATCTTTGCCAAAACAAATTAAACTGACTTGTCTCAAATCCATGCCAGCAATAGCTTTGATTTCCAGTTGCTATGCTGCATCAGGTTACCTAACACATCTTTTAATACTAATTATGTAAAGTTTACTTTTTTAGTGTCTTCCATTTCCCTCTTGAAATGTGGCTAGAGAACATATCAGATACAAAGATATTTCTCTGTTTACCCTAGTTTACTGAATCCTACACAATCTGGCTTAACCCTAGCCCTCCCATCTCTGTTCACACCCTTTTCCAAGTAGGTAACTAAGGTCCAACACACTGGCCTTCTTTATTTTTCTTATAGAGTCAAGTTTGTTTCTTTCTTCTATCTGAAATGGTCCACCATTTTAGTTTAGTTTCCCAAAGTTTAGTTTCTTTTTTATCAGGATCTCAGCTTAAATATACCTGTTCAGGGAGACCTTCCTGACCACCTAAAGGAGCTGGTCAGCTGTTCTTTACAGCACAGTTGGGCTGAATAATAGCCCTCCGAGGATGTCCACATCTTCCTTCCTAGACATGTGCATATGTTCAGAGAAAATAGACTTTACCTGTGATTAACTTATAAACCTTGAGATGAAGAAATTAGCCTGGAGGAAACAGGTAGACTCAATACAATCACAAGTATCCTATAAGAAAGTAGCAGGAGCATTAGGATCAGAGAGAGGAGTTACCATGATTGGAGAAGTTAGAGTGTTGCCCTTTGAAGAAGGAAAAAGAGGCCACAAGCCAGAGAATGTAGAAGACATCTAGAAGCTAGAAAAGGCAATGGAGTACATTCTCCCCTAGGCCCCCTAGAAGAAACACAGCTGAGCTGACACCTTGATTTCGGCTCAGTGAAATCCATATCAGACTCTGACCTCCATAATTACAAGATAATAAATTTGTGTTGTTTTAAGCCACTAGCTTTGTGGTAATTTGTTACAGCAGCAAGAGAAAACTAATACCCTACCTGACATTTTTCTATTTTTATTCATTTATTTAGTGTCCGTCTCCCCTTACTAGAATATAAACTCTATAAGAACAAGAGCCTTGTTTTTCATATTTATTCCTGTTCTTAAAGCAGTGCCTAGAATACAGTAAGCACACAATAAAATTAAATTGAGCGAAAAATTGCTTTTTTGGTACACAAAATTTGTGTTTTGCCTGCCAAAGAATTTTATTCTTTCCCTCGACTTCAAAAGTTTATGCTTTCTAACTAGAAAATGAAAAAGAGATGTTTGGCAGCGATAAAGTGCATTGGTCATTTTAATCTCAATATCAGAGGACTGTCATACTTAAGTTTCCTACGCTAAGAATATGCTCCTTCTTATCCTGATTCAGCTCCCTTATAAAAAGGATATCTGCCTTGATATATGCAATCTTTTGCCAAGGCCTATCCTGTGAATTTTAATTTGAGTCTTTAGATCTATCTCCATGCAGTCTATTAACTGGAGAGTTGACATAATTATTTTTAGAGTTATAAATGGTGGTGAAGCTGCCATCACCTTATCCAGAGTTTATTTAGAATTTTAAAATTATTTCATCATAGGCTCTTTTTCTAGGGATATATCTCTATGTGAAAATTCCTAGAAATATTGATTTTAAAATACATTTCAACATTTGTAAGTTTCAGCATATAAGTATAGAGATAATTTTGCTTCTATTTTTAGACTAATAGACTTACACACTAACACTCTATGAATTTTCATGAGATGGATTCAGTAGACCATGTCAAAAACAACATATCCAAGTTTCCTTAACCAATGACATAAATTCCCCTAGGCGCAGATGCATCCAGAGCTGGGCTGGTAAATTACAGAGCTGAGAGTTGAGAAGACTGAGATGGAGTGAAGGACTCTATTTAAAGGTTACCTTTTGTCAACGAGACCATTTCCTCATTGTTCAGGTCTGTTCTCACAGATTTCGCTAATTTCTAATCAAAATCTTATGGTCAGAAATTGATCTCAGTATCTCTATACATAATATTTATAGCCTTTCCAATCCTGGCCTAGTAAACATTATTGAGAAACAAACAGAAAAACTAATCTTAATTACGTTGCAAATGAGATATTTAAAATAGAACATATACAAAGCTATTTGGAAACATAGAACTTAAATATTATTAGAAACTTTATTCTGTCACCAAAAGCCGAAGTACAGTCAATACCTTTGGTAGACTTTGGATTTAAACAGGAGAACAACTTAGACATATTTGGGAGACAAAACCCAACCATTTTATACTTTTTAAAAAAAAAGAGAATTGTAGAACACAAATTTCTATCAATGAATATGAATACTAATTTTCTCAGATGTATCATTTGAATCTATATTTCAAATTTGGCAAACTCTTCTATGCCAGATCTAGTTATTTCTCCTTTCACAGTTGATCTGAATAAAAATCTTAAATAAAACATAAAGAGAAGATATTTTGTCCCAGATTTGCTCAAAATCTATTCTAATGCATGAACTCCAGTGTATTCCAGGGTAATGCCTTTAATTACTTCCCTTCAGCCCAGGCCCATAAGCATCCTTCCTATATTATCTCATGTAGCAACTTTCTTGACTCTTGTTGAATCAGATAAGCATTTCAGACTCCATCTGCCACTCGCCTTCTCCTAACTTTTAAGGGTCATGATCTCTCCAATCTTCAACACTTTGGCTGCATACTAGGAATTTTCTCTCCTTTTATCCACTGACAAACTCTGCCTAGTCTCTCTCTCTCTCTTCTCTTTTATTAAATTAATGACATCTTTAAACCAATTGCATCTCAATAAAGCCATTACCAAAAACAAATAAACAAAAACAACAGTACTGATGTACAGATGGTTGTTTTCTTCTCAGGATTCCAATCACAAGGATTTATCTGGATAAAGCTGCAGCTCATTTGTCTGGATGATCTCAAAAACTGTTCCTCTTCAAGTCTCCCAATCTATTTTCACTGCAAAGTTCCGTTTCTTTTAAGGAATGGACAACTAATAATGTAAACTATCATATTCACTCTTATGGTTCTAAAACTTCTTGGCACATTATTTAATAATCTTCACATTGCAAATGCTTTCAAATCACCAAGAGGGATTTTGCACTCTATAGGTAGATGTAATTAACTGGATTGGTTTAAAAAGAAAGGAAAAAGGAAAAAGGGTGGGGCATGCATGGGCTTTGCTTGAATATATTCTGTATTTTGGACTGTGGGAAGGACTAGAAGTGCCTGTCTACACACAATACAGACAACAGAATTACTTCAGGCCATTCACTGCTTAATTACTGCTACTCTTTTTTAAAAAAATAAATTTATTGAGACATAATTCAGATACCATAAAATTTACCCATTTAAAGTATACCATTCAATGTTTTTTAGTAAATGCAGAGTTGCGCAGTCATCACTATAATATATTTAGAACATTTTCGTTGCTCCAAAAAGAAACCTCATGTCTATTAGCAGTCACTCCCTATATCTTCACAACCACGCATCCTTCCTCCTAGGCTTGGCATACGCAAACTCTAGTTTCTATCCCTCTATATTTTCCTGTTCTAGGCATTTCATACAAATGAAATCCATGCAATGTGTGGTGGCCTTTGTGACTGGCTCTTTTCACTGAGAACAATGTTTTCAAGTCTTTTTCATGTTATAGCATGTATCAGTATTTCATTTCTTTTCTTACAATTAATTAATACACTTTGTATTTTTAGAGAAATTTTAGTTTTATAGAAAAATTGAAAACTATGGAGTTCCTATATACTGCCTCTCTCACTCCTCATACACAGTTTTCCCTATTATTCATATTTTGCATTAGTGTGGTATATTTGTTATAACTGATGAGTCGATATTGATACATTTTTATTAACTAAATTCTGGAATTTACATCAGGCTCACTTTTTGTGTTGTACACTCTATAGGTTTTGATGAATGTATAATAACATATATCCGCCATCACAGTATCATATAGAATAGTTTCATTGCCCTAAAAATCCATTGTGCTACATTTGTTCATTCCTCTCTTCTCCCAAATCCCTAAAAACCACAGATCTTTTTATTGTTTTCATAGCCTTGCCTTTTCCAACAAAATATAAAAATATTTTGCTGAAAATCTTCCATTGTAGGATGGATATTTTCTTCTGGTATGATATATTGCATTTTACTAATCAATTCATCAGTTGATGAACGGACATTCACGTTTCCACTCTTTGGCTACTATAAATAATGTCACTATGAACAGTCATTCACAAGTATTTGTGTATGTATACATATGGTGCTTAAATATATGCTTTCATTTCTCTCAAGTGGAATGTCTAGTCACATGGCAAGTCTACATTTAACATTTTCAGAAACTGCCAGACAATTTTTCAAAGTAAATGCACCATTTTACATTCTTACTAGCAGTATATGAGGGTCTCACTCTCTTTCCTCCTCTCCAACACTCGTGACTATCTGTTTCTTTTATTTTACCCATCTTAGTGGGTATGAAATCGTATCTCATTGTAGTTTTGATTTGCATTTCTCTAGTGGCTAATGATGTTGAGCATCTTTTCATGAGTTCTAGGCCATTTATATGTCTTCCTTGGGGAAATGTCTATTTAGATCCTTTCCCCATTTTTTATTTGGGTTATTCATCTTTATATTGTTGAGCTGTAAGAGTTCTTTATATATTATGAATAAAAGTCCTAATGAAATATAAATTTGCAAATATTTTTTCTCATTCTGCAGGTTGTTATTTCACTTTCTTAATGGTGTTCTCAGAGGAACAACTGTTTTCATTTTGATGATGTCCAATTCATCTATTTTTCTGTTGGTTGTGCTTTTGATGCCATATATAAGAAACCATTGCATAATCAAAGGTCAGACAGATTTATACTGTTTTCTTATAAGGGTTTAATAACTTTAGCTCTTACATTTGATCTTTAATCCATGTTAAGTTAATTTTTGTGTATACCTAAAGAAAGGAGTACAACTTCATTTTTTTGCATACCTTCATTATTCTTGTTCAATATTGTTTTGGATATTCTAGGTCCCTTGAATTCATAAGAATTTTAGAATCAGTCAGTTTTCCAAATAGACTAGCTGGGATTTTGGTAGGGATTACATTGAACCAATTTAGGGAGTATTGCATTCTTAACAATCTTATGTTTTTCATTCCATGAACATGGGATATCTTTCCATTTCTTTAGTTCTACTTTAATGTCTTTCAACAGTGTTATATAGTTTCCAGAGCATAAGTTTTACAATTCTTTTGCTAATTTATTTTTAAGTATTTTATTTTTTTCAACTTACTATAAATGTAATTATTTTTTCTTTCTTCACATATTATAATAATTTTCCATTATGTTCCCTTCTTTTGTGTCCCTTTCATGCCTCATATCTC
>NW_006494612.1:17114726-17126449 GCF_000325575.1 Pteropus alecto | reverse complement strand
ATGGTTGAATAATTTGTTATGTCTCCTGGTGTCTGTAATCCCAAACAACAATGCTTTCCAATAAGGAAATGTTCAGGTTAATTTGTAAAAGTTTTATATTTTTTCCTCAAAAATGCATAATCTTTTCTTTTAACTAATTAATCACTAAGCTAGCTCATATACCCCTGGATAATTAAGAGTTGGATGTAGTACTTTTGTGTAACTTCCCAAGTATGCTCTGCTTTATCCAATACATTTTAAAATGAGAAATAAATAACTACATATAAATATGACAGTAAATAGCCTGAGATTTATATTCGAAGCTAAGCTGAAATAATTTGAGCATTGGTAAAACTTTCATTAAAAACCTTAGAACTTGCTAAGATGAAGTAAAAACAGGTGAGATTTCCAAACTTAAATACCTTTCCACTTACTTGATATTAGTCTCATGTTGATTTAAAGTCATTCCATCTTTTTTTACAAGAGAAAGAGAAAAGAGAAAAACTAAAAAGAATCAAGTACAATATAGAAGGGAAGATTAGGAAACAAGTTAAAGAATTTAACATTCAGATAGTGAAGTTTATCTAAGAGGAAATACTAAAGAAATTATTAATTTTTTTTATTTTTGAAAAATAAAACATTCAGAGGTGATTGTATAATTGTCTTCATATAGTAAATAGAGACTGATAACCTGTGTGTTTCTTTTCCATTGAGAGATAAAATAGCAACAAGAAAAATATATTTCAGAAAAAAAGTTATTTTAGATATGAAGAGTATCTTGACTATAAAACAATTAGAAATTAGAAATAAATGATATAAAAGTTTTAAAATACTGTCTAGTGAGGACTAGGATATTACAATAAATAGATATCATCTGTACTTATGGGTAGTTTAGGTACTTTTTTCTGTTGCTAAGCTTCCTCAACTCATCCACATTATATTAAGCAAGCTTTCAAATAGTGGTTATATCTTTGAAGTGCAATAGTAATTCCAAATTGTCACCAGAGTTGTTATTATTAAGTAAAAAAGAAAGCAATTACACACATAAAAGCCTATATACATGGCATTTTATTTTCTATATACTGTAATCCATTTACTTATAAAACTAATCTGCATTGGAAAGTAGCTAAGAATAATTTTTTCACATTATATTTGTTAGGATCCCCAAAACACTTTTAATATAGCAATTCCTCCTGTGTCTAATGTGTTTAGTTACAGTAGCCATGGAAAAACTTACAAAAGTGTTAGTTTTGCAGATTCGGCACATTTTAATTTTAAAATCAAAAGGACAGCCAAAAATCGAATTTTTAACCTTAGAACTTGAAGTTAAACATAGTATTTGGAATTAAACATCAGAAAAATCAGTTCTCTAGAACATGACTTGATAGCATTACTGTTTTACCCAGAAGAATATGAACAATCTATGTTTTCTGATACTAACTGAATAGATAATTATTTGGCTGCATAATAATCCAAAGGAAAACCACACAAGTTAACAGCCACTGAGTACTCGATGGAATGTTAGTAATTTTAGTTTCCACGAGTACGTAAGATGAATGTTATTAGGCAAAGCCATAATCTTTTTTTCATTTACATAATGTTCAGAAGAATTTAATTAATTAAAAATTAAAACACAAAATAAAACAATTAGGTAATTGATGTAGGTCATCTCTTTAGGTGAATTATCCAAATGTTCATATATATCTCTCTCCCATTTCAATAACATTAATGTCATTTCTGCTTGGCTTTCATCATCTCTTAAAAAATGATGTTGCCTTTGATTTACAGTTATTTCTTTTCCAGTACTACTATAGCATACTCAGGACTCAGTGGGTTATGAATAATGGAAGTGAATACTTGTAATGTGATGTTTTCTAAGAAATTTCCAGTAGGGACACCCTGAAAGGTGTGTAATAAGGCCTTCACTTATCTTCTTTCCTTTTTTAAAACAAAATATTCCAGTCTATCACACAAGAAACTTCTCCTTTCCCCTACAATTATATAATTATCCCCAATTCACTGGGCTGAAAGAGGTTACCATAAACTAATCTAAAAAGACACAATCCAGTACTTTCTAGTGTAAAAAATAAAATGGGATGGCAGTATTTATATCTGCAGGCTATTTGCCCATTTATTCTACATTCTCTTCCTTTCATCTTGTTTTATCAGTATAATCTCTGTATTCTTCTATGAGTGCCACATGTAGATCAACAAAGTGTTTTCTACAAAGAAACAATAAAAAAATTCTTCTCATTTTGGATAGTAAAAACATAAAGTATTAAGCTTAGAGACTGTCTCTTATTTTGGGAATGATCATATATCATGGTGCTTAAAGTCCAAGGTTTGGAGTTAGACAAACTTTTTCAATTCCAGGCACTTCGCTCATGAACTCTGAATTTGCGCATGTTACTCATCTTCCATAAGTCTTAATTTTCTCCTCTAAAAATGGAACTAATAATAGACTCTACTTCTATTAGTGATATGTTTATTCTTTCATTAATTTATTGAACCAGTATGTATACATGCAGCACATAGTATGTATCAAACATTGTAACATTTTCAGGAACCTGAGGAGAAATAAAGCAGCTGAAATCTCAGCCTTCCTTAGGTCTTATTCTAGTCAATGCATATAGGCAATAAACAACAAACTAAACACACACACACAAGGCAAATGAATAGCCAAAGAGATAATTATGTAAAACAATCAGGACAGTTGCTGGAACATAATTAATACTTAACCAATATCAGCAATACTTTTTTATTATTATCTCTATCAAGAGACAGCTAGGTGATACGCTTCTAGAATGGAGGCATGAAGAGCTCTGCATACCTTTCTCCAGAGAACAAACAACTGGTGAAAATTATTTTAAACAATAATTTAAAGTTCCTGGAATTGTCTTATGGACACACAGCAAATGAAAACTATTCATTCAAGTATCTCTACTAAATCTCAGTAAGAACAGTGATAATCTGTGGTACTTGAGTGATAAATAATTCACTCCCTTTTCCTCAAACTCTAGCTCATTGTATTGGAAGCTCCATTCCAGGTAAACCAAGAAAACAGGGCTCCTTTTCCTCTCTCCTAATCTACATTACCTTCCTGGGAATGGTAGGCCACCTGCATTTCTCAATCTTCCACTTCCATGTTACAAAGGGTAAATGCCAATGAAGCTGAAAGTACAAGCACTACTTTCCTATCCTCAATCCAAATTCATAGGGTAGAGATATCACATCAGGCGTGGCAGGCGAAGAATTCTTGACCTATAACAGCTATCACCCAGATCACTCATGAGTTGGAGGTTCCATGCTGGGAAAGACAAGTCCAGAAAACCAGAAGCCACCACTACTATCCAGCACCCTACTCTTAAACCTGGGGTGTAACTCTGAGGGTCTCCACAACCCCCAGCTACAGAGCAATGGTGCAGAAATTTTCCCCAGAAAGGGGAAGACGGTTCATAATAACAGGGAGTCCTAAAGATCTACTTAGAGGAACCAATTTTATTTGAAACACAATGTGGGGGAAGTTTAAGACTAATGGCATTCTCAAAATCAATGGAGATTTTGGTGATAAGCAATTCAGAGGAAACTAATTCTTGATAACTTTGTGAGAACAACAAGATAAACTATGGGCCAGATACTTTATTCACATTGACACGTTATAATCAAATTGTCAAAAAGCAAAAAACAAAGACAATACCTTAAAAACTTGAAAACAGCAAGAGAAAAGTAATTTGTAACGTACAAGAGATCCACAATAAGATTATCAGCCCCTTTCTCATCAAAAACCTTGGAGGGGTACAGCTGAAACTTATCGAATTTTGTTAACCAATGTCATCATAAAAAATAAATAAACAAATTTTTTTTTAAAAAAGGAAAAAAGAAAAACTTTGGAGGGAAGCCAGTTGGAAGTGCGTTGATATATTTAAAGTATTAAAAAATAAAAACTATCAACTGAGAAGTCTATATCCAGTAAAACTGTCCTTAAAATAGAGGGAGAAATTATAACTTTCTCAGATTAAAAAAAAAAAAAAAAACTGAGGGAGTTTGCTACCACTAGGCCTGCGTTGCAATAATGCTAAAGAGAGTACTTCAGATTGAAATAAAATAATTTTTGAGTCAATAACTCAAAGTTATATGAAAAAATAAAGACTTCCAGTAAAAGTTAGTATATGAGCAATTATAAAAGCTAGTATTATCATAATTTTGGTTTGTAGCTCCACTTTTAATTTTCTACATGTGTTAAAAGATTAATTCATTAAAAATAATTATAAATCCATATCTGGGGGCACATAATATATAAAGATGTCTGCGACATTAATAACAAAAAGAGGAAACATGGAACTATGTCGGAGCAGAGTTTTTCTATGCCTTTGAAGGTTATTTGGTATAAATTCAAATTTGATTGATATAACTACAGGAAGTTAAATGCAATCCTCATGATAATGACAAAGAAAATATCTGTAGAATATTCAAATATCTGTATCAAAGAAGGGAATCAAAACACTTCAGTACAGGCTATTCAGTGTTGAACAAGACATATTTTGTACCCTCAAGAAGCTTAATATCTAGTATGAGAGACAAAAAAAGTATATAGACAAACAATTGAGTACTTATTACTTTATTCTTTCTCCTTCTTACCCTTTGCATCTTCTTTCTAGGTGATACGCCAGCTTAGGAACTGATACCAAAAAAAAGACGTACTTGAGAGGTGCCATATTACTGCCTAAGAACTCAAATGACTATAATGGCCTCTAAGTATGTCAACCGAGTGAGCAATGTCTTATACATTATCTCTTAGACAGATGAAACACATTAGTTTTCTTGGGCAGTCCCATGAAATATGTCCTCCACCCAAATGTGAACAACAGTAGGTCCTGACCTTAGTCAGAAAACAGACAACCAAATGTCCTGTGTGCTATCCATCTGTGGTATTCACTATGACAACAAGAACCACTTCAAAAAACAATATGTGGCATTTGATAAAATAGAAGGTGCTGGAGGGAAGAGGCCATCAGTTCAGTGAAATTAGATCCAGCTGCGAGCCACTCAGGCCAGGGCTATCTGTAAATCGCGATTTTCCCTGCCCTGTACATTGTAGCAATCTACTACAGATCGCAAGAACACAGCCAAAAGCCATATGTTTGGCATCATGTGGACAGCATCTGGTATTTTTTAAGATACAACTAAAAATGTTGAAAACACAATAAAACAACTGTCATTCACTTAATGCTTATGCTTATATCTTAGCTCATGGATGGTTTTATGACAAATAAACAGTTGTATGAAGTCTCAGTTTAGTCACCTTCCTTTACATATTTCTTTCCTTGGTGAATTAGTCTTTTGTGTCTCCTTTTGGCTAGGTCTGAGGGTTTTTTGGTTTTTTTTTTCTTTTTTTTGTATATGTGCGTGTGTGCTACTGTAGATGGTAAAACATTGCTGTATAAGCAAAATGAAACTATCTTTTAAGGTGGATTCAGCCAAGTAGTCTACAAGGTCATAAATATTATTTACACTCAATTCTGTTTACTAAAAGTCAGTAGAGATCTAGCTAATATGTTTCCTAATGTCTGGAATTCAAGCTTACATTGAAGTAGTAAGGGAAAAACACATGCGGTTGGCAATTGGAAAAGTAGACAGAGCAGTTTTGCGGGCCCTTCTGAATTATATTCAAACTAACAATCCAGATCAAGTTTACTGTCTGATTTGGACTCATCTAGGCATTTCAACAAGTTTACCTGTTAGGAATAGCCCCATAGAACTTTGTGTAAACCAGGGAGTAGTTGAAAATCTCTTAGATATTGGTTTAGGACACTTGAACCCTTGCTAGAACAAACTACAGTAATAATATTGACTAATTCATGTCTTCTTTGCATCTCTCCATACAATAGTGTTGTTAGCCTTAAAATTCTTAAGGTAGGGTACAAAACTTTAGCTTATTTACAAAACTATCGCTTCTCTTTCTTACCAATATGGGAAATGGGTGGAATGGTCATTGGGGTGCTAGGGAGGATGAGGCAGGAAGGTGTATGAGTGGGTAGATGGTACTAAATGCAGCATTTTGAGGTGATGCCAGATTAAATCTTGGCCAACTGCCCAAAGACATCATCAACGCAAAGGGCAAATCAGAGGAAAAGATCCTGGAACAAAATTAACAGAGTACAGCCTGGGAAGTACAGTCAGGAGAAACGATTAAAAGCAAAGTGGCAGGAGGTGGGGCGAGGCAGAGATGAGTGTAGTTTCTGTACCCACAATAGCTCCGGCAACTCTCACAGAGCTCCTGCCATGCGAGGAGGCTGCAGAAATAGTGCGCTGAATAGTGGCCATCAGAAGTGGACACTAGGAAACAAGCAGAATAAAACTAAAGTACGTCCTTGAAAGATTTTGGCTTAGATCATTTCAATTTTGCAATAATTTGTGAAAGATAAAGTGTTCGAATCATTGTGAAGTCTATTATCAATTATCCAGCCATCCTGATGAACCCTAACATTTGTGAGCCCTGGGAAAGAATACAAATGGAGGCCAACATACTGTATTCTGTATATATCAAGGCAACTTTTAAATAAAATATATTCTATCTTCATACTTTGACAAAATTTCAAAACAAAAATAAAATGTACAAAGCTGCTTTTTATATATGACTGAAAGTTAGTGAAATAGAATTAAATTTAATAAGTATTATAATTATGTAAATGCTCTGTGAATGGAGTATAAAGAGCTATATCATTCATAAATTAATTTAAAAAAATAAATTGTTATCTTCCTTTCAGCAAAATCACTAATTACACTGCTATAGTCAAGATTTTTACAGTCCACACTATTTTGAAAGTAATCATTTAAAATTTTAAAAACTATATACTCATAAATGTGTGCAAAATATGAACATATTTTTATAATAATGTAAGTTAAGTTTATTTCCAAAATCAAAATATTAAAATTATCTTACATGCATATTTTCAAAAATATTTTGTATAGTACTCAAAATTGTTGGAAGTGAAGGGAAACACTCAAATAATAATTTACATCAAAATTTTACATATGAAATATTTAAATAATTCTGAAAATTTATTTTATTTTGAAAATATAATTAAATTAATATCTTAGTGAAAATGAAACAATTAGCGATCCTAACACTTAGTGTCAATCTAGTTATAACTGACACCATACTTCAAGCATGTTATATGTATACCTACATATAAAGAAATTTAAGTGAAACATAAATTGCTAAATATTGCAGACTATTCTTCAGTTGCCTCATGCATATGTAAATACCATGCTAATTTGTGAGCATTTTCAGAATCAAATTCAAACACAAAAGCAGCAAAAAAAAAAAACATAGATGTTAGACACTACTGATAAATGAAACTTTGTTAACAAGAATTGATTTACGTCATTCAATGTAAGAACATTTGGCAAATTAATTTATCTAATTCGCTAAGTACTTTTTCCACTCAGATGCATAACAGAGGTGTTAGCTAACCCTGGGTTGTAACCATCATGCAATGTATCAAATCAACTATTTGTACATCTTATACGATGTTATATGTCAATTATATCTCAATAAAAATAAAAAAAAAAATTCCCACACACGGAAGAACAGCAAAGAACAGCAGCACAATCCACTAATTTACCGCTTTCAGAAATAGTTGCTTTTTGTGTTAAGAACACAGGGCTAAAAAAATGGAAATCATTTCTCTGGTGTATGAAAGATGCTGGTTTTAAGAGTGGATATTCAGGATGCTTGAAGTTCCTGGTGGCTTTATCAGGGCTGGACGCAGGATCATAAGTAAGAGAGGTGCCTATATATACTTTAATAAATTACGTGTGTGTGTGTGTGTGTGTGTGTGTGTGTGTGTGTGTGTGTGTGTGTTTTGGGGTATCTAGTCATCAACTAGACTTCTAAAGAAGTATGAGGCCCAGGGCTGAGACCCCTTCTTGCCTAGTTCTAAGGATGGTACTGCCAGCAACAGCGGTGACTCAGATGCCAGTGAAGGTCCTAAGACTACATATATAAAGTATTAATGTCACTACTAACAGTGACTCTCAAGGGTTGTTATGTTAATTTTATCATTATGTCAGGACAAACTAATAAAGATAATTAAATAAAACAAAGTTTAAGGAATTAATACAGTCAACAAAACCTAATCCATAAGTTTATGATGTTGGTATAATGTCTGTGGAGGCCACTACTGTATACTCTATATACTAGGTGCACCATATTTGGTGCATGATAGGAGTTTAACCAGTATTTATGAAATAAATTAATGAATGAAATATTTTATGCCTACTATGCATTATATATGATGAGCTAGCGTTGACAGTGAGTGACCCCTGCCGATGACCTCAAGTAGACACCTGAGACACAATCCACATGCCACACTTGAATTTATCAACCTCTTTAGCAGCAGCCCTTTCCATGACTTCTATGACAGTTCAACCTAATAGAGAGAGCCCCGTCTGCTATGACCAGCATTAAAGACAAGAGTAGGGCCATTGCTCATCACTAAACTCCTATATGGGTTTACGGATTAGATCAGTACCCGATCTGAGGTCTCATTACGCAACTTGAGAGCAGCACAGTGAACCTTAGAGGATGTTTCAGTGCTCTGACAGCCTTATTCCAGCTTCAGCTAGGACTCCGGCTCCTCTCTGCTTCTGCTCCCAAACTTAAATCAACGGCCAGTCTCTGTTCCAAACTGGAGTTGTGCCATAAGAATTTCCCCTAGCAATGAATCACTTTGCCCATGGCTTTAGGGATTGGTGGCACAACCCATGAACTCAATCTGGAGGGCGGGTCATTTGGAACTGGTAATGAAACTAGGTTCAGTTCATCAGCTGCCAAGCTTTGATTGAAATATTTAAATACATCCATCCAAACTTCAGCCAATTTACAGGGACTTTATAAAAAGAAACAGAAAAATAAAAATTGTTGTAATAAAATGAAACACATTTTTGGAAAATGCCTATGTTTATAACTGTCGCAGATTATAGTTTTCATGGAATTATACTTTAATTCATTTGATTTTTCTTTCTCCAGAATAATCACACTTACCCAGACTCCCATTCCAGGTAATTACATGAGTATGTCGACTCATTTAATGACAGCATGTTTTTACCCTTTATGAGTAAATAATGTATTTGTACAACTGGAAGTGATTTGCAACAAATTTGACTTATCAAGCAATAGTGAGTTTAGCACTGATAAATATTAGTAAAATGTTGGATGAAATTCAGACCACATTGGTTGGAAGAAACCAGTGGAGGTTTCAGGGGAAGCAGAGCAACATAATAAAAACCAAGAGCATTAAATTCACCTAAAAGGCCAACCTGACAGCACTGGAGGCCAGTATTTTTCCTTTATTCCTAAGGCAAGTATAATGTAGGCCTTAGGCTCCAGTATTAGTAAAATCTCCTCCAGTGTTCTTCCAATAAACTTACCCATTTTCCAGAAAAGAACACCTTATAAAAAGAAAAAGGTAAAAGTCTCCACCACATAATTTAAAATTTAATTTTAAACTTTTCAACAAAAGAAATGTTTCCTGGGATTATGGGAACCTGGACTGCAAGTTTCATGTATTTAGGGCTCCTTGAAGACAGAGACTGTTTCTTACCTGTATAATCCCCATTTTGCACAGAGAGGAGTTGGTACAAAGCTGGTACTCTGCCTGTGTGTATTGAGTGGATTAGTTCCTATAACTGATTCATTTTCAGCATTAACTTTTTTTTTCAATCTCAAATAAAATATATGATTTATATATGAATCGACCATGATTTATAGCCGGCATAAAAAGGCCAGATACTGAAGTGCCAATTATTTATCTACTCCCTCCCCCCTCAAAAAATAAAAGTTTACTGAGACTTAATGACATAATGTAGTAAAATGTTTTTTTCTTCCACATTTAATATGAGATAGAATTCTTTAAGTTTCTATACACAATGTATTTCTAGTTACAACACTAGTAGCTAACCTCTCCTGTTTCTTCTTTATTCAGAATTATTTATACATGACCTTTTTCCATAATGAATATGAGCTGGATTTCCTTTTCCTCTTAGGAGTGTAGCTATGAGAATCGAGAATATTTTCAAATTGTCACATAAATATGGCTAACATCCTGCATCCTATGGACCTCACGTGCACACAGCTCTGAGCCTCATCTTCTAAACTTTAGTTTGATACCTTCAACATAAGATTAATTACTACTCTCGTTTCACGCACCCAGTGTGCACCAAGTACTACATCACAACAAGAATGAATCCTGAAACACCGATAAAATATCTCACCATCATAGCTTTACCTTATTCAGGAAAAGAGTGTTTAAAGCTAGTACATTATTTTTTGTTTTGTTTCTACCTGTAGTGGTTGAAATAAACTTAATGTTACAACGAAACTCGAGGGACATTTTAACTTTAAGAGCCCTTGTATGTGGGGTTATAGCTAAGTGTAGGACTCCTAAAATAAATTTCGTGTATCATGGTTTCATAGCACTGTGACAATTACTTGGGAATTGTATTCATGCTGAAAAATTCCATAAGTGATCAATCACCTTGTGCTCTTCAGCAGAAAATAACTAAATGAATATATAAGTAATTGTACCTATATGTGGAGTCACAAGGAGTCAGCTGATGAATGCTTACATGGCAAGTACAAAAGAATCATAAATAACAGCACATATCATCCATGTATACCCACTCCTACCTTCATTCCAGCAGGTTAACAACTAGTAGTATTTTGTTGGAAAAGTTAAGTTTGTTTCCTTTGAACCAAGAGATGAGATAATTTGTAGCACTCGGATGCTGAGAGTGCTGGGTACAGCCAAGGCTATAGTTAATTTGGGATTTCAAAGATGGGAGAGCATCCTCTGATTATTTCATACCACTACCCCCTTTGAATGAGTTCTTAAGCAAACGTTTACCTTGTCATCATGTGTAACTTGGGCAATATGTTCTGATTATCATGGGGTTATGCACTCCCCACTGTGGGTTATTCACAAAATTTCCTGAAGTTGTTGTGCAAAGCAAGTACTGTGAAGGTTCTCCAACGTTCTGGTTGACTTATGTTTGGAATAAGTCTTTTGTTGTTATTTGCTTTCTGACAGAGAGACTGGAAATTGTCTAGACTTTGGAACCGACTTTGTGATGTTTGGATAGTGCTCTTAAAGTGAGTGGTGTGTTAGCATGTGGTTTACTTATGCAAAGCAAGTCAAAAGATGGATTTAACTGCGTTTCTTAAAAAGTGCGAGTGTTTTTGAGAAAATGTTCTAGCTGTCCCAATTTTGTGGTACAACAGACTCACACTGGCTAAAAAATCTGGCAAAATACTTAACTATCACCTCCTGTAATCAGAGTATTTTTAACAAAGCTGCAGAAGCTGTTGCTACATTTGTTTCTCCCTCCTTCTCCATCTCCACTTCAATTAAGTAGACAATGATACCACTTGCCTGCTACTACATTTTACCAAGGTTTAAAATAGTTTTTGAACAGCAGAACTCAAACCTAGCTCATTTCTGTAACTAACTCTGGACTTTTTTTCTTTATAATCGGAGCCTAGCGAGTAGGTAAACTGCTGAATATGAGAGGTGTTAAATAGGGACAAATGTTGCCATAAAAGAATACATCTTTATCCTTAAATTGTGAGTCTCTCTGTAACCATCTGTATAACATTAGTTGAAAAATAGCAATCTACATGTGATACTCTTTGTAAATAGGAGTCTGGGTTACGGGGCTCTCTTTCCTCAACACAAATGCCC
>NW_006494612.1:17104280-17114680 GCF_000325575.1 Pteropus alecto | reverse complement strand
GAATCTAAAAGTAAAAGAATTTAATTCTTTAATTAATTCTGCTGAGTTCCTCCACCTACAAAAATAGACATCATCCTTAACTAAAGATGTGTGCACATAGACTGAACTGTGCACACAAGATAAATTAATTTTGTGGTGGCTTTGTCAAAACAAGAAGCAAGGCACCAATCATAGCCTGGTCCCAGATACTCAGGAGCACCAGGGTGCCCCACGAAAACACCTCTGTGTTCTTCTCTGCTTTCATCAGTCAATGGCACTTTACTCATCATGTGGAACACTTTCCTGTTGCCAATTACTATGACTAGGGAAAATTATTATGTGCTCTTCAGTTTGCATTTAGGGACTATATAAGTATTTTAATAATACAATTAAAAATATAATTTATATGACAGAATTAGCCACAGAAATCTAACAGTGGGAATTCCTAAGAAATATCCAGTTCTAGGACCTCTGCTGCAGTATCTACTCTGGTTTTGCTCTCTTAACTGTCCCTAGCCCCTGTCCTGTCAACTCTGTCACTGTTAGAAGGTGATCTAGCTGGCTCCTGAGTTATTATTTCTAAACATTAATGACAAGAATGACAAGAGAGGCCTCCTGTTATTAATGTAGCAATATACAAAACTATAGACATTTGGAATTCCAAGTCAGGAACATGTTGACCTTGAAAGATGCCTGTTCTGTCTCAGGAGAAAGGTGAGCTGCCTGGTACACGTGACCACCTAGGTCCCAAACATTGATTTAGGATGTGAAAGTCACTAAGGTATAAATTTTTTTCAGCTATGTATACAGGGATAGAGGCTATCAGCTTGTATGGACCAGAAAATCATCTTTTATACCAAGTTTCTATTTCTATTCATTCATTCACTCATTCATTCCCAGCACCAAGCAAAACTCTCAAGCCCAGCCAAATCAAAACTGGGTTAGCATCTCAGCCAGATCCAGCTTCTGGGCTTGCATGCTGTTTTTATTCATAGTTTCCTTTGATGAGCCACTACACTTTGAGACCTTTCCAGTGCTGGTCAAGGCTGCAAAGAGAACTAGTTTTTATAGGCCCCTGTGTAAGAAAGACCAGATCAGAGTATTAGAAATTTCCTAGGCTGGATAAATTAGAAAAGACTGGTCCCTTTATATGCTTCTTCAAAGGAGTAAAGAATTAGTTTATCAGTGAATGGGAATAAGATGACCTTTATAAGGCATACAAATAGCTAAAGTAATGAAAAGTGAGAGAAGGGAGGGAAAAAAACAGAAAGGAATAAGATTGAAAAGAAAAACTGGAGAGGAAAATGGACAAGAAACAGTAGAGAAGGAAGTAAAGTAGAAGAGAAAAGAGGGCTAGAGGAAAAAGAAGGTTAGGGCTGAGGCCCAAGATATGCACTCATCAACTGTTGCACTGAATTGAGAAGAAAGGGGCAATATGTGGAGAGCAAAAATGGGATAGACAAAAGAGTGAGGGGCAGAGAGCATCCAACTTCTCACTAATTCCATCACTTCTATCTAATTAATTAATTAATCCAGGTTGGCATCATCACCGTGGACCATTGTAATAGCTTCCTCACATCTTCTTAACTCTGCTATTCTGTAGTCTTTCCTCTACCCAGAATCAGAAATGATCCTTATAAAAGGTAAATTAAAGTCTTATCTCTTTCCTGCTCAGAACATTACAGTGCCTTCCCTTCACACTTAATAAATTTCAAAGTCCTTATTATGGCTTCAAATTACTTAGCCTAACTAACTGCTTCTTCAGCATGCTACAGCAAGGCTTTCTTTCTGTTCTTTGAATACATTAGGCTTATTCCTCCTTAGGGCCTTTGTGCTCACTGTTGGAACTCTCTCCCAGCAGACCTTCTCAAGGCTGACTTCTCATATTATAGGTCACAGTTCAAAAGCCATTTGACTGTGTCTAAGTCATAGATGAAACTCAATGTCTGCTGAAAAAAATGAATGAAGATTATGAAAGCTTAAGCATAACATTAATCTGGGGATTGAATAATCTGGGAAGCAGGGAAGAATTGGTCATGGGAATGCTTGTTTCTCCAGATGATTTAGGAATATCTTGCAGAAGCAATTAATTTATATTCAATTAAAGGACAGAAATAGTGCCAATGCATAGAAGTAACAGGAATCTAGGTTCTAGCTCAATAAAGAACTATCTAAAAATTAAAACAGTTTCTACGCCATTGTATTTCCTCAGTATTGAACTATTCATATAGCAAGTAATCAACAAAAGTGTTAAATGAATGGAATTATTTAATTGTCATGTACCTAGAGCTAATTTTGTGAATTAAATTCCAAAGTGAGAGCAGTTGTAATGATTTGCTTTATTAAGAAGTCACACTAGACTCTTAATTCAGAAATGCACAGCCTACATAATGATCCCAATGTCAAGACTTATGTTTTCAGATTTGTACTGTTTGTTCTCAGTTATAAGGTCTCACTTTAATGCTGATGAATATGATAGGCGCAGTTGCTATGAACCTCAACTCTACCAAACTTAATCATTCAGGAAACAAAACCCCCAAGCCACCATGTCTGTACCTGTCTTTTCTTACTTGTCCTGTATTCAAGTAGTATGTTGCATTAGAATGGCATTGTCCAGCTGCCTGAATAAAATCTCAAATCTGATGGAAATCAACAGAAAATTCTTCCAAATCAAATTTCACTGTTGACTTTTAAGCTCATGATGGTTCAATTTTAAAGTCACTGGCTTTGCCTTTGTTAAAAAATATGCTCCCTATTTAGAACTGCATCAGACTTTTAAAAACATCTACTTCTCATGCATTTTCACCAGTCCTTCTTAAAGCAATTGAAACAGGCAATGCTAGCTCTGATGACTATTACTTTGGGTCAATTTTCAAATTTTATTTTCAAATTTTATTTTCAAATTTTATTTGAACTCTTATTAATCTAATGACTTTGTTTTCCCACTGTGTACTTTCGCATACCATTTTTCCTACAGAGGATCCCAAAATTCCCACTCCCTTAGTATAGCCTTTTTGACTCAGGAAAAAGCCTTAGCTAATCTTTGGAGACTTTCTTAGTCACTCACATTTAGAGAATCCTCTATTTCTTAGAACTCCTCCAGCAATTAAGGCCTAGCCAACTAATCAGGCCGTGTAGTAGCTAATCTCCAAAGACAACCTCCAAAAGTATCTCCACTACCCATTCGCTGTTACTCACATCAAAAGGTGGAGCCATCCCCCACTCCATCCCACCAGCACAGGCTGGTCTTGTGACTGTCTTGACCAATAGAATGGGGATGAAGATGGACATTCTGGTATTTCTTACCGCAGGATTTAAGAGTCCTAAAAATTCTACTTCCTGACTCTTGGGGCCCTCAATCATGATATGAGGCTACAGCATTGGAAAAAGAGGCCACATGAAGATGTTCTGGAGGATGAGACATATGGGAAGAGAGAATCCACTTGGAGGAGACCAGAAATCTCAGACATATGAATGAAAAAGTCATCTTGAACATCGCAGCCCAGCTATCATCTGACTATAATGACAGTTGAAAAACTTTAAGTAAACCCAGCAAGAAGAACTGCCCAAGCTGAGCCCCAACAAATCCACGGAATCATGAGAAATAATAAAATTGCTTTTGTCTTAAGCAATTAAGTTTTAGGACAATTGGCTAGAGTATTAGTGGAACCGTTATTTAAATATTACAATTTATGGGTCATTCCCAAAGGTAGCACATAAAAAGATAGTAATGTTGAATTTCAAAATAACTTGAAATTTTAAAATATCTCTCAATTATTTATACTGCACAAAAATAATTACAATTTTGTATTTTGTATTTTTATGTACCATGTGGCTTATAAAATTGTATTGTGTACCCAGATAATAGTTTTGTTCATCTCATATAAAAAAGAGAAATGAGAGAAACCTCAAATTAATGTCATGATTTTAGAAAGCCAATAACCAAAATAGGCAGTCATGTTAACAGCACAGATTTTTATGGCTGGAATAGTTTTAAATATCAGTCAACTGTCCTATGTCATGAATTATTGTGTTATTTGCTCAAACTATAAACTTCTTAAGAGCAAGGAATGTGTTTTAGTGGTTTTTATATCACTCACTCTCTAGCATAGTGCCCTAAAAATAATAGGTATTGAAATAATATTTATTATCTTGTCCACAGACTAAGTACTTTAGAGACCCATCTAAATTTTTTGGCTCTTGGAAATTTTAGAATAAAGTTAATTTTGTTGTAAAAGTGTTTCTTTACATAAAAAAAATATTTGACAATTATCAAGATTTCAGAATCCAAAACATTTTTTTAATTTAATTTTATTATTAGTTTCAAGTACACAATACATTGGTTAGACATTTATATAGTTTATGAAACAATCCCCTGGTTACTCAAAACATCATTTTAATATTTATATTTTATAGCGTTACTATTTTTCATATGTGAAGAAGCATTATTACATAGATATTCAACTATAATAATGCAAAAAGAAAATATAATTATTTTGAGGATTCCCTTAGAAACCAAGAAATAAAATGACTCAGCTCCATCTAAAAATAAAGTAATATTTAAAATTCCAAATGACTAAGAGTAACATTTTATTTTATTACTAATAAGCACAGAATCTATATTACTGGTAATATCCCAAAGCGCTTTAGAAGACTTATGTGAGTAACAATGAGATGACTGCATTTCCAGAAAGGATACTTAGGAATTTTATTGCTACTTCTTTCTGTAGTTCTTCAGTGAGTCAATCTTTTGGCTAGATGTTTTAACTGGAGGCTTGTCCAAAATATATTTCATATAACCACATACCTTCAGAGTCTCATTCTTAAAACCTTCAGGAATATTTTTTTCCAATTCAGTGATTTCATTGGCTCAATATCTTTAGCTGTACAAATTTGCACATATATCACATATCATTTGGGGAACAAAATGTACTAGGTATACCTGATAATCTATCTGGCTACATTTATTTCCTATTATAGAATTGTTATAAGTACACCTGTCATTTAATTTGAAGGCTTAACTTCATCTGAGATCACAGGTGGTATTAGAAAGCAAGATAATAAAATACACGTTTGAAAATGTACTTTAAGATGTTAAATGTTAAAACCATAAATATGGACTGTAACATAAAATTTTAAATTTAAAAGTGTTTGAAACAAAGTATTTATGTAATATTTTTCATATTCACAAATTGGTCCTCAGACTACATTTATTTTCTACACTTTCTCACTGGTATAATCTGGGTTTCTTCTGAACACACAGTCTGAGAAAGCAGTAGAATCAAAAACAGTAACAAATGTCCTGATTCAGTATTCAAAAAACTGAAAGAATCAAAAACAGTAACAAATGTCCTGATTCAGTATTCAAAAAACTGAAAGAATCAAAAACGGTAATGAATGTCCTGATTCAGTATTCAAAAAACTTCAGCCCAATATGTTAAGGTTTTTAACTTTATGGTTTAATATATATTTTGTAGAATCGGTGTGTTCTATAAAACAACTATTCTACCAGAGACATGTACCTGATATATGACCTTCCTTCTTTTAATGACAGAACTTTGATTGTACTCAGAGAGACAAAGTGTCAAAAACAATAAAATACTTAGGGATAAGTATAACCAAGAAGGGAAAAGGTCTGAACACTGAAAACTGTAAGACACTGATGAAAGAAACTAAAGAAAACACCAATAAATGGAAAGATACCCCATGTTCTTGGATTGGAAGAATTAATGTTAATATTGTCAAAATGTCCATACCAACCAAAGTCATCTACAGATTCAATGCAAACCCTATCAAAAGCTCAATGGCATTTGTCACAGAAATAAAAAAAAAACTATCCTAAAATTTTTATGGAACCACAGAAGACCCCAAACAGCCAAAGCAATCCTTAGAAAAAAGAATAAATCTGGAGACATCACACTTCCTGATTTCAAGCTATATTACCAAGCTATAGTAATCTAAACAGAATGGTACTGACAGAAAAATAGGCACATAGACCACCGGAACAAAATAGAGAGCCCAGATGTAATGCCACGCATATACAACCAACTAATTTTTGACAGAGGTGCCAAGAACACATGATGGAGAAATAATAGTCTCTTCAATAAATTATGCTGGGAGAACTGGATATTCACTTGCAAAGGAATCAAACCGAACCTCTATCTTATACCACACGCAAAAATTGACTCAAAATGTATCGAAGACTTAAGTATAAGACCTGTAACCATAAAACTAATGAAGAAAAAAAAAACTGATAGTTGCCAGGTAAAAGGAGAGTTAAGTGGTTAAGTGGTTGGGTGAAAAAGGTAAAGAGATTAAAAAAGTACAAATTGGCAGTCACTAAAAACTCATTGAGATGTAAACTATAGCATAGAAAATATAATCAACAATAATATTGTAATCATTATATATGATGCCAGGTGGGTACTAGACTAATTAGGGAGATCATTTCAAAAGTTATATAAATGTCCAACCACTATGCTGTACACCTGAAACTAATATAATATAATATTGAATGTCAATTGTAATTAAAAAATAAAAAAAAAGTTTTTTTAAAGATCCTTGACATTGGTCTTGGCAATGATTTCTTGAATAAGACACCAAAAGCACAGGCAACAAAAGCTAAAACAAATAAGTAAAACTACATTGAACTAAGGAGCTTCTGGACAGCAAAGAAAATTGTCAATAAATTTAAAAGAAAACCTACAGAATGGAAGAAATTATTTTCAAAATACATTTCTTATAAGGAGTTAATATCCAAAATATATAAAGAACTCATACAAGTCAATAGCAAAAAAGCAAATAACTCAATTTAAAAATGGGCAAAGAACCTGAATAGACATTTTTCCAAAGAAGACTTACAAATAGCCAATAGGTATATGAAAAAGTGTTCAACATCACCAATAGGTGGTTTCTCATTATAGTTTTGTTTTTTTATTTCTGAATGAAATGAGAAATCACCAACTACATATTAAGATGATTATTACCAACAAAACAAGATAACAAATGTTGTCAAGGACATGGAGAAAACAAAACCCTTATATACTGTTGGTGAGAATGTAAATTGATGTAGTCATTATAAAAAAAAAAAAGTATGGCGGTTCCTCAAAAAAAATAAAAATTGAACTACAGTATGCTCCAGCAATCTCAATCCTGAGTATACATCTTAAGTAATTGAAATTGGCATCTCAGAAAGATGCTCATTCACTATATATATAAAAAGAATACTGTCCAGCCACAAGAAAGAATGAAATCCTGCCATTTGAGAAAACATGGCTGAACCTGGAGGGCATTATGCCAAGTGAAATAAGTCAAAGACAAATACTGTATGGTATCACTTACATATGTGGAATCTTGAAAAAAAAAAAAGCAAATTTCATAGAAATAGAATGGTGATTTTTGGGAGACGGAGTGATATAGATCAAAGGGTACACATTTTCAGTTGTAAGAATAAGTTCTAAGGATCTAATGTAGAGCATGGTGACTATAATTAATAATAAAGTATTGTATACTTAAAAGTTGCTGAGAATAGATCTTAAGCATTCTCACAAAAAAAAAGACAAACCTGTGTGAGGTGTTGGATGTGTTAATTATCTTGATATTGGTAATAACAGTATATATGTATTTTCTCCAGACTCCACTGCAACTAGTAGTAGTCATATGACAAGTTCAAGTAATAAGATGAAAGCTTTTTCTCTCCTGATACAGGTACCATCCTTTCCAGTTTCTTCTTTTTCCTTCGGTATGAAACACAAAGGTGATATTTGAAGATGCAACTTCTATTTTGAAACTATAGGGATATGCATGAAGATAAAGAAAGGCCTCCACTCCAAAGGCTGAGAGAAAAGATAGAGCCCAGGATCCTGATGAAATAGTTAAGCCATCGCAGTCATCCTAAACCACCAATTTCCCACATTTAAGCTAATATTTTGGAGATTTTCATAACCTTTATCTTAACATATGGTTTAAAATTATAATATATTAGCGTTTACTAGTAACTAAAATTAAAAGTTGAAATTACTTAGACATTAAACAAAAAGTCTTTATAAAAAACATTTTCCTTTGTGGTTTTTCCCAGATCTAGTGTCTCTTCTTTTCAAAACTTTGAGCCTGTTGTATAATTACTTCATACTTGATCCATTGCAACATCTTTCAAAGTAATTTCACTTTCTCTATTATCTTTTAATTCACCCATATTTACTAGAATAATCTTCAAAAAAATGTTTTTCTTTACTTAAGGCTCCAAAGAATCCCACTGACTACCTCCTGTCTCCTGCACTGACTCTAAATTCCTGGTTGTTCCAGTCTCCCACCATTTGGAAGTCTTCCAAATAATCTCTTCAATCTCGTCATACATGTTCCTGCACGCTAATCCTGAGTGTATTTTACGGTTTATTCCTTGCTCCCTGTCTTTCCCTGTGTGTTTTTCTTTACTTAAAGCTCCAAAGAATCCCACTGACTACCTCCTGACTCCTGCACTGACTCTAAATTCCTGGTTGTTCCAGTCTCCCACCATTTGGAAGTCTTCCAAATAATCTCTTCAATCTCGTCATACATGTTCCTGCACGCTAATCCTGAGTATATTTTACGGTTTATTCCTTGCTCCCTGTCTTTGCCTGTGTGGGGGGGAGGGGGAGGAGGGGATTTTTTTGGTGGGTTTTTTTTTTTTTTGGTGTGTATGTGTGTGTATGTGTGCGCCAACTTTCAACCTTCCATTATATTTTCCACCAACACTGAATTAGGAGCAAAAAGAAAATTATTATCTCTGTAATCGCCATGACCTTGACTTTTATTTTTTTTTATTTGCAAATATTTAAGCAAATTCTATGGCAAATATGCTCATATTAACAGATGGTAAATGCTTGAGAGCAGTAATATTGTCCCTCACTGAGTAATCAGCACAAGGCAAGTACTAAATAAATGAACATGCCCAACACAATTTAGTGTACAGTATATAAGTACAAACTCAGAAACTATTCACAAGATGACAGTAATAAAGGTGTTATTAGATCTCAAAATACCTACTCAGGTATAGTTATTAATACTTAAACTCACTTAAAATCTAAATTGACCAAAAATGTACATATATTACTGAAAATAAATGCATTTATTTTATTAGAATTAGGTAAACCTAAACAGTCCAGTTACAATAAAATCTAGAACAGTTATTTTCACAACACAGGGTGCTCTATGCACAAAATTACAAGGTTAGGAACATTTAATCAAATTGTCGATCTGATTGCCACCCCATCCAATCCACAAGCACTCTACATTGGGATTTGTAGCTAAGAATATTACATTTATAAGTATAGTATATTTAAATATTTTATGACAATTTTTAAAATAGAAATTTTACAATTTCAATTACAAAACATCAATAAATTTTCTAAAACAAGTAAAAATTTATAGTCTTGAAAATTGCCAGTATGTCATTAACCAAAGTGTTTATGCAAGGAAACTAAGAAAAGATGTATTCTCATATTATGGGCTTCATAATATAAAGAATAAGATAATCGAAAAAAAACTACAGTAAAATTTTATTTAAAAAATTATTTTCGAGGCTCTAACTTAAACTTATAATACAAATCAAAGTATATTATATATATTGGATTGCATTATTTCTCCCTGCATAATAATTATAATAATAATAGCATACTCAACCCCAACTTTATTTTCAAATTTGATTTTTAGTATTTATATTTTACAACTGCAGTCTTAAAATTCAGTGTCAGTAGGAATCAAAATAAATGTTTTCTCTCCTCATTTAAATGTTGGCAGTCTTAATTCTCAAGGCTCAGAGATAAAATTTGATTTAAAAGCCTACTGAAAACAAATCGCTTAATTAGAACTCTGTATTTCACAATGAAGGGATTTCATCAGCCACAAAATATGAGGGAAAAAAAACAATACAGCCATACAACATAAAAAATGCTCATTTTAATTTAATGCTTTGTGGATCAGAGCTAGGGAAGACAAAAATAGACATTATTCTTGCTTTACTAGTTACTAAAAATCCCTAAAAAGTCACTTTAGAATAGCCTCTTCTCATCATGAACACATGTACTTTTACACACAGATAACATTTTTCTTTACACTGTGATATCCTAGTTGTGGTTTAATCTCAACTTATACAAATTTCTAAAAATGTACCATCAGGTCGCAATTCCATTTTAATTATATTTGATCCTCAAATTTACAATATTTAAAGTAAGGATTAGGCCAGGTGACCAGAGTTCATTATAATGCTGCCATCCCATTAGCCTGTGGTTCTATTTGAAAATTAAGAAATTCAGAAATTTGTCAATTTACATCACCAGGATGCTTTTTCTTCAGCTTTTTGTCTACATGAAAATTATCCACCACAGACAATTTTGAATGTGATTATGAGCATCGAGTCACTTCTCTCTGAATTGCTTCCTGAT
>NW_006494612.1:17084098-17103664 GCF_000325575.1 Pteropus alecto | reverse complement strand
AGAAAGAAAGAAAGAAAGAAAGAAAGAAAGAAAGAAAGAAAGAAAGAAAGAAAGAAAGAAAGAAAGAAAGAAAGAAAAGAAAAGAAAAGAAAAGAAAAGAAAAGAAAAATAAATTAGAATGGATGGGGCTTGGGACAGCACCAGATCTAGAAGCTCATGTGTTCACAAGAATTAGGATGCCTGAAATTTCAGTGCAGGGAGGAAGAGGAAGAGCTATTAAATACTAAGGAAAAAATGGTGGTTATAGTACTCTAGAGAGAGTGAAAGCAGCAGAAATTTTAGCAGACTTCATATATAGGGAAAGGAAATCTCTCTGAAGAAAAACTTTAGAAACTTTCTATATGTGAAATGCCAGCGAAAACTCTATGCCTTTAACAAAGCCCAGAGTTATAGATCACCTGCAGTATTCTTCAAAACTTTTGAAGAGAGGTTTCTATTCTCTTGAAAGCAAAGACCAGGCAGAAAGAGGTCAGGTTTTAAGTACTTTCATCACTCAAACATTCACAAATATGTAATTGAGTGCCCAAATGATACAGGTACCATAGTAAATTTTGCAGGTATACAATGCAGAATTGCAGATCTCAGGTTTAGTACCAGATGCCTCCAGGAGAGCATTTTCGCCAGACTTGTACCAGATACCTCCAGGAGAGCATTTTCGCCAGACTTGTCAAACTCTTGGAGTCAAAATAGAACAACTGAGTGAAAGACAAATACTATGAGCTATTATGGTTCCTGGTGTAGCATCATAAAGCAAAAAGATACATAATTGAGATAAGTACAGTTTGAGAAAGGCCCTTTTGGTGTCGAAGTACAGAGCATTAAATCCCATATAGCACTATCATATGTGCACTGTATTCAGGAAATCTAAGGAAGTCCTGTGGGAAGTTGCAAATAGATGTGAGTTTAAATCCAATTTGCCTAGATACAAGAAATCTTAAGAAACTGGATTTCCTTTTGGATAGGAGAGATGACGTTGATGGGAGATATGCTTAGATTAGTTCAAACACTTTGCCCTACTCTAATGCTCAAGATTCCTTAATGACTGCTGTTATTAGACTTGTAACTGCTTAAGCTTTGGAACAGCTTGGAAGCAAGCTTGGACCAGTGGTACAGGCTATCAGAAACTTGAGAAAATTTTGGAAAATACCACACTGAGAGAACTTAACTAAGTCATGGCTAGGGCATACCACTATAACTGGCCAGGTATGTCAAGAGAAATGACAATTTTTAAGTTTTCAAATGCCTACAGAGGTACAGCAGTACATAAATAAGTGGGCTTGACTAACCAGAATGAACCAAAGAATATCTTCATCTGAAGGGAGAGCTATATTGATGTCCAATGTTGTGGATTCCTGACAATATGTCAACGTTACATGCCCAATAAATGTGCAGTTTTTTTCAAAGGAAGCCAAAAATTTGTATGTGAAATTTAATTTTAAAATGTAATCAACTTATCTATTTTTTTAAAAACTGTGAGTCAAGCAAAACTCTATAGGCCAAATATAGTACCTGGGCTGCCAGATTATGGTCTCTGGTTATCCCATTTCCATTATAGATGGCCAGCTGTTGAAATCCCTCCAGTCTGAACACAGACTCCTTACCCGAGCTGGTCTATTTGTTATCAACTCAACATACAATCCCAGATACTGTCCATTTGGCAGTATGTCTCTAGGCAATTCTGCTGGTCACTAAAAAAAGTGATCTTGGTAGCTATGAGTCCACAAAGGCCACAAGATGAGACTTAATGAACATATGCTATTTTTCTTTCAAAATATATTTGTTAACCAAAATGTTTTTAAAATAAAATTTAGTAAACAAGCCAAAACTGCCCAACTTCACCAAGATATATATATATTTAAACAATAGATATCTTCCAAGTTCTCTTCTCCTTATTATATGTAGCTTTATATAAATCAAGAAGTGATTCTAACATGAATCTTAACTCTGAAAAACTTGTTTTCAGTACAATTTCTAAAAATCAGAAAAATTAGAACATAGGAAAAACTAAATGCGACATATTTAAGAAATGTTATCAGTAAATTGGCTTCTCTTTTAGACTTATAAGCAAAATTAAAGATATTAGGGAGTTCAGAAATGTTATAATCACATGTGGTTAAGGAACTTAAGACAATATGGGTTAGGACTCTGATATATTCAAATATTGGAACATTCTCCATGTTAGCTTTCTCAGAAACCAGTTTTTTGTTGGTTTTTTGTTGTTTTTGTTTTTGTTTTTATTTTTGAAGAGTTACAAGTGATGTTAGAAACTATTCCCTTCAAATCCTTAACTTTGTAGAGGGAGAAAGTAAAATTACTTTGCTTAAGTGTAGTTAGTGGCAGATTCAAGACGGTCATCCAGTAGTCTTAAAACACGCAGCAGTGTTCTTTCCTTTGGATTATTATCCTAGTTCAGTAAAGCCATCGTTGTATATGAAGATGCATTATTACTGGCCATGTGTAACTGGAAGAATTGAAGCTACATCTCCGTCAAGCCTTGCTAGTTGAAAATCCAATCATTGTTTTGGAAATTAAATAAAAATCTGTACATGGGCTTTGAGGAATTAAAGAATTAGAAGCTCTTGCCCTGGAAGAGCTTATATTCAACTTGGTAAAATAAAAAGAAATATTAAAAATTTAAATATCAGAAAAAATAATTTAACAGCACGAGCTACCACAAGACAGATAAAGAATTGCCCAAAGAATGTATCATGTATCTGATAATCTAGCCTTTTAAAAAATTATACCTCCAGTAATAAAAACATCTGCCTTTGTAGCATTATTTAGTGGACAAACTATAAAGAGTAAAATACAAGGTAGAACAAAGCATACAAATGAAACAAGTTACCTCTTGAAGTTACTCAATACAATTCTGTCCCCAAGAGCACAAAGTGTGCCTCTACCTCACTTTTCTATGGTGCACATCAGTTGTGATCCCTAACATTGAGGTCACTGCCTTATCACAAGATATGTTGGCCAGCCTGAATTTTTATTTGGACACAGAATTTCCTAATCAATAAACATTTTTGAATCAAAAAAATACATTTAAAAATGGGGGAAAAAATAACTTAGATTTTGTATAAAACAACTCCAACTCTAGGAAGAGAAAGAAACTATTTCAAAAACAAAACTCCAATATTGTATAGATGGACTGGAGACTGTATGAAGGTAGGGTAGGGAACTAGAGTCAAGAATATCTGATAGGAAACTAGTAATTCAGGCATCAGGTGCATATCTCTTGTATCAGATGCTGAAAGGAGAGTCTAGAACAAAGCAGTGGTGATAAAGTAAGAACAGATGTAAGAGCCAAAGTCAGATAGATCTTGTTGATCTATTTGATTAAATGAGGGAAGGAGGCAGATGGACTTGAAGAAATCAAGGGTAAATCTCAGGCTTTTAGTTTAGATAACTGCAAGAATTCTTTACTTCATATTATTAAGAATAAAACATTTAATTTAGCTGTTGTCGACTTCCTTGAAGTCTTTTTTCTTAAATAGTTAGGACTCCTGCTTTCAAAAGATGAAGTAAATGTACTTTTCCCTATTTCTCTTGCCAAGTTCAAGTAAAAACTCTGGAGGTTATATACACATATATAAAACAAATAGAGACTGAAAAGTTGAGAGAAGACAACAGACTAGCTAGGAACTTGAGACGAAGGAAAAATACAGTGGCGAGTTCCCTGAATATTTTTTCCTATTCTGTCCCAGACTGAATACTAGAGAAGCTGGCAATTCAGAAACACCAATGGGCACAGACAAGAGGGGGAAAACAAAAGAAAAAAAAAAGCCCCGCCAAAAACCTACTCTCTCTAACCAAAGGACAAGGGGCATTCTAGTAAGAAAGAAAACTTTTTAAACAACCACTACATTCCAGTCAAACACCAGATAAAAATTGCAGTCCCTGCTCCCCACTCTCATCAGCAATGGTCATGTAGACGGCCTAGACTCCCACGCTTGTAGGAAGTAATAATGCATCTCAAGCCCCCCAACAAAGGAGGTGTCAGAGAAGGCCAAGTGGGAACCTGGAAATTTCATCCTAAGCCCAGAATTTCATCCACACCCAGCAGTAACAAGGAACTCCATTTTCTCCTGTGGACAAGGTATCAGAGACCCACTGGAGGCAGGACTTTCAACACTCAGCAGTAATGAAGGCATGGCCTCACAGTGTCAGTGAAGACCGTAAAATATTGTATTCCACCTTCACGCTCGGAGGCAGGACTTTCAACACTCAGCAGTAATGAAGGTGGAATACAATATTATACGGTCTTCACAGTGTCAGTATTCCACCTTCACGCTTTGGTAATAGGGATGCCTTCCTTTCCCCATTGGATGTATAAGAGACTCATGGAGTCAGGACTTTCACCACTGCTTGGGGGTATCATGACCACCTTCCCACATTATCAGTGGAATGTAGGTGGGTAGCAGTAACAAGGTACCCTTCCCCCTCCCAACCAGGATAGTATCACAAAGGCCTAGAGGGAAGTCTGAACTTCTACCTCTGCCCAGCAGTAACAAGGAGAGAGAACTCCCTCCTTGCCCATCACTGGTTGTCAACAGAAGCCAAGTAGAGAATCTGGACTTTACTCCCATCAACAATAACAAGGCAGCGCCGTGTTTTACCCATGAGAACGGTATCAAAGACCTGTGATAGCACAAGATTTAAATAAGACCCTGTCTTGTAACACAATACCCAAAATGTCCAGGTTTCAATCAAAAATCGCTCATAATGAAGATTCAAGATCTTGAACTGGATGATAAAAACAAATGCCAACACTAAGGTGGCATGATATTAAAATTATCTGACAAGAATTTCTAAATGGCCGTCATAAAATGCTTAATTACAAACACTTGAAAAAATGAGAAAAAGTCTCAGCGAAGATATAGAAGATATAAAGAAGAAACGAAATGAACTTTGAGAAAAGAATGCAATAACTGGCAAAAAAAAAAAATGGGTCAAAAGCATAACAAGGAGACAGAAGAAATAATTAGTGAATTAGCAGAACACAGAAATCACACAATCTGAACAGAAAAAATAGACCAAAAACAAACAAAAAAACAGGCCCCTGGAATTTGTGGAACTATAAAAAAATCTTAGTTATGTCATCAGAGACCTAGAAAGAAAGGAGAAAGATGGGCTAAAACGTTTTCAAGTGCTAAAAGAACTGTTAACCTAAAATTTTATATCCAGTGAAAATATGGTTCAGGAATGAAGGAGTAATCAAGACATTCTCAGATGGAAAAAACTAAGAAAATTTATCACCAGAGACCTACACTAAAAGAATAACAAAAGGAAGTTCTCTAAACAGGAAATATAAAAAGTAAAAACTATAAATCAAAGATGTAAATAAATGGAAAGATATTCCTTATCTATGGAATAGAAAATGCAACAGTCAAGATGCCAATTCTCCCCAAATTGATATATAGATTTAACGCAATTCCTATCAAAATTCCAGCAAAATTTTTATTGTAGATACAAACCACATTATTCAAAAATTTATATGGAAAGGCAAAGGAAGTAGAAAAGTTATAACAATTCTGAGAGAGAATCAAGTGAGAGGAATCACTCTACCAATTTCAAGACTGATTATATAGCCACGGTAATAAAGACTATGCATTATTGGTGGAGGGACCGAAACCAACCAGTGAATATAGAACTGAGCAATAGTCCGTAACACATATGACCAACAAATTTGTGCCAAAAGTGCAAAAGAAATTCAATGGAGGAAAGAAATTCTTTTCAAAAAATGGCGCATAAACTGAATATCCAAAGACAAAAAAAAGTATCTTGACCTAAATCTTGCACCTTACACAAAAATTAATTCAAGATAGATCAGAAATTTAAATGTAAAACAAACTATAAAATCTATAAAAAATATAAGAAAAAATCTTCAGGACCTAGGATTTGGTAGAGTTCTTAAATATGACACCAATACATGAAAAAACAATCCAATAAATTAGATTTCATCAAAATTAAACACTGTTGATCTTCAAAAGACCCTACTAAAAGAGAAGCTACAGAATAGAATATTTACAAATCACATTATCTGACAAAGGACCTATACCTACAATAAGAACTCTGAAAATTCAACATTAGAAAAACAAACAATCCAAACATAAAATGCACTAATGAAGAAACATTTCAACAAAGAGAAAAATGGAGGACAAATAATCACATGAAAATATGTGCAATACCATCAGCCATTAAGGAAATGCAAATTGAAAACCCTGAGACACACTTCTATCATAACAGCTAAAATAAAAAATACCAAATATTCATGAGAATATGAAAAAAATGGATTTTTCATAAACTGCTGATAGAAACATAAAATAGTACAGCCACTTTGGAAAATGGTCTGGCTGTTTTTTAAAAAACTAAACATGTAACTTACCACCTGACCCAACAATCAAAGTCCTGGGTATTTATCCCAGAGAAATGAAGACATATCTGTATAAAAACAGATAAACAATTGTTCATAGCAGCTTTATTTGTAATAGCTGAAAACTAATCAAAACATTCCTCAATGGATGAATAGTCGTACAAACTGTGGTGTATAAATACCATGGAATATGATTCAGAAATAAAAAGGAACAAACAAGAATTTGGATGGACTCAAGGAAATTATGCTGAGTGAAAAAAGCAAATCCTCCAAAGTCATAACCTTCATGATTCCATCAAAATGATGAAATAGTAGATGAACAGATTAATGGTAATATGTAAAAAGACAGCATAATGGAGAACCTTGTGGTAATAAAATACTTCTGTATCTTGATTGTAGTGGTGGTTACTCAAATCTACATGTGATAAAATGGTACAGAATTACTCATATATTGTACCCATGTCAAACTCCTGGTTTCGATATTATAATTAAGATATAACCATTGGAGGCAAATGATGTAGAGTACACAGGGACCTGTCTGTACTGTCTTCGTGACTTCACGTTGCAATCTATAACTATTTCAAAATAAAAGGTTAAAAATAACAACTATTGGATGATATACAATAAACTTCTAAAGGATTCCTTAGAGGGAAAAACTACCCCTCTATTAAATCTGTGTGACTAAGAAAGTAAATCAGCTTAGTCTGTGATTTTTTGGATTGGGGAGGGAGATTGGTTTTGAAAAACACTTTGCTGATGTTTACAGTTGAGAAATTACATCACAATATTATTGGTGTAATGTAAAAGTAGATTGTGTTACTTATGCGAAGGCATTAAAGAGTTAAAATTATTTAAAATGTACCTATATTTGACTGCATGTTATCTTTTCTCAGAGATTCAAATCTAAATACTGATGAGCTTAATTCCAAGAAATACATTCCTGCAAGCTTACTTCATATAGTAAGATTTCATTTTTTATATATAAAACATTTGCAATGCCAACAAAATAAAAGTAAAATGAACTAGAGCACCCTTAAAATGAATGAAACATAATTCTCCTCCAAAAGTTATACTTTTATTTATTTGATATTTCAATACCAGTAAAAAAATATACAAATGCACACATCCTTCAACCAGCCAATATTTTAATAATACACAATATTAACTGATATAAAAAGTGCTTTCACAATCTGTTACCACCTAAATAATTTTGACAGTAATAGATGCCCCACCATGATGCCTCACATCATATAATTTTCAAAAATGTGTTCTTTGACTTCTAACCTCTGCTCTTCTTTAGAATTACCTGTGAGGGGGAAAAAAAATGAAGATTCATATTATATCTATAGTAAATAAAACATAGTTCCTCAAAAAAAGTCAAATAGTCCTATGTGTACAATATGCAAAACTGAATTTATAAAAGCCTTTGCCTTGTAAATGGTCTTAGACTTCTACTTCTCTCAAAAAACATGAAATATGCCTAGCTTCTCAAAATTTGGTTTTATAGTCATTTGCAGATATTAATTTCTTCAACTGTAAGCCAAAAGTATCTAGATTAATGGTTCCTAACTTAAGGTTTATAGAAATTTAGTAATTCTGGGAGTTAAAAAATATTCCAAAACTTGAAAATCCTATTATAAATCAGACACTTAACAACTATAAAGCAATACAAATCCATTGTAATTCCAATTTTTTTTTTTTTAATTTTTATTTTTTTTAGGCGCGGCAACCCTTGGTTGACCTCACAGACTGTAAAGACCTTGTCAGCTTACAATCCCTTATTTTTTATTTTTCACGCCTACAGCATCTGGTCTTCCTAGGTGGTATCCCAAGTACTAACCAGGCCCGACACTGATTAAATTCCAAGATCAAACAGAATCGGCCTGTTCAGGGTGGCATGGCTGGAGACATAATATCAATTTCTTATATTTGGTCTGGAATTATATCAATTTAGAGACCAAAATTAGTCATCCTAAACTGAAAAGCTTGTTGGTAGACAATTTTCAAAACATATAACCCATGAGAGAAATAAAACAAAGAGACCTTTAGTTGTAAAAGACAGAGAGCATTAGACTAGAATATCTCCAAAAATTTTTTTCAAAGAAATGACCTACTTTTAGCTAAGTATACCTATCATTTATTAATAGAAACAAACCCTAAGTTTAAAATACACAATATACTCTTCAAGCTCTTAAACCTTGCTTTACCTGCAGAAAAATATTTATGACTTTATTAGTCTAGAAATTTGTTGGAATGTTTATAATTTTAAGAGAATTTAAAGCCCCTAAAAAAATGCCAGGACATGAACATTTCTAGGTTTCTGCAGAGGTCACCAAATAGGTCTACAACCCGGGTGAGTACTTCTCTATTCTATAAGATGTTAGTATGGGTACTGCAAAAGAAAAGTATTATGTACTCAAATGAATTTACAAAGTGCTCAGTATATTATGTACTCAAATTTACAAAATGTTAAGTTAAACAGAGTTCAACGAGTTTCTTTATCGCTAATTTCTCATAATCTTTTATAACTTTACATAACCATAGTTACATAAAGATGTTATATTGTGGAAAGCTGGACAAAAGGTACATGGGAACTCTACTATTTATGCATCTTCTGTGAGTCTATAATTACTTCAAAATAAAAACATTTTAAACAAAAGTATACAAAGATATAGACTGTCAAAAATAAGTTTCTCTCACACCATTTCCCTCTGCCTTGTCGTCAACCATGGTTGCCAATTTCTTGCACATTATTATAGAAACAAATTCTACATACGTAACATTGTGACTATTTAAGGAGGTATAGTATGTTAGTTTATCTAAATTTACCTTGTCCCCAGAAGCTTTTCATGGTGGGGCATCTATTAATATCAAGTGGAAATGATGATCTCAGGAACACTTTTAGAGAAAAAATTTGCCCTAGGCATTCTACTCTCACATTATATAGAAATGCTAGTAAGAAGCAATCTTCTTTGCTTTTATAAGTGATTTTATTCATAAGTCTCACAAATCTCAAAACAAAGTTAGAAAAACAATTATGTAAGTAGAAAAAATAATCAAGAAAAAAGTTTTGATAAATTTCAAAGTGATAAACCTTCTCAATTATATATAGCCTACCATAAACCATACAGATTACAAATATTCATTTTCTCCTAAATGGTGATAAAGCAGTGGCTAGGAATTTTTCCATCAGAAATCCATAATATACATATAAAGAAAATCAAACTCCATTATTAAAATCCATTAACATGAAAAGTCAAGTGTCAACTGAGTCAACAAAGCTGAATAATGAAACTATATCAAGCAGAGGTGATAAACCAAGTAGTATTTTTTAAGGTAATTCTTGCTCAAGAAAAGAGATTCAGACTTTACCTTTGCTGCAGCCAGTACATGATCCTTTTTAATGATTCCAGACTTATTCTCACAAGCATTTGTCCTGGACTCTTCTGCCAATCGATGAAGAAACAATAAACAGTTTAGATGCACCTTAAAAAGAGAAAATTTAAAAGGATTTTTAAACTCAAACATAAATGATTTCAAATAATGACTTTTAAAAATAAAAGATCCCAAAATTTATTGTTGTGCTATTTAGTTTTGTGATTCAGTCAATTAACTTGTATTTAAGGTAACAGAATTCCGTTACTATAGGTCCATCTTAGATCCCATACAAAGGAGACTAAGTTATTGTAATACATGAAACAAGGCTATGTAAGGCTGACCAAAGACCATAGACAATAACAGTATTGTAAAGCACCATTAGATCAAAACTTATGTAGGGTTCTATCAAGTAATAAATATTCTTGCTTCTGATTCCAAATAAGTTTAAATTTATAATGTATTTTTTTTAATTTCTCGGAACTTTTAAATCAAAACTTATCAACAACTATATTTAAGACTAATCATCTCTCATTCTACAGTCCAAAGTCTAAAGATTTTTTAACCAGGTATTGACATATCTATTCAAAAATATGTTAATAATTCTAAAAGTTTACTGAATTGAAAATTGTATACACAAATGTTACTTGTCATCTGACAATATCAAAATAATCATATCAATAATTTATAAGGCACCTTTTAAGAAATTTTTTAAAATAGATAATATAAGCAGACAGTACAAAATTTAAGTCCACAAAGGACTGCAGTTATGTGAGTTATTAGCACTGTGGAAATCTAGGAAAATGGTACGTATGTATTCTTTACTACTTCTGCCACTTCTTGTGAATCTGTAATTCTTTCAAAAATATAAAGCAGAAGAGTATACAAAAGGGTAAACTGTCAAAAATAAATCCACCTTCCACATCACCCCCAGTCAAACATGGTTGCCAGTTTCTTGCATATTCTTATAGAAACAAGCTCTACATATAAGCAAAATGTACATATGTACTTCATTATTTAACTTCATTTTCTGAATATGTAAAATAACATTTGTTAATATTTTAATCAAAATTCACTATCCAAACCAAAGTGCTTTTCCATCAATCTACACACACAAACCTTGAAAACAGTTCAACTAGAGCATAAAATCCAAGCAAGAGACAATGTGAAGTGAGCTGCAGTCCTATCTCAATTCTTTCTCTAGGATCATAGCTAGTGCTCTTTTATTTAAATTACTGGTAATGTTTTACCCATCTTTTGCTTCTGCTCAGTGCCTGAGGACACTACCAATTTAGGTCCAATTAGACAGTATCTTTAACATATAATTTCTTTGGTCATTTACATAATAATACACTTTTTGCATTATAATTAATACAGAAGAATTAATACATACTACCTTATATGCTCCCCCACAGTTTATTAAATGTTAAATAACTAGGCAATGTGTTTTAAATTATTTATGTTACGCAGAAATCTTTAGTGAATTGTTATAGATGTTTAAGAATGTTTTAGTGATGTTTGCGAAAAATATAGTTTGGGAATTTAAATTTAATAAGAACATATGGAAGGACATATTCTTTTGGTACTTCTTTTGATGTACTGTCTTCTTTAATTCTTACAAGAACTCAGATGTAAAGCACCCAATTTTGATTCTTTACATTATTATATCATATCATTCATTAAAAAAATAACTTCCAATGATATCCCATTTCTTTTGCAGCAAAAACAAGTGCATAATATGGCACAATTTCCTCTGTTAATCTATATTTTCTACTTCTAAAGATAAATAACTTCCAGATGCCCTCAGGATAAATTCCAAATTCCTTAATACTAAATTCCACTGGACTAGGCTTTTCCAGTTTCATCTCTTACCTTTCTCAACTTCCAGTTCCACACTAGGTCTTTGAACTTCTTTCAGTAATCAAATACGATCTTGCCTACAAGCATCCTATTAGCTTGTAGACTTTTTTGAGAAGCCCAACTTCCCCCAGTATGTAAGGTTATGTAGACCCAAGGCACCCTGAACTTCCTTTCAATGCACATGCTACATACATCATGCAGCAATCTTTCACCTGTCTTCCACAATGTATTATAAGGGTAAGAATTCTATCTTTCCCAACATTGTATCCTCAGTGACCTTTAGCCAATGACCCAATATGTAGTAGCCACTCAATAATTATTATTGCATAAACAAAAAGTCCCTCCATAGTTCCCCAAATTAGGTCAAAAAAAATTTTTTTTCAGTCAATTCCAATAAACTATACTGTTTTGAGATTTGGTTATATCATTAACCTACATGGAAGTCCTTTCCTCTTCATGGTCATGAGCCATATATACCAAGAAAAATTAATATTTCTTTATTTTTGATGTCACACAGGTTTTAAGGAACTTATCCGTCATAAAACTGTTGAGTGGTAGCACTCAAATGCACTAAGGTTTAAATTAAAATGGTCAGAACAAAAACAAATTTTTAGGTATTTAGCTATCATTCAAATTTGAAAAGTATAAGCCATTCCATTAAGAATTTACACTGAAAAAAATATCAGCTTTGAAAGGTAATTCAAAAGATAATTTACCAAAAAAAGATGGCCATTTTTTGACAATCTCAATTGACCAAAAAGATTGGGCCACCTGACTTCCTCCTACCTTCATCATAGCACTTTTGAGTTTTACATAAACCACAATGCACTCAGATATTTCACCAATTCCTCAGTGATAAATCTAAAAACTGAGCCACAAAAAAGCTGAACAATTTATTCAGATTAATAGATGTACTCACTGGTACTGGCCCTGGAGGTACACAATCAAATAAAACAACAAAAAGCTGGTTCAGAACTATGAAATAACACAAAGAAATTATAAGTAAAATGTCAGAAATAATAACCAATCTATATATAGTTGCCATGTAGTCCTGACATTAATTGTACATTCAGAATGTTCAAGGTATTATACTAAACATAAGGAATACAAATAGTCCCAAAGTTTCCAGTTCAATAGGAGACACAAACCTACAAAGAAATTAGACAGATGTGTGACAATAGAAAATAGAAGAAGGTAAAGTTGATCCTTTCTAAGATTAAGGAAAGCTTCACTGAAGAAATAGCATTTGAACTGGATTTTGAAAGAATTGGGAGTTTGCCGAGTGAAGTGAGGACATCTTCAGGCAGAAGAAATATTTATATCAAAGACAGCATAAAAGTTGATTAGTGTTATGTTAAAGATAATGGGAGACACAAAAGAGATATGCATAATTCCTTCCCCTCAAGAAGTGGCATATCACACTAGGAAACAACATTGACACATGAAACTCTTAGAGAACAGTGTCAAAGTCCCAATAGCTAAACTGTATATACACTTTTACTGCTATTAAAGTTCAGAAAAAAAGAAATAAGAACAGACTGCCTTAATGGTAGAAAAGTTTATAAAAGATGTGAGACACCTTCTGGGTAAGATTATGAAGTGTCAGTGGTAAGCAGAAAACCATAAGCAAAGAAATCAGGGTGGTAGGTAGCAGATACAGGAGGACACTGAAGAAAAATTAATGAAAGCCAAAGAAAAAGATAAGACCTAGGAATAGATGGCGGCCTGAAGAAATTCCTTTCCCTTACCACTACAACTGCTTGGAATGTCATCTCTTCTTTCAAGCACCACCTGGATCCCCCTCTACAATATAGCCCACATGTCCGTAGTTCACTTTGGGGCAGACAGGTGGTAGAAGTGGGAGGAATATAATCCCTTGAGTAATTTCTGCCAAACAATCTAGAGCCTCCTAGAAATTCTTGAGCAGGTCTTTCTTCCCCCTCCATTTTGAAGTCCAGCACAGTGAAAACTCCTAAAAATGTCTTGTAAATCAATTTCACTTTAATCCAACTCACTTGTGCCAACTTTATCACCACTGTGAGAGGTGTACAAAACAGTATATATTGTCTTTTCTTATGAGGCCTAAGAAAGGAAGAAAAAGGAGTGGAGCTAGAAAGGCTACTTTTCCAAGCAAAAAAAAAAAGTTTTGTTTTGGCTTCAGAGACCAAATAAAGGAAAAATGAAGACAATTTTATAGTAGTCTAGCAAAAAGAGAAACCCTGCAAGTAGGTGACAGATGGGAAGGCAGTAAAGTGGGAGGAAAGAAAACTAAACAGTGTAGCTTAAGAACAGATGGAATGAATGATGCATTCTGAAGACACTCTCCATGCCATATATGTTAGCCACAATTCTTTATCTTGATCTCCTGAAAATTAAGTGCCCACTTATAATGATCCCTTTATTCAAAGAGCTCTTGTGACAAACCAGAGGAGGTACCTCCCATGGTTTAAACCTAGGGAAACTGTTCATTCTGCTAGAGGGATATATGTTCCAGGCATTCAACATAAAAACTCTGAATTTATTTCAAGACAGAAATATTACACAGTGGTTTGGTTGTGGCTATTGACTAGGTAAGCATTATGCTGCACGTATTATGAGTCGGATAAACAAGTTTTAACGGTCTAGCTTGAAAACTGAACTAAAAGGTGTTCTAAAAAAACGAATTCAGAGCTGAGAGCATAATATAAATTTTTGAATCCGGGTTTTACAATTAGTAGAGTAAATAAGGCAATATATTTGGTTAACAACGTAAAAAAAAAAAAAAAAGGCATGTCAGTAATGCCTTTTACAATACTTAAATAAAAATAACCCGGCCTGAATTCCAAATCTACTTTTAAAAAACTATCCTTCAAACCTTTGAAAAGTACACTAAGCACTGCGCCAGACTGCTCCTGAACAGCTCTATTTAAAAGCTATAAACAAGAATTTAACGTTAGTTCTCTCCTTAAGATGATGTGGCTAATAGCCTCCCGTAAAAAAAGGTCTAGATATCTACATTTCAGTGGGCCCCGGTACAATTAAACATCATGAGTATGAACTGACATGACAGACTGGGGCAAACCTGTCTAGTCATTGCTGTAAACGCCTTAAACATAGGCCTGAAAGAACTAGATTTCCTGGGGGCCGCGAAATCAAGGCTGGGGTGTATTTCCCCTACCTCGCCCTGCCCCGCTTCAGGCCCAAGAAGAAACAGGATCTCACCAATAGGTCGCCACTTGTCTCTAGACGAAGGTGAGGCTTCTGTCGTTTGAAGACGCGCTTTAGAAAGCCGCGGGGAGCCTTGCGCCTTATTCGCTGCTTCTGAGAGACTGTAGTCGAGAACGCCATCTTCTCCTTCAGGCACCAGCGGCCTCAGCTTCCGAAGTCCTCCCTGCACCGCACAGAAGCTTACGTTAGCCGGGAGAGCAAAAACAACTCGGTCGCTAAATCACTTCTTTATACCCGAGATCATGGCCTGAACCTTTGAATCCGCCGCCAAAGGAGCGCGCCCGGCGCTCTGTAGTGACGTCAGCCCCGCGCAAGCCCCGCCCCCGAAGACACCCGTTGTTACTAGAAAACACCCGCGGTGGGCGCCCGGTGATGTCATTAAAGGGCCCCGGCCTCCTTTAACTTCAATCGCCCTTTTTAGTATGCCTGCCCTATAGAGCTATTTCTCCTATGTTCTATAAAGATGTGGGGAAATTGTGGAAAATGGTGGTATGCCAGGACAGCTACACTGACTCTCCAAGCTCTCTGTACTGAGCTCAACAGCAACAGACTAAAAAGTAGATGAATAGGAAGAACTTTGTGATGTTTTATCAGGATTCGTAAAGAACAAAAGCCTTCCTAGCAAGGCATGATTTTCTGATATTAACAGCTAACACTTTATGCTTTTGTAGAATTTCATTTGATCTTACCTGAGATCTTTTTATCCCAGCTTTTTACAAATGCTGCTCCCTTTAATTTTAAGGTCCCGCCACTTACCCTTGCAATAACTTGAGGTGGTCTAAATATTACCTCATTGAAAAACTTTGCTACTTCTCTAAGCAATTAACTTTCCTATCTCCTGTATTAACATATAGGTAGTTCTCAAAGTTCATCCTGCATCAAATGGAGCATCACTCCTGGGGCTTCCAAGTCATTAAGTCTATATGGGACTTGAGAATTTACATTTCTAATCAGTACTCAGACCATGTTGTCATTGCTAGTCTGAGGACCACTCTGAGATCACTCCGATTTTCATTGCATCTCTAATACTATCTATGTAGTAATTATTGTGATTTCAGTATCCACACAGAAGATCCTTCTATCCGGCCTTTCATTTCCAAGACCTCCCCTGTCAGTTATCTTACTTTTTTACCCTATGAGTCACTTATACCTGTGGTCATACACTAAGACTTGTCATTACCAAATAGCATACCCTTCCTATTCTCAATTCAATAGACTAGCTCTTCAGCTTCGTCTCTGATCTTTTAAACTCCCTTCAGTACCCCAATTCCAGCAATTTGTAGATGTCATTGGGATCACTGTCCTTCATTTCTACCACATCCCTAACCTTACTCTACTTATCCTCCCTCCTGTGGTCCATTATACATCATTCTAATATTCCCTTGCGTTTTCCTCAGCTCTCTAGCCATTCCTTCTTTTTCCCCTCATACTCACCTGACAAAACCTGCTCAAGTTAAAATCTCGATCCATTCTATGTTTGCATCTGTGAATTGATGTTGGCTTAAGAAAGACAAGTCTCAATTTAAATTCATGAGCACTCAAGTGGGCTGTGAGTTATCTTTTGCTATTTCCTAAGTTCTTTCATTCACCCATTCTCTTTCTCAAACCTTCCCTACACTCCCTACCCCATCCTCAACCTCAGTTGATGACATTGCTTCACTAACAAAATAGAAGCTCTCCCATAGAGACATCCCATCACCACATCTACCCATCAGTCTCCACCTGCTCCCATAGATGAACCATCTAAGACAACTATTCCATTTGTGCCCTAGATCCCAAGTCCCTCTCTTCCTTAAGAACATTCTCTCTCTGGCAATTCTCTCACTTCCTTTATGGATTTTCCTACTTAGCTATTTTTTTTTCCCATTTTCACACTCACGTGCTATCTCCAGCCTTTTCAAAATGCTCTCAATCCTCAGCTACTGCCCTTTCACAAGCAAACTAGAAAGTGTTGGCTAAATTCTATGTCTCCAATTCCTTTCCTCCTTGAAGCCACTGCAACCAGACTTTTATATCTATCTCTCCACCAAAATTGCTTTGGTCAGCATGATCAAGAATATAACACATTTACATCCAATGGTCAATTCTCAGCCTTTGGGTTATTTGACTAACCGGGAATATTTGTTGAGTTCTATGATTCTTTCCTCCAAGACACAATTTCTTTAATTGGATACTATTCCCTTTTTTGTTTTCCTCATACCTGATGGCCCTTCAGTCCCCTTTCTGTTTCCTCCTTGTGTCCTTTATCTCTAAATTCTAGAGTACCCCAGGACTCAGTCCCGAGGTTTCTTTTCTATCTATACTCACTCCCTATGTGATCTCATTCAAATTACCAAAATTACATCTCCAGCTGATTCCCTTCCCTAATCAGATATGTGTATCCAACTCCACTGGACTGAAATTTTAAGTCATCTTAAATTTAACACATCCGAAATTAATTCTTGATACACCTCTATACCACAATCTGGCTCCTCCCACCATCTTCCCTATTACAGCTGATAGCATTTTCATCTTTCCAATTACTCAAGCCAAATCTTGGAATGATGCTTAGCTCCTCTTTTTCTCTCATCTTACATTCAATCTTTTAGTAAATTCTGTCAGTTTTACTTGCAGTATCTGATCACTTTTGTCCAAGCCACCCTTATCTCTCACTTGAATAATTTCAATGCCCTACTGTGTTGTAGCCTGTTTCTATTTATCCCCAGTAGAAGAGCCAGATTTAAGTTTGATTATGTCATTCTTCTCCTCAAATCCTTTCCATTTCCCTCAAAATAAAAGTCCCTACTATGACTTATGAAGCCTTACCTGCCCTCCAAGTGCAAACACACTTACAACTGTACAATGAACTCTGATCTTCCACAACTCAGCAGCTCACTCTCTTCCAGCTGTATTAGCCTGCTTGATGTTTCTCAGACACACATGAAATCTATCGAACACACCAAACAGTCCTCCATCATGTGTTTTGCACTTACTATTCCCTCTGCCAAGAATACTTTTTCCCCATTTATCTGCATAGGTGTCATTATTACTCCTTCAGTTTTCTGACAAGTATGAGAGAGATGTATACACATATATACCTAGAAATACACATGCACACAAACACATATACAGGTCAAGTAGCAAGCAGAGGCTGAGATATCTTCTCAGCTCAGTATTCATTGACATTATGTTGGTAGCTAAAAACTGGTCATGGTAGAAATATTACTAACGTAACTTTGCATATATCCCTGATGACCTGGACATCCTAACTTTCTTTCTGGTTTATTTTTCTACATAGCACTTTTCATTAATATTTGCTTCTGTGTATAGAAAAATATTATTGTAGCTTTACTTATAATAAAAATAATTGGAGACAAATAACATTCATTAAGAAGTAAACACATATTGCTATATGTATTAACTTCCTATTGCTGAACTGTAACAAATTCCCACAAACTTAATGGCTTAAAACAATACAAATTTGTCATCTTACAGTTCTGGATGTCAGGAGTCCTAAAATCAAGGTGTCAGCAACACTGCCTACCTTCTGGAGGCTCTTAAGGGAGAATCTGTTTCTTTGTCGATTTCAGCTTCTAGAGTCCACTTCCATTCTTTAGCTCAAGGCCCTTTCTTCCATCTTGAAAGTGCATCACTTTACCTTCTGTTTCAATCAGCACTTCTCCTTTTTCTGATTCTGATCCTCCTGACTTCCCCTTCTAAGAACCCTTGTTATTACATTGGGCCTACCCAGATAATCCAGAAAAATTTCCCAAGATCTTTAACTTGAACACATCTGCAAAGTGTTTTTTGCCACATAAAATAACATTTTCATATTTTAGAGATGAGGACATAGACATCTTTTCGGAGTCATTATTCTACTACAGGTTCTCTTCCTGGACTTGATTCTAGAGTAGAGCTGTTCAGTTGAACTTTCTTCAATGACCATATCTGACTATAGGTTTGTCTATATCTGTTCTGCCCAAGACAGTAGCAACATGTGGCTATTAAGCATTTGAAATAGGGCTAGTATGACTAACAATATTAATTTCATTTAAATATAATTAATTTACATTTATATTTAATAGCCACAGATCTCTAGTGGCATCTATATTGGACAGTGAAGTTAGAGTAAACTGAAGGTAAATCGAACAAGTAATTCTCTCTGGCAATTTTGTAGATGTGTGGAAGCAAGGGGAGAGGATTCAAAGAGGACTTTCAATTAACCTGAATTTTTTCATATATTTTACAATGAAAATACTTACTGTTTTAAATTTTTTTAAATGTTTAAGATAATATTTAAGAAGACTATGAGGATAATAATTTTATTTATCCCCGTAATAAAGTATGTTCCTATACATTATCTTATTTGACCTTAACAAAACTCTGATATTGGTAGAGCTGGTATGAATGTAATTATTTCTATTTTACATGAAATTATATAGTCAGAGAGTTTAAGTGGCCTAAACTAAAAAAGTGTATGAAGAAGAGTTAAGACATTAACCCTGGTGTTTTAATTTTCCAATATGTTATACTGTCTTTCAGTATGTATGTATGTATGTATGTATATGCACCTACATTCTGCTTAATAGCTTTCCTTTAAAAACTTTATTTTTATAGACTTTTTTCTTCATTTATTAAAGAGTTACAGAGTAAATCACTAGAAAATTTCATCACGACCTAAATTTTCAAAACATTTTCCTTTTTAAATGTTTTTTCAGTAATTTTCTTTGATTCGAAGGGTTAAAAAATCACAAGACAGCTAGAAAGCTAGC
>NW_006494612.1:17075573-17084043 GCF_000325575.1 Pteropus alecto | reverse complement strand
CTTGAGTATGAAGAGCCTTGAACTCCAAATCCAGGGAAAGTGAAAGGGAGTGTAAATAGGAAGGACAAGACCTAGACAGAAGTAGCATTGACACTAAAAGAACAAATACATCCCTTTCTTTATCCTACCCATTTCTTCTTCTGATGTAAATTTGGCCCTTATTTGAAAAGGGCAAGGTCCCTTTGATACCGCCGTTTACTTTGGGAAGACAAAAAAAAAATTTCTTCAAGAAAAATTATTGAAGAATTTACCCCCTCTCATGCTATTCTAAGGAGTTGGTGTACATGAGAAACAATTATAATTATATTAAGCTATTGAGAACTTTTGCCTTTTTTGATGACATCTGTTGATGTCTGCTAAAATTAAATAGTGATGCATTTGTTTCTAAGAATCTATCCTAAAGAAATTATCCAAAATATGAAATATGTTTTATGCAGAGATTTAAAAATATTTTTAAAAATATCTAAGTGTAAATTTGAATATATACATTTGGTTAACTATATGGTCATATTAAAAATGACATTTATGAAAATTTTTAACAGCTCAGAAGAAAACCCATGTTAATGGCAAGTGTGAGAAAAATATCTATATACCGAGGTAAATATAATATAATATAAAGAATATTGAAAAACATGAACACACACACACAACACTGGGAAGAAATGTACCAAAATATGGACATAGTTTTTAGGTAATGGGAATAGGAATGATTGTTTTATTATTTTAAATGTCCAATTTTCTGTAATATACTAAAAAAAAGAAACGAGACATTTTATATTTCAGCTAATTGATGTTGTATGTAGTTTAAAATGTTTACTAAATAACTGTCATTAAAATATTTCTCTAAGAAAATTACTTACATCAAGAAAACTTTAAAAATTAATTTGCAACACAATCTGGTGTTTGACACAATCTTAGGAAGTCATTTGATTTTGCTTTTCATAAATTGCACTAATACACACATATAGAATAATTTACTAGGTACTGTATTCCTATGAATTAACATTTTTATTTTTTATTGTTTTTTTAATAGAACTTTATTTCCTCATGGTTCTGGGGGCTGGAAGTCCGAGATTAAGGTGTTGGCAAGGTTGGTTTCTCTGGAGACCTCTCTCTTTGGCTTGTAGATGGCCATATTCAGATTGAATATGGAATGGTTATAGGGATGCAAAATTATTTTCCAGTATTAATGAAAGATATTGAATTTGAAACAAATTTTTGTTATGAATGCCAGAAACCTTAGACTTTTTAATGTGTTCCATGATTGGCTAGGACATAGTAATCCAAAAGAAACAGATATTGCAAAGAAATATTAAGTGAAAATGAAATTCATAAATTGGATTAAAAGCTACAATGCTAACAATAATTTTTCTGTAACATTTTATTATCAGTTCATATGCTATGAAAAAAAATTTCTATTGGAACATTATTTGGAACAGACTAGGGCAAAAGAAGAGAAACTGCAATTTAAAAATTTTACTCAGCTAATGATGGTGCCACAACAAATCATCAAGTTTTTTGTTGTTGTTGTTGTTTTGTTTTCGTTTGCTTTTGTTTTCTATTTTAGTGACTCCAGGGAGTTTTCAAACTGGCACTGCTTTCTATGGATAAATTGTTAAGAATTCTGTAATTTTCTATTTATTTAATGTGATAAAATTACTTCTCTATTGGAAATGTAGAGAATAAATATAGAGAATAATAAAACAGAGAGAAGAATCCACTTAGGAAATGTTTGATCCAACCTAGTAAAGTGGTTTATGTTATAAAAATTGACTTAAATTAGCTTTGTAGTATTATTAGAGTAGCCATGGCAATAACAAAATTGTCTTAGGCATTATTGAAAACTAATTTTTTAAAGTGAGCACATCATTAAACTTGATCTTCTGTAAACATATCTATGTTCCAGGAAGAACAAAGGAGGAAATGAAAGTGACACATGCACCTCACCCCCTTTTATTAAGGTCAATATCTGAAAGTTGCACATACCACATCATTTCTATTCCTTTGAACAGAACTCTTATACATGACCACACCAAGATGCAAATAGGGTAGAAATACCATATGTATTTGGGCTACTGTGTGTCCAGCTAAAAAATCAAAAATTATGTAAATAACCATCAGCTTCTAACATGGGAGGTTTTACTAGGGATCAGTATAAATAAAGATTAAAATGGATTTTGAAGTCAAATTAACTGAAATCTGAGTACAAGTCTATCACTTATTAGCTTTGAGACCTTGGGAAAGTGGGTTAATCTCTCTAAATATGATTTTATCATCTGAAAATGAGGGAATACCTAATACTATCACTATAGTGTGTATTTCCCATATTTTGTCTGCCTTCCTATTTTGGCAGGAAATAATTATTGCATGAGTCTTTTAAAGCTGTCATCATACTACATAACAAACAATTTTTATGTATATCAAATACTCCTATTATTATTTGTTATTATTTTCTCTTACACATTTTTTAACAAAATATTAACCATTATATTCTATGATTAGTCATTTTCATAATCATATACCAAATAAAGAGTTGTGTTTTAAAGGGGAAAAAATCTTGCATTTGACTGCACAGCAAATGATTAAAATGGTATCCTTATAATATCCTCCAAAATCCAAGCTTCTTAGTCTCTCTATGCATCTATCTCTGTACATACATTTATAATGAAAAATTAGAGAACATGTACAGAAACTAACCAGCAGCAGCAAGTACAAGGGAAGTAACAAACACCTTAAACAGATCCTCAAGACCATCAGATAAATAAATGATTGAATATAAGATATAAAATAAATATTTAATTTTTTAAATTAGAAAGTAAACTATTACAAAAAAAATTTTTTCAAAAATAAAATATCAGTAAATTTTAGGAATATTATTTGAAATTAAATATCAGTAAATTTTAGGAATATTATTTGAAATTAAATAATTAATTAAACAAGATAGAAAAAGTAAAATAGAAAAGTAGACTTAAAAATTGAGAAAATTACAAAGCTATGGAAAAGATGTAAGGGAATTTTTAAAATATGAAGAAAAAATAAGAGTTATAGGAGACAATAGACTGAATGAAAAAGAAAAAATATCTAAAAGATAATGACTAGAATTTTTCAGAACTGAATTTTCACTTTCAAGGAACATTATGAATCTCAGGCTGGATATATAAAACAAAATCCATATCTAGAAACATATTAGGAAAACTGCTGAATATTTTAACAAAGAAAATATAGTAAATGCATCTAGAGATTAACCAGGAAAGAAGATAAATAAACTTAGAACATAATTAAAACTACTTAAAGCTAATAACACTCAATGTAGAATTTTATAACTAAACTATCATTTGGAACTGAGGGCAATATAAACGACATTTTCAGACAAACTAAAATTCTCATTCCCATCAACAGCTTTCACAGAAAGAATGTTTAATGGATGTCCTTCAAGAAGAAAGACATTAAAACAAAAAAGAAATTGAGTGTGAACAGTAATACACAAGTTAATAAATCTAAATGAACATTGATTCTAGAAAATAAAAATAATATTTAATTTGGGAGAAGTTGGTGGAAGTTAAATCTTGGACAAAAACGACATGTGAGATAAGAGAAACAATAATCAGAATGAAAAGAAAATAGTCAGATGTTCTTTCATTTTGGTGAAGGAAGTAAAAATGTTCTATAACTCCATGTTTTATTAAGCATGTGTTTTAAAATATTAAAGGATTTTTTTTAATGAAAAGGAAAAGAAGATATAACTTGCTCCAAAAATAAAAATCCAAAAGAAATCAGAATTAACCAAAGTCAGAAGGTACAAAATCAGCATTATATCCACAAGTATATGAGACAAAAAAATTTTTTTGAAAGAGAATTGAAACATCAGTATTCTGAAAATGATTAACTACATAAAAGCCACAGAGAGAATTATTGAAAAGAAAAATAGATTAAAGAAAATTATCCAGACTGTAGAACAGAGACATAAAATTATAGAAACTACTAAGAATTTTAGAGATGTTGAAGATAGAATGAGATTGTTCAACATAAATTAAAACGAGTCACAGACCGAAGGAATAGAGAGAATAAGGCAATATGTTTTTAAATGGCTAATTTTCCAGAGCTGACAGAAGATACAAAATCTCAGATTCCTAAAATATAAGCAGAAAAAAAGAAATTAATATATGATAAATGCATCATAGAAAAACTGCAGAAAAATCTAAGCAATAGGAGTGGTCTTAAAAAGAGCGAAATGAAAGGGAAAGTTCTTACAGATTTTTATGAAGATATATAATTTTAAGATAAAAACTAGATAAGGACAATAGAAGAAAAATATAAGAAGATTGTATTTATGAACTAGACATAAATTTTAAATAAATATCTTAGCAAAAAATATAATAAGGCAGCAATATATTAAAAAATATATTTAACCCAGGAATGTAATGATTATTAACTTTGGAACAGCTACTAATATAATTTCACCACAGTAACACATTAAAAAAAAAAAAAAATCATATGAACACTTCAATAGAAGTAAAACAATTTTGGTAAAATTTGTCATACATTTACAACTTAATAAAACTACTAGCAAGCTAAAAATAGAAGGGAACTTCTCTGAGAAAGGTTATCTATCAAAACTCAGTGCAGATAAAAACATTATAAGCAATCTGTTATAATTCAGAAGCAAGATGGAGATATAGATGATCACTGCTTCTAGTCGGCATCAGATTAGAACATTTTTCCAGTGGAAAAAAAGGCAAAAGAGAGTTATAAAAACTTAGGAATAGAATAAAGAAAAATTTGGAATTGTAGAAAGAAAACTGTGGCTATTTGTAGAAAATACTGTGAGAATCTGCAGATAACTTCATAGAGTAAAAGAGGTTAGAAAGTTTGTTTGATGTGAGCTCAGTATATAAAAGCAATAGTGGTCAATATACTCACACAACGACGGAAAAATGTACTTTTAAAAGGTATTATCTACAATAGTAACAAAAACTATAAATTTCCTGAGAATAATTCTAATAAATGGGGTACAACAACCTTTATGGAGAATATAGTAAAACATTACTCAAAGACATATAAAAGTCTTAAATAAAGAAATATTATAACATGTTTATGAATAGCAATCATAAGTAATAAAAATATGACTATTTCTCCAAAAGTTAATCCATAAAATAGTGCAATTTCAGTCCACAGGACTTTTCTAGGACCTAACAAGCAGATCCAAAAATGTATATGCAAAAGTAAAGGCACAGGAATAGAAACTGGAATAGAAAGTAAACATATGAAAATATGCTTAAAATCATAGAGATATAAATTTAAATAGCAATGAGATACAATTTCAGAATCATCAGATTGGCATAAACTATTAGGTCAGATAATATCAAATTTTTGTGAGATGTGAGGAAAGGCAAGTTATTTATATATTCCTGGAGGGATTGTAAAAGATCAAAAAAAGATGTGTATAATATACTAAACAGAAATTGTTCTGAGTTTTTGCCCTTAAAAAACTTTCACACACACGCACAAAGTAGTATCTACAAGGATGGTCACTGAGTACACTTTATAACAACAAAACTTTAGAAAACTACAATTATCCCCAATAACTCACTTACTCATGCAGTAGAATAATGTCATATAGCTGTTAAAATTATTGAAATCTATATGTATTAATATGGCTAAATCTGGAAAACATAATGTTGTATAAAAACAGTAGCTGCAGAAACTTACATGTAGTATGGTAACACTGATATAAAAATGTTCAGATATAAAACAGCAATATAGTTTTACATACATAATAAGCATATTAGCACACAAAGGAATGACACATACCAACTGCAAGGTAGTGATTGCTCTAGAAATGGAGGAAAGGCTAAGTGATGGGTCTTCAGCTCTTTCTGATTCTTAAATCCAACAAAAAAAATATTCACAAAGATTGAAACTAGTATAACAAATAAGAAGAGCTATATTCTTTCAGTGGTTAGAACATATTTTTATATGTTTAAAGTTCCATAATTACATTTAAAAAATACTCCTACATGTGCATAAAGCTATATGTACATAGATTTTTATTGCAGCATTTATTATAATTGCAAAAAATATATAATCAACTGAATATCCATAGAGAAACGAATAAGTAAATTACAGTACATCATACCCAGAAATACTATTAAAGAGTAGTGTAAAACTTTATTAGCGTGTGTTCAGTTGATTGCATTGATGCCTCCAATTCTTTTCTCCTCCCATCCATGGCAAAGCATTCTGCCCCACTCTTTACCTCTAGGCTGGACTACAAACCTTGCATTGCCCAATGGAATGTTATCAAAACATGACACAACCGAAGGTGAGAAAAGTTCTTGTGCATGAGACTTGCTTTCTTCCTGCTCTTGCTGCTTCACCAGAACCATGAGAACATGTAGAGGCTAGCTTGCTGTGGAAATATGAGACAGATCTGGAGGTGAGTTCCGTCATCACTGTGCTGGCCATCCTACACTAACCAGTCCCCTTGGAGCCTCCAACAAACAAGAGATAGATGTTTAAGATAGTCCCGCTAAGATTAGTCAGGCTACACCTAGATCAATAAGAATGCCTAGCCAATCATAAATTCGTAAGACAAAAATTAATAGTTTTAATCCTTTTACCAAAATGGTAAATTATGAAGGAAAATTCTGATTTGAAAATGACTCGTGGAATCTTTACAATGTCACTTTTTAATCAGAATTTTTCCTGATAATTTACCGTTCAAGTACAAGAACTGAAACGGCATTCTTTACCATTACTTACCCATAAATGTCACCTTCTAAATTGGCTCTAAAGCAGGGGACCCCAACCCCAGGCCTCAGACCATACTGTCTGTGGCCTGTTAGGAATGGGCCACACAGCAGGAGGTGAGCTCTGGGAAGGAAGCCTCATCTGTATTTGCACCCTCTCCCCAGAGCTAGCATCACCACCTCAGCTCTACTTCATATCATCGGGTTTTGGATTCTCATCGGAGCACCGGACCATGGTGACAAAAAATTTGGGGACCGCTGATCTAAAGGAATTGAATTTGTATTCAGTACTCTAGTTATAATTAGTATCTAGAAATTTATGTTTACTAAGGATTTAGACTTAGAAAACCTTAGTTTATATCAGAAACAAATTTCTGTAAGAATCAGTTGCTTCCCCAATATAACATTTTAACAAGCTGTTAAAGAGAATTATTAACAGGGTTTTAAATAAATCTAAAAGCAGTTTCTTCACATTAAAAATGCAAATAAATTTTACAATTGTAGAAGCATAAAATTGAAAGAATCCACAAAAGATTGCTTGGTTCTGACACCTGGTAAATAAGTTAAAATTTTAAGTCAGCATTCATCCTAGGATATAAGTTGGTACGTATCTCTTTATTTATCTCTGCTTTCTATTTTATTAAAATACTATGCTATCCAGAGTAGAGTCGTGATTTGTTTGCCAAACTTTTGCAAAGCAGGTACTTTCTTAGCAAACAAATAGCAGACATGTTTTTCTGTTTAGGTAAATGTTAATAATCACAGCTGGTTTGGTAATTCAGTTATTCGGCAAAGACATTGTAAACTACTTGAAAAGAAACCATCTGGTTTGCAGTTGTAAAACTGAAACCAATTAAAACATTTAAATGGCATTTTGTTTTTCATTTTCATCTGTAAAAATATATTTTGCAAGTTCTAATTAGTGGTTGATTTTTCTCTACCGCTTTTATTATATGAATCTAACACTCAAATAATTTTTAGGTTCAGCAAAACTGTTTCTTTAATTGATATTGTATTGGGACACCAGATGACTTAAAGGATAAAGAATATAAAATATAGATGAATCAATACACATAGACGCAAATAACGTAGTACACAGAATTTCTATATATCAAACCTGCTAAAACAGAACAAAATGTCTACCATGTCACAAGAATTGATTGGTTAGGTATAGCCTAAAAACCTGATAATTCAGTTAAGGGACTATATTTGCTAGAGAGAAAGAAAGAGGAGGAGAAGGAGGGGAGGGAAAGGGGAGAAGGGAGAGGGGAAGGAGGGAGGGAGGGAAAGAAGGAAGGAAGGAAGGAAGGAAGGAAGGAAGGAAGGAAGGAAGGAAGGAAGGAAGGAAGGAGAAGGGAGAGAGGGAGGAGGAAGAGAGGGAGAAAGAGAGATGAAAAAGACTCAAAGACTATAATTAGAAATATATCTTTTTCTCCCACCCACTCTCCCTTTAAAATTTATTCAGTTATATAAACTTTGACTTTGGAATAAAGTACAAGTAGCCCCATGACTGTTTTTCTCACTTTCAGATAATAAGAAGTATTATGATCACTCTGGGTTTCAAAGCCAGGATTTGGTACTTAGAATGTCCAGTCTCATGTAATAGTCGAAGAATCCAACTTCATCAAAATTAGAGTTCTTCCCAGTCCCCCAGATGGAGCTCATAGGCCTGTTGTAAGTTAGAAGCCAGTAAAGGAAGAACAGGTACTCATTTTGTATCC
>NW_006494612.1:17060019-17075559 GCF_000325575.1 Pteropus alecto | reverse complement strand
CTTGGGCCTTTTCCTCCATCTTGCTAACTCTGGTGATCCTTCCTTCCAGAGATAATAAGAGAGTAAGGACAATGGATGAGCTAGGGCAGAAAACTTCTTACTTGATTGCCTTTGTCTTAAATTGCTTTCTATCTCTCAAGGGCTGGGACATGTTTAAAGTTAACACTTTCTCTTCTGGGAAACTCTCATGTTTGTTTGGAACGCCCTACCCTACCTTTCTCCCACTTGAGGTGGTCTCTGATTGGCAGTTTTCTTCACTAGGACTAAGGCTTTCCTTTTCCATGATTGCTTACTTCTTCTCTGCCATAATGAGTCTGATGATTCACTTCTAACTTCTTTTGAGACTTGTTTGCCCTCTCACAAACCTGTTTGTACAGTATCTAATAAAGCATCTACACCCACGTCACTCTCTCAACCACATGATGTGTACGAAACACTCAAGCATCCTTGACCCCACACGTCTAATATAGCAAAGTTGCACCAACAGAGGAGCTTCATTCCACTCCCATTGCAGCTAGCATGCATTGCCCTCTACACTTCTGTGCGACTCCCTAACTGCAGGGCCACAGCTCAGCCTCTCTGAGTAATCTTCTTGTTAGAAATACTCTCACTTGACTTGAGATGAAGAGGCAATAATAACTTTGTTTAAAAAATTATCTTCATGAATCTCCCTTTCCTCTCTGCTCTTTTATTACTTATATTCCCAATGAGAGTAAAGAGGTTTTAGAATCAAGAAGCCCATTTACAGATATTTCCTTTGAAAATTTTCATCTTGGTCTGGCATCTCACTTTACAATTTTATAACCCATTACACTCTAATATTTCGATTAAATTTTCACTTTAACATCTGGCCTTAATAGTTTTTTTTTTTATAATAATCCCTAGCCAGAGCAAATATTTAAATACTGTACAGACAGAATATTTCCACCTTTAAATTAATAGCACCATTACAAATAGTTGATATCTGATATAAATCTTTTTTTTCTGTAATCTCTATAATGCTACAGAATGCATAAAAAGTGAATAAAATAAAAATGATGGGTTTCTCTTTGTAGTGACTATTGCCATTGTTGACCTGGCAGTCCCATCACCCTTCTTTGAAAAACAGCCCCATAACATGATCATAGGGGTCATCATGTGACACAGGCTGGATTACTCATAATTTGCTTTAGTTCTGGCCACATGGATTGGTCCAGGGATAGGTATATGCCTCTAACTGAGCCAATCAGAGTTCTTCCTTAGGCCTTTTCTGCTAGAGATGATAAAAATCTCTTTCCTCCCTGATCACGAAGTTCCAATTTTGAAACTCCAGAACTTCCAGCAGCCCTATCCCTAACACCCAGAAAGAAGCACAAATTAGAGGCTGAGACTTTCTGACATCCCTAAGGCACCCCTAGTTCCTGACACCTTCCTTTATATGGTCTATTACAGTGTCTTTTCCATAAGTCTTCCTTTAAACTTAAACTAGTTTGAGAGCTCTTTCTGTCACTTCAGTCAAACAAAATAGGCGCTTGATTATTCATTTCTCAAAATGTATACAGTATCCAGGTCCTTAAAATGTTTTAAACCCAAATAAACAGGATTAAGCTCAATTTTAAAGGCGACTATATTACCATTGACACTAGAAGTAGCTGCAATCATTCTAAAGGCATGGACAAAGAGTAAAAGAAGATATCCCAGTATTTAATATTCAAGGGAATCAATTGACAGAAGCAATAGGAAACAATAAGCATATATTTCCAATTTCATGATTAATGACCTATAATCCTGTCTTTCTTTGAGGGCCTTTAGGGGACTAAGAGTCAAGGTAGCACATTCAAATAGACTAATCAATGGTTAATGAGAGCATTGTTTTCAATTACACAAAATATATAATAAGAAGATAAATATGTAAATTTCTCCTCTCAATAAAAAACCATGAGAACACATAGAACATTAATTACGTAAATCCAAATATTTAGAAAAATATATATTTGCTTTTATCTATTTATTACTTTCCTCATTAAAGACTTGAAGTAGCAGTGGACCACTTGGGTTCTAAACTTCTAACAAGTTGAATACCTCAAAGAGTCTCCAAAATACTTAATATACTTTATGTTCATGAAATTTTCTAATAAATAACTTGTCCATTATTATTTGCTTCTGGCTTCAGATAGCTTTCATAGAAAGCATAAAGGTGAAATTTATTTAATTTCCTAAGAATTTAGAAATAGTTATCACATAAGCAATATAATTTCATATATAAATAGCAAGCTAATATGAATTATAGTCTTTATTTTGCTATAAAATGAATTTTGGATTATGAGCCTAGAAACAGGTTCATGTAGAGTGAAGAGTTCATAAAATTAGTAATTTATTTTTGATCTAGGGTTTCAAAATAAATTTTCTCTTGACTACTTTCAATTAATTAATTTGCTCTTGACATTAATTGGGCTTTTTTATTTATCGAGTGTACAAGAAGAAGATATTTTTCATGTCTTACAAGAGTCTTATGATCATATAGAAAAGGACTAGGCAAACTCAGGATATACATTAAAATGTGAGCATGGCTCCAGTGGAAGTACGTGTGTATGTGTGTGTGTGTCTATGTGAAATAAAATAGGATTACAGAAAGAGCAAGACCCAGATTTACCTGGATTGAGATAGGATTATAAAATTAAAGAAAGCTTCACAGAAGATATAACATTTGATTTGAGAATTAGATTCAATCTTCAGTTTACACATGACAATTTATACCAGTGCAGAAGTGATTTTGGCCACCATCCTCCTTTTTATGGGCCTATATTTATATAGTTAGTAGAGCACAGATTCTGGATTCAGGTTGGAAGGGGATAGCTGAATATAATAAGTATTAAATACAAGGCTGGGTGGAAGGTGGTTGCCAGCTGAGCCACTTGAAGTCTATCAAAACTTCATAAAACGCATGGAGCTTCTTAATGGGGACCTTCTATTTCTTAATGCACTGTTGTATTTCAAAAGTTATATTTTATGTTAATTATAAATGAGTATTCTTAAAGTGCTAATTTTTCCAAATATAACACTAAAATTAAAAAGTATTCTTTATTAGACATTCACTTAATGGTAGTTATTTTTAAAACAAAGACAATAGTGTGCCAGAATCTTATCATTGTAAAGTAGCTTTTTGTTGTGAAATGGAAAAAATATATAATAATTTATCTTTTTAATTTATGTTTTCTCTTTGTAAAGTAGAACATTCAGAAGAAACTTTGAACTATGTTGTCAAACATGTATCTTTTACCTTTCATATGTTTCTCATAATCCTTTTAACATCTCAGACAATTATCAAAGTTATTTACATTTAAAAAGTTTGCTTCCTCCTAGCTTGAGTTCTCCATCTATTTGATCTTAAAAGAAAATGGTGAATTTGTGACATTAAAATCTGATCTAGGGAAAACATTTGTTATGTGGTCTATTGTGTCTTTACGGTCTCACTGTAAAAAAGGAGAAAAGTTGAAGTGAAAGAGAATATTCGTGTAAATATTTCAAACAGCAGTAAAAATTATTCCTATAGCAATAGAAATAATAGCTAATATAGGTCCTTCTTTATTATAGCCGTTGGTTTCCACATACATAGGAGTATAAAGTATCCTCTTTTTTAAAAAATTAATGCAACCACTTTTCAAAGAGCATATTCGTAAATGCATGCAAATATATGCGACTTGTATGAAAATCGCCATGAAATGTACCCATTTGATCAGATTAAATATTAAAGTTTGTGGAGACGGTGAGAGGCCAGAAAAGAGGTGAACTGGTCACAACTTCCAGGGCTTTGAACTACATTTTTGGCATCTAAAACAAAGACAGACATATTATTCATTGCTGCAGTACTTTGGTACAAATGTGTTTTATGCACAAGGGTCATATATTTGTATTCTTCTCAATTGTAATGGATTAAGTTTGAGTCCCATAGCACTGTAATATTTGTATTTACAAATAGAAACCATATTTATTCTGAATGCATTTGTAACTAAGTGTACAATTCACAGCTTTATCGCTTGTTTTATGAGTCCATTTGGCTTGGCACAGAAAAAAATAATTAATCAAGTCTGTAGATTCAGGGCCTGGTCTTTATTTATGCAGAAACTGCTTATTTATTAACATTAAGCATCTCCCATTTGGTCTCAAAGAGACGTATAGTTACATGGAAACAGAACAGCTTTCAGTAGATGATTGCACAACTACAGATGCTTTTTTTCCAACACCGTCACAGCTGAGGAGGTCCAACCAAATGAAAAACAGTTCTGATGAAGTGAGAAACAGAAAAGCGGTACCATGCAAACATTATTACATAATAAAATGCAGGCCAGCACACATTTTTTTTTTTTACTCTCTTTATTAAATTTATGTGAATCAAGAGGAAAGGGTGAAAAGTATATTTACTGATGATAAAAATTATTCTCTGGATAATTTCAGTCTTCTCATTTAAAACACATTCTTTACGAGTTTCTAGTTTTCCCATTTCCTTTTAGTTCTCTGTCATCTACTCCAAAGTTAAACTTTTTGGATTTAATAAAGAAATAGAATTTGCAGGTGGCATGTTCCTGAACAGACAGTCTAACATCAAGTGATGTTACAAAACACTTAAATAAAAATTAGTAGGCTCAGTAGGCTGTCCTCACTAATCCTAGTCTTTAAATATTTTCAGATGATTCATCTTAACCTGTTTCGACAGTCATGTTAGTGTGTGTGCGTATCCTGCCCCACTGGGAACAATGCCAGCCGGGTAATGCGCAAAATCATAAGATGTGTTACGATGCTATCCCTGAAAGTTTTCCAGCCTAAGTTATACTCACAGAATTATTCTATAGGGAACCCAGCACCCCAATGGATTCTTAAAGTACATGCAGATGTGTTTTTCTAAAATGCAGTACTAGAAGTATTGCTTATCCTTCTGTAATGTGCTAATGTAGAGAGATACAAATATTAGAATGAGTAATTATAAAACATACATTAATGAATCAAGCACAGTCATTTTTTCCTACCAAAGAACAATTTTCTCCATTGCTTTATATGTACAAATACATGTGTTTATGTGCATATATACATATATACACACATATATGTATGTATATATAAAGTTTTGCCACATATTAAATTAGTGTACTTATACTGGAATGAAAAATAATTTTTGTTCTTTTCATCTTCTCTATCATTTATTAAACATTTATTATTTACCAAGAAACTACATTGAGTATTTAACATATATTATCCCATTTAATCCTTAAACTGACCATATAAAGTAGTACTCAAGTCTGTTTCATGAATGAGAAAATTGTGCATCTGAAAAATTAGAGCTTATGAGAAACAACCATTTAATTAAGTGGGGAAGCAAAAATCAAAATTGAAGCTCTAGCTTGAAAGCTATTGCTGTTAACTAGTATTTTTTTCCAGTCAGCTGACCAAATACTAACTCAATATATTAGCACAAAAGGGATATAAGAGTAATTCCAATTAAGTATGTTTCATTAAAGAGATCATAATACAGGAATAAAACAAATTCATCTTAACTAAAAGCAATAGGATGGAATTATTCTACAAATTCTCCAGTTCTAAATGCCTTCCTGCTCCTTCACACCAACATCCAAAAATATCTGAGAGAAATACAAACCAATCGTAGAGTCTAAGATATTCTGTGGCTTTACATTTATAAAGTATGTCTTTAAATATTGTTCATTATTTCATTTTCTACAGCATTGTCATGTGCTCAAGTTAAAATCACCCAAGAATGCTTTGCATACTGTTTCTTCAAGAAACGTGTAACACATTTAATTTGTGTACAGCGAGTTCTATTCTTCTGGCATATATTTCTCCTTCTGCCTTTGGAATTCTCTTCAGAGGTGCATTCAAAGATAGAAAAGATAGAAATGGAATGAAAAAGGCCTCTTATTATAAACTTCATAGAAAGCAGGATAATTATCAAAGTCTGTTATTTTCATAGGATTTACTGGTTATCTGAAATGTTATTTATGGCATAACAATTTCTAACTTTTTTCTAGAGAAAGCGCAAGATAAAGCTAGTATTTATTCTAATATAACAAGTAAGTCCAGAGTCATTCCTGCACACAGGCAAATAATATTTGAGGCCCCAATCTGCTAGATTTGTGAAAGTTCCCATTGCTCCTTTTCATTAGACAACAAAAAAAGTAGCTATGGTCTCCACCATATTTTCTATAATAATCTAGGAACAATAGTAGCTTCAGTTACAAAAATACAATCGAATGTGACTGATGTTGAATTCTAAGCAACAGCAAATCAAGGCATTATGAATTCTCTATAGTCATTATAAAATTCTATTAAAATAATGTAATCATTCTGACATTGTCTAGCCTGAGACACATTGTTGAAACTAAAACAGAAAGAGCATATGACTTGGAGCCAGGACAATACATAAAGAAGAGAATATAGATGAGAGTAGGACAGAGCTTTCCTATAACACATCTGAACAGGAGTTTCATCATTCTCTGGTCACCAGAGATTAAAAGTTAATACAATGAATACTATCAAAACTACAAATGCATGTACCCTTGAACTGGGTTGGTAATTATAGGAATTGACATATACACATTGGTTATTCACTGCAGCATTCCTGTAACTAAAACAATCCAGATTTCCCTCAAAAGGTACTAGTTTCCTAAACGATTATGTATCCATCAATAGAATTCTATGTAGCTATAAGAAATAATAAAGAACCTCTCAATGCACTGTTTTAGACAGCTTGGACTGCTATAACAAAATGCCATAGATGTGGTGGCTTAAACAACATTTTTTTCTCACAGTTCTGGAGGCTTGAAAATCCAAAACCAAGGTGCTAGTAGATTTGGATCTTGGTGAGGGCCACTTTTCTAGCTAGTAGATGGTTACCTTCTCACTGTATCCTCACATGATGAGGACAGAGAAAGAGAAAGAGCTCTAGTCTCATCCTCTTCTTATAAGGACATTGGCTCCACCCTCATGACCTCATCTATACCTAATTACATCACAAAAGCCCCACTTCAAAATATCATCACATTGAGAGTTAGGGTTTCAAGTCAAATATGAATTTGAAGGGGACACAATATTTGGTCTACAGCAGCACTAATAAGGAAAGTTTCCCAAGATCCATTAAGTGGAAAAAAAAAAAAAAGCAATGTCCAGAACCATTTTATAGAATGTTATGTGTTTAAAGGGATGGGGGAATTAGAATATATGTTGATATTTTCTATTACTTGCATTTTAGAAACTCAGAAAGTTTATACTAGAAACTAATAAAAAGTTTACCTATGGAGAAAGAGTAGAAAATGGGAAGACGAAGATGAAGAGGAGGAGTACTTCATATTTTTAATATCTGAATACTATAAATGTATTAAGCAAATGTCTTAATTAAAAATAAAAGAGAAAACCAATATTAAAATTGGGCTTTGCCTCTAAGTTGCAGTTTAATTTTTGAAAAAAAAAAAAATTGACACCCATTAGGAATAAAACTCTCAATAAACCAGAACTAAAAGGAAAATTCTTTCACTAAAGAGCATCTAAAGATACCTTACAGCTGCTATATACGTCATACTTAATGGTGAAAAACAAAATGCTTTCTCCCAAAAGAACAGAAACAAATTAAAGATGTCTATGCTCACCCCTTCCATTAAACATTGTACTGAAAATTCCAGTCAGAGTAATAAGGAAAGAAAAAGGGGGAAAAAAAAGGCATACAGATAGAAAATTTTCACATATGAAATAATTGAGCACATAGAAATTTATAAGGAATCAACAAAAAAAAGTATAAGAATAAGTGAATTTAGTAAGGCTGCAGGTTACAAGTCATATGAAAAGCATAAGAATATATAAAATCAGTTGTATGTGGGTATGCTATCAAAAACAATTGGAAATTCAAAATTATAAAATACCAGTTACAATGGTAGCATAACCCATGAAATAGCTAGGGATAAAACAAAATATTCAAAAAACCTGTACTCAAAAATTGCCAAACACTGCTAAGTATAATTAAGGAAGCATGAAATAAATGGCTTGGCACATTTATCGATAGAAAAGACTCACTATTATTATAATGTCAGTTCTGCTCAAATTGGCCTATAAATTTAGCATAATATCAACTGAAATACCAACAAACTTTTTATAAAATTTGGCAAAACTTATTCTAAAATTATTATAATAATATAAAGGAACTAGAATAGCTAAAACCTTTTTAAAAAGATTAACAAAGATGAACGAAGTTAGAAGATTAGACACATAGATCAATGAAATAGAATAAAGAATCTACAAACAAACCCATGCATGTATATACAGTCAACTGATTTTTAACAAAGATGCTGAGGCGATTCAATGCAGAAAGAATAATCTTTTTAATAAATGGTACTGGAACAGTGGAATATTTATATAAAAAAAAGTGAGAGAGAATCTTGACCTTACCTCATGACATACAAATCAATTGGCAATGCATCACAGGCCTATAAGAGCTCGAACTATATACCTTTCAGTAGAAAGCAGAAGAAAATCTGCTATATTGGGATACGCTTACAACTCCTCAACACAAACGTAGAAGGGAATTAATGCCCATGGAGTCATCCTGACCAATAGGGTAGGAGAGCCAATATACAAATGTAGTCAGCTCCAAATCATTATTGTATAAGCTCCCACGGAGATGGCCAAACTGCTAATGCACCCATGTGCTGCCTTCTCTTCCTTCCTTGTTTTACTCCTCTTGTCCCTCACTCCTCCCCTGGGATCATTTCACAATAAACTGCCTTCATGACAGTTTCGATTTCATACTCTGCTTTTGGGAGAATGCAGGCTAGGATACCATAAGAAGGCAAGTAATAATAAAATAGTGATCGTAGCTAAAAAGTATTACATGCTTACTATATGCTAGATACTACTTTAAAATTTCTACATGTTATCTTATTTAAATCTAACAACAATCCCATTTTATATTATGAGGAAACAGAGGCAGAAAAAAAGATAAGTGGTGGGTAGGAAAGGGGTCAACAAGGACAAATACTACCAAAAAGACATGAAGTTCATTAAATTTTACATAAATTTAACTTTATGAAAGCAACTTCAATTGAATAAAGGGTATAGAATCTAGATTTGAGAATTTTTTTTTACCTTAACTGAATATCAGTTCCCAATTATGCACAAACGTGAGCATCATAACACTTAGAGAAATAGTAAGAAATATTGTCTTGAATAAGCTTAACAAAGCCTTCATATACACTCAGATTCTAAACTTCAAATCTTTTCCACACAGAGAATTTGATATCGAGAACTTCAGAATATGTAGTAAAGGAATTTTGTTCTTAGACTTCCAGATATATGGGTAAGGTAGTGAATAAAGTGAAACAATAATAAATGTGTTGCTGTAAGAGAAAGAGTATTGAATACAATACAACCCAAAAATGATTGAATACAATAGGGGTAAGAAGTAACCAAAAAATATCCAAGGCCAACTCTGTGACTTCAGCCATTTATCATGATAGAACTTTTGTATCTCAGAGTAAATTCACCAAAATAATACATTTCATATTTTAGTTTTCTTTGTGATAATGCTGGATTGTGTACTGCAAACGCTAAATTTAAAAAAAAAAAATTAGAAAAAAATAAGCATGAAGTCCAACAAGAACTATTGATTTGAAAAAAATCAAAAATCTATTCAACATTTGTCCTACTTTTGCCAGTCACAGTCTATATTCTTGGTCAGAGGTAAACCTTGAGACTTCAAATTTCTGGTAAATAAATGAGCATGTGCCATGTTTATAGTGAAGTTGCAAGGTCATGATCATTAATCATCCTTTTTTGCTATGAATTCAACATGGCGAAAAGCTACACAGTTCGTAATGCAACAAGTTCTAAACACCCAAATCCTGGCCCCTTGTTTTGACTCTTATCACTGCAAAGTTCAGATTGGAAAGTTAGTATATTTAAATATAAATCCCAATAAATGAAACAGCACCTAATATTCTTAGTAGTCTTGTGGCGATTGGTGTCTATCCACCATCTCTGATGGCACATCAGTCCACTGATAATATTCTCATCATTGTAACAAGTGCTGTCATTTACCAGATGTTCATTACATTAAAATAAAACTAAACTTGAAAAAACTGAAAGCAAAACTTCATAAGATATCTATGCACTCTAGAAATAAGAGGAGGCTTGGCAGGAATAAATATATGCTGGCAACACGTCTCTTCTTATATTTCAAGGACAAAATTGAAACCATATTTCCATGGGGTACAAACATTGATTGCTACATGTTCTTATAAACAGAGAACTACAAACAGTACAGTGCATTCTCTTGATCCTCCTTTACTTTTATGTGAAGTCCAAAAATGTATCAGTTAAAGGAGGCTTCTGAATTCAATTCAGAAAACAGACAGGGATTCATATGTCAAGAGTAGAGGCAGAGTATACCCTAGGTAAGAGTAAAACAAACAAAACCACAGTTGTGTTCGATTTGAAATATTTAAACCTAATGTTTACTAATGGATATAAAATGAGTAAGCACAAATCGTAAATTATCTCAAACCTTCATTTAAGTTGTGAGTTTTGTCCTTTCATTTCTCTTTCTCCCTTCACGAATGGTAAGGTCTGGTCATTCAGGTCCAGGCAGTCGAAGTACTTCTTAATCCCTCTCCATTTAATTTCCTTCAGTAGTTTTATCATCACCTACAAGGCACTGTTTTATTTAGCTCCTACCATCCTTTGGAGCTTCATCTGTCACCACCCTCCCTTTTTTTCTCTAATGAGCATCAGCCACAACAGAATTTTCTTCAGTTTCTCAAATTCTCCCTGGGTCTTTCTGCCTATGACGTTAACACATGTTACTTACTACCTTTGCTTAAAAAATCATTTCCCATCAGAGTTCACCTGGCTTACTTCTATGCATTCTTCAGATTTCAACTATAATCTACTTATACCAGGCAGATGACCCCCTACGCGTAAAGACTGTCTCGAGTCCTATCATGTTCTTTCATCTCTTTATTTCTTTATAGTACTTACAACTATAGCCAAATCATTCGTTTTGAAATTATTTATGTAGTGTTTGAGTGTAGGTTTCTTAAAAGCTGATACCTTGTCTGTCATGTTGGGCATTAGGTCCAAAGTATCAATTAGTGATCAAAACACTTAAATGAATGAATAATTATTTGGGAGGAAAAGAGGGTAGAAAAAGAAGGAAATAGAATGTAGGAGGGAGGAGAAAGAAAGCAAGAAATCAAAGAAAGAAAAAAAGAGAAAAATGGAAAGAAGGGGAAAGGAGTGAAGGAGGAAAGGAAAAAAGAAGAAAATGAAACAATGACTGAGTGCCTATTATTGAATGTTCTGTATGAGGATACAATGTCCAGGTGGTAAAATTATGCTTAAAACCTATCACAAGCACGTTTCAAAGTCAAGGGAAGAAAATCAGAGGAGCTCAAAGAGCAGCAGGTAGGAGTACATAGTGTGATGGTTAATTTTATGTGTCAATTTACTGGCCATGGAATATACCCATTAAACATTAATTCTGGGTATGTCAGTGAAGGTGTTTCCAGACAAGATTAGCATTTAAATCAGTGAAGTTGTAAAATAGATGGCCCTCCAAATGCGAGTGGGCATAAATTAACCAATTCCTTGAAGGCCTGAATAGAACAAAAGGCAGAAGAAGGAAGAATTCACCCCCTACACCCCACACCATCCTTTTTTTTTGGTTTTTGATTTTTGATTTTTGATTTTTGCCTGTTGGAAAAATCTCATCTCTGGCCCTGTAGCTGAGATTTAAACCATTGGCTCCTCTGGTTTTCAGGCCTTTGGACTTGACCTGAATTACACCACTGGCTTTCTCCATTCTTCAGTTTACAGACAAAAAAATTGTGGGACTTCTCAGTCTCCATAATCAGTTAATCAATTACTCATAATAAATACACACACACACACACACACACACACACACACACACCCCTACTGGTTCTGTTTCGCTGGTGAACCCTGGCTAATATACATAGTTAGAATCTAGAGACAAGGAAAGCAAGAAGGGCGTGTCTGCATATTGTCTTCAGTTTTGCTTGTATGAAAAGCCGGGTCCATACAGAAACCTACATAAAGTAACTTTAGGCCATTTCTTTTCATCCAGATTTTGATTCTGGTCAATCTCAACAGTTTAGTCAACATATACTCCTGTCTGATTGTCAAGTATTAGACATATGAAGTTTAACTTCTAGTAAATTAGACAAGTGTTTTTAAGTTAAATGAAATCTTACAGACCCAGTAAAATGTTCAGTGAGGTTTATTCCCTTTAATAGGTGTTATACAAATAGTAATGTTTTTGTTTTTGTGATAAGTGAATTTTATTGAAATGTAAAATTCTGGTTGTTTTTAATCGAATTAATATATTTAACATATATCTACCACAATCTTAAAAACATTTCTTCTGTTTTAAAAACTGTTTACCAATCACCCAGTAAAATTTGAAAGATACAAATAGGAAGATTCAAGTTGGAAGAGTCGAAAGTGAACAATTTTACTTACTAGAATTTAGTCACTAATATTACTAGAATTTGGTGAGAAAGTGTATAAGACCCAGGCCTTGCTACAAAAACAAGCAAACAAAATACCTTCTTAAGGGATAGTGCTTTCCTGAATTTGTCTATTCTGATTATTATAGAATTGTCTGGCTTAATTGTGTGTCAGTCTACACAGTCTCTCTGATATAACAAAACCTGAACATATTTTGAATTTACAACTTTATAAAAACAAAGGATAACTGCACTCTGTAGTTTCTGATCTCCAAACATAGTTGCCATTAATTCCTCCCTTCCCTGTTTATGCAGGCCACTCACCTATGAAGAGGTGAATCTGGGCTAGCCAGATGTACTGCTTTGACCAATAGAAGGCAGAGGAAGTAATATTCATGGACACTGAGTATTCCAGGATGCCGTACTTCATAATGCAAGACTCTATTGTATTAGTACTAAGAGGAGGGATTTCACAAGCTAATTAATTTGTCTTTTCTCTTGTTATCCCTAAACACTCTTGCTGCTCAAATCTTCCTCTTACTTCAAAGCTGTGTCTACCACCAATATCAACAGTTGCATAACCCACACAGTTTCAAGGTATTCAGAGGAGTTCCTTTTTGGTCCAAAAAGTAAGTCAAGAAATGTGGAGAATCATTTCACTGTGGCCCGAATAGTTTTAATTGCAAAGGTAAATGTTTAAGATTATGGGACTTGCTGTGCCAATGCTGAATGCTGGATCCCAAGTAAAAAAAACACTCATTTGTTACTTTTAAAATAATTTTTTACTTAATTCATTTTAAAATGAAAATTAATGTATTACATGTGAGCATAATAGCATTTTCTTATGAAACATAACTACATTCTCTTCTAAACAAAAATAGTTAATAAAAATGGAGTTTAATATTTTTGCAAATCTCATTTAGTGAAGACAGCTAGATCGTCATATTTGTAGTTATATTCAACCTGCTGCCATGTTATTTTTGAAGTACGTAAAGAAAACATAGCACAACATGTATGTGTAATAAGAAAAAAAAGGAGTATTTTAATACTCCTTTAAGATAATTCTAGAAATTCTTCTTTGATAGTACACCAAAACTCAATAAGTGGAAGCTTCTTAAAAGTTAGGTACAATGTCAACAAACTTTTCATACTCTGTAAAAACTTTTTGTAACATTTAAATCCCTTGGTTCCTCTTATACTTTAAGTGGATCATTTATCCATGTGCCATTTTGTAACATCCTTATTGTTTAGAGAAGAAAAGTTCACTAAGTTGAGCAGATCTTCTAAATGTTTATTATATTTATTATATAATCTTAAAATATACATATTTGGTTTTAAATATCATTTGGTTTATTTTGATAAAATATCTACCAAACACCTACATCTAAATAACCATAATTTTGTCTGCAAGTCATTTTTTCAAGTAAAAATGGTGTTCCCTGAGAAAAGTGGCCATTTCAGTTTACAACTGAAACAATTGTAACTCACTACAGAATGAGCGCTATTCCTCTTAACAAATATACTTGTTTGCAGTAAAAGTACTTTATGTATACTTCCCATTTTATCACATAGAATATTTTAAAAATGTGCTCAAGGGTTAAGACCTAATAAAAAATGTTTTACTGCTTCATCAAGGACATTTTTAAGTAAAACTGGTTCCTTTTTTTCCCAATGTGTAGTGGTAAAGAAATTGATGACTACGAATATAATTTGGGGCCATGGCTTTGATTTGTGCCAACAGTTTTACTTAGCAATTCCTTTTGCACCGTCAGAGCAAATGTCGACACTTTTTTTTTTCAGAAGAAACAATATGACTCAAAAAAAGATATTCATCAATTTTAATATTTTAGCACCATTTTTTCCTTGACACACTTAACATAAAAGATCTTCAGTCATTAGTTTTTGCTGATATTGGAATATAAGCAAAATGGCAAGCCCAGTCATATCTGTATTTCCTTTTTAAGCAAAAGGTAAAATTCTACAGAGATGATATCGAGTTGATCTTCGGGTTTGCAGCTAAATTTTTAATTTGAGGAAATACTGTAGTGTTGTAAAGTGGCAGTGCCATGATATCCTTTGTCAATTTTTTCATTGCACAGACATTCAGCAATGTCAACTGTACAGGCTGTATAGTGTGTGCTTCCTCAGATTATGCAATATGATAACCTACTTTGCATGAGGCTTCTGTAATAACTTTTTAGTTTCTAGTTTAAAAAATTGTAACATATTTTCTTTTAAAGAGTTTATTATGTCTACATTTAAAATTTTACTTTAAAAAAAAACGCTGATTAGTCTCAAAATGCCATTGTAATGTAATTGGCACAATAATACTATTTAAAATGTTCTATGGACCAAGACACATGAAAGTAAATTATTAATGTCTGTAAAGCCTAAGAAAGAACAGTTTTCATTTTATTTGTGTTTTTAATTTACATTTCACACCATTTTTTAAATCAGATTCCTCCCTTCCATGAATCAAACCGTACAAATGTCATTTCTCTTTTTTCTTGAAGCAGCTGTGGATTGAGAAAGCAAGACTTCTAATCTTCCTTTTAAAAATCAAAGTTCATCTTTCTGATATAACCACTCTAAGATACTGCAAATGAGAAGTTGGGATCTTAGTGCCACACATGGCCACAGGTCACACCACCAAGAACATAAGAAAAGGCCTCATTTGTTATTTAAGTAATTTATTTTTGTTCTTTGGGGATATGTAGAACACACTAGAGTGTGGAACTCAGGAAAAAGACCCTTCTTTTATGAGTCTAAGGTGTTACAAGGACACCCTTGGCAAGACAGCGTAAATGGTCTAAAACTTCTTATGTAATCCTTTCAGACAACCTATCTAGCCAAGAATACTCTGAAGGTTGATGCAGAACTTGGGGTTTCCTAGCATACAAACTTGAACCAAATGCATTTTCTGCAGAAAATCCATCTATTAATCTCTCAAATATACAGAGCTCCTATGGTCTTGTTGTGCAATTGAGTCTTTAAGATGTCTATTAAAAACCAAACCATTTTACTTACATAAAATAAAATA
>NW_006494612.1:17054145-17058047 GCF_000325575.1 Pteropus alecto | reverse complement strand
GCATTTTCTGCAGAAAATCCATCTATTAATCTCTCAAATATACAGAGCTCCTATGGTCTTGTTGTGCAATTGAGTCTTTAAGATGTCTATTAAAAACCAAACCATTTTACTTACATAAAATAAAATAAAATAAAATAAATAAAATAAAATAAAAAAATAAAATAAAACAAAACAAAACCTCTTAAAATTCCAGGATGGGAATGCTTTAATTATAAACCAAACATCTTTCCATTATAATGAATTTCTAATCTAGATCGACATCTCATTTATATTTTATAATAACATGTATGTTCTGTCTGACCTAAGGAGGTTCTAAACCAGGACTTTCCTAGGTTAAGGGTTAGTGCCAAATCAGAATATACATATATATGCCAATCAACTCCCAAGTTTGCAGAATTTTGGCCTCTGAAACCCCATCGAACGCCCGCTACATCATTTCATCCACCCATATCCACAACCACTCTTTTGTCTTTACTCAGAACTACTTAATCCCTTAATTTTAAACTCCCATGTTTCTCTTTATTTTGTCCAGAGTTTAGCTAGTGCATGTAAGATCAATGTCTATCTTGCTTACCACTGTATCGTATACAATTTATCTTTCAGAGCCTCGCTGATATTATATTCTATGTTTATTTTTATTGTCTCTCATTTTTCTTATAAGATCCATGAGTGCCTGAATTTTGTTTTATTCACTGCTATGTCCCCAGCATCTAGAACAATACTCAACTCATCGTATGTGCTCAGTATTTTAGTTGAATGAAAGGAATGCCAGTGTTAGAGCAGCACCCTGAACATAACCTGTGGTTAATAAGTGAATAATAAATAGTAATGAGTAATACTGAGTGTTTAATCTGTGATGGGCACATTCTAATTTCTGTAAATGGATCAATCTCATTTTATTTTTTAAATGCCCTGTAAAGTATGTAGCATTATTATTGCCATTTTGCATATAAACAAATTTAATTGTGAAAATATACAAGCAAGCCAAAATAGACTTACATACTGTGTGATTTCAACTAATGCACAGAAAAAGAGTAGAAAGGAACACTTGAATATTCCCACAACTTCCCACAATGGAGCAGTAGGCTATGCCTACTGAAAGCCGTGGGGTGGAGGTAACTTGCAAATTCATTCCATCCACAGCAAAAAATTTCCGTACTCCAATTTTTTTAAATTACTTATTTTAATGTCTACAAATATTCTTTTGGGAGCAATTGGAAGAATAGGTGTATAATGCTTCCATGGCCAAATATCCCAACATGGTTGGATGATGCTTACAGAGAAGAAAAGGCAAAAATTTACAATTCTCAGGTGTATATTCTCAATCACCTCTCCTCTAACTCATTCTCTTTTCCCAAAACAAAAGTGTATTTAATGCTTCAGACCATCAGAACAATGTCAACTCATGAAATCTTCAAGTAGTGAACTATTTCTAAGATGACTGGGCCCCATCCACTTAGTTCTTAGGAGATTATATGTAACACTTTCTTAAAAATCATCTCACACAGAATCTTTGCCATGTACTATAATGCAGTTTTGACCCATATCGAGGATTTTTTTCTAGAAGTTTCAATTTTGAATTTTGCTTGCGGATAATTTATATTAACAATAAAAGAGGTGAAAAGTTCTTTTTGGCTTTTGTCTTCACTCCTACTGAAAAAGTAATCACTGACATTAAATCACTTAGAGGAAAATTAGCCTTACCACTGAATTAAACTTTATGATCTGTGAATTTTAATTAGGTAAGTTTTCAATCTGTCCCATAATGAGCTAAGTAGTCAAGTAAAAAGAAACTGAATCATGGACATAGATGTCAAAGATCTAATTTAAAAAATAAAACAGTAAAATAAGTTGTAGCTGAAATGATTAGGACTTGAGTGGTAGACAGCACAGAAGTAGCAACGTATTTTGAAACATTTATAGTTTTAACTTACGACAGTCACATAGACTTCTGTTTGTATAGGAAAAAGTTCAGAGAGAATATAATGCCACTGCAGGTTGTAGTCAATTTTTATCTATCCAGGATCACCCATCAACAAAAAAAGAAATCAGTCATAAGCTATACAAAAGTTAAAAAGCAAAATTAACTTGGGCATTTTGGAGATACAACACACACAAACTTTTTATTCAGTTTTTAACTGCATAGAAAACATAAAGTTACATTCGATAATCAATAAAATATGTCTCACATCTCATGCTATTGATTGGTAGGGAGATAAGGACATGTTTGAAGAAATGTTGCCTTGCTCAGTTGAGACTCTTCCTTCCTCTGTGCTCTGGGATTCACTCGACCATCTATCATCCTCTTCTTTCTCTATTTTATTGGTTGTTAGTAGATTCATTAGTTAATAAGTGTCTTCAAAATTACTGCTTCCTTCCCTTCCAATTGCAAAAACAAACTAAAGAAAACTTCCCTTGGTTGTGTGGCTCCCAGTAGCTATTAGTCCAACTCTCTTGTTTCTTTTCACCACGCTGAAAAGTTTTACTCAGGGATATAATAATCTGATTGACATTTTGATAAAATCACTCTAGCTGTGAGGAGAAAGATTGAAAGGAGGGACATAATTTAAGGTGTCTAGCAGTCTAGGTTATGGATTGCAGAAATGGAGAGGTGAACAAATTCAAGAAATTCTGTGGAGATTGAGGCAAAGAATCTTGCTCTTAGGTTGGATGTGCAGAGTAAGGAAATGAGACAACTCAAGAATAAATGGCTCCAAGTTTTTATGCTTAAGCAAGTGGTCAGATAATTGTACTAGATTTGAGAAAAAGACTATAATAGGTAGATAAAGGTGTGGGGACTGTGGAGAACCAGGTGATCTGCTTTAGACATGTTAAAACTTGAAATTCCTAGTAGACATTGCTATGGACTGAACTATGCTCCCCTACCCCCAATTTATATGTTGAAGTCCTAACCCATAATGTGACTGTATTAGATATAGGGCCTTTAAAGAGATGATTAAGGTTAAATGAGGTCATAAAGGTGGAGCCCTTATCTAACAGAACTAGTATCCTTATAAAAGAGGAAGAAACACCAGATATATATCTGTCCTCCTATCCTCTTCTTCTCTTCTTCCCCTTTCTCCCTCATTTCTTCCCTTCCTCCATCCAACATGTGAGGTCACAGCAAGAAAGTGATCACCAGCAATCTAGGAAGAGAGTTCTTATAAGAAACAGAACACTGCCAGACTTTGATCTTGAACTTTCCAACCTCCAGAACTATGAGATAAAATTCTGTTGTTTAAGTCACCCAATATATGATGTTTTTGTTATGATAGCCTGAGTTGACTAATACAGTCATCTTCGTAGGATAATAGCTTGATATGTTACCTGATGTTTACTTTTCTTTACTCCCCAACCCTTACTCAAAAAGAGCCATACTATTCTGTACTTAATTGATTTAAAGTAAGGATCTGACTGTAGCATCCAGAGAGAAGAGGGAGACTTCCTGGCTTTGGATCCCCTCATACCATAGTGAAGATTCCTTGCTTGGATAAAATGTTTGGGAGAGACATAATTAGATGGATCAGGCCTTTACTTCACCATGCCCTCACCCATTCTTGTGATCCTTTTCCCAATAGCTAGGGTAAAAAAAAAAAAAATGAGAGAGAGAGAAAGAGAGATTCCCTGACATAAAAGGAACAACAACAACAAAAAGAGATGATTAGAGTAGAGAGGTTGGTGGTTTGAGTCAAGAGCACTAGACCTAAGTGTACCAAGTGAGCAGAAATGAGGACTGGCTCAGCAAAGGATACAGTGAGGAGCATCGCTAAGGTGCCTTGCAACCATGTGGAAGTCATCAACTGATGAGTGCCCTGGCCTACTTTATTATTATTATTTTTTTTATGAAATCACTGTCCATCCCTTGTGCCTTGAGATTATGCAAGCTGTTCTTTTCATCAATG
>NW_006494612.1:17005779-17054093 GCF_000325575.1 Pteropus alecto | reverse complement strand
GCAGGAATGACACCTCTTGGTGCTTCAGATTTTGCTTGACCCTTCTCTGACTTACTCCATATGGACAAATAGACAAATCATTTTTGTAATATCCCAGTGACTCACAATACTTGAAAAAGCGCTAGATACTTAGTGGGGAGATGATGGTCTGGAAGGGAAGACTCCCCATACATGTAGTAAATGGAGTGGAATGCCAGCAAGACCACCTTATGATGCTTTCTAAATTGAGACAATGATGAAATATATTCAAGTACATAATTGAATGTGAATCTGAAGCTCAAGAAAGTCATGACACAACAGTAAAATATAAAACCATAAAAATGGGTGAGATCACATAATGAGAGAGGTCAGCCAAAGAAAAGGAGAGAGCCAAGTCCTGAAGAAGAATAATTGTTAGAGAGAGCATCAAAGAAGAATGAAAGATGAAGTGGCCAGTGTGGTAGGAAAATAGCCAGGAGAATAGGTATAGAACCCAAGGTCAAAGATGGCTATGAGAAGGACCTAGAAATCATGTTGCATGCTGCTGACAGGTCTAAAAAGATGTAGATAGAAAAGAGTTCATTGGCTTCAATGGCATAAAGATCAGCATCAATGATGATACGGATATATGGATCTAGATTGGAAAAGACTGGAAAGTAAAGTAAAAGAGAGGTTGGGAGGTGGAGGCAGAGTGTGTAGAAAATTTTTTCAATACATTTTGATATGATATGGGACAGAGAAATGGGTTGATAGAGTGCTTAAACGACAAGTTTCCTTTCCTCTCTCCTGTTCCATCTCCTCCTCTATCTTCTGCTTTTTCAACATAGGAGACATTTGAAGATGTTTAAGCTGGTGAGAAGGCTCCAGCAGAGAGGAAGAGATTAATTTAGTAGAAAAAAAAGTAATAGTAGAGATAGATTTCTATATAAGGCAAAAGTGGATAGACTAACCTTTGATTGAAGGAGGGATACTTTTTCTAAGATTATAGGAAAGAGAAAGATAAAGATAGTGCAGATACAAGTAGCTTAAATGTTCATTTGGTAGTGGGAAGATGAAGATGTTGTTAAATGGTCTTCTATTTAAAAAAAAAAAATGAGGTAAGATTATCAACAGAGAGTGCAGTGGGAGAAGAAGGAGGTTTAAGAAAAGAAGAGAAACTGGGAAGACTTGTCTTAAGAATTTCAAATTGAACCTAACGAAAGACATAACAAAATCGCTGAGTATTGTTGAGAGTTTATTTGGAGTATGTAATCACAAATTTTAAATTAATCTATTAGTTTGGTTGTATAATTTTTCAGGTATGGGTCCTGTAGAGACAAGAAGGATGGCATTCTTTTCAGGTGTTTGGTGGACGGTTAAAGGCCAAAAATTGGAGAGTATTTTGTGATTACTGAGGAGATGACTCTCCTCTGAGAAAACATTGCCTCTTGTTCATACTTTGAGCATATTTATTATCATCTAGAACCATGACTGTTGGTCGTGTGCATGCTTTGTTATTAGACCGTGAGACCATTTCAAATAGTTTATATTTCACATCTGTAGTTTCAAAAATCAGTGAGGACTAAAATGTTTGCTCGAGGATTTTATAGAAAAACCTTGGGAGATGGGTCAATATAGAAAATGACATTAGATTCTTTTAAATTTCATAAGTTGTAGAGTGGACTTCAGCATCTGAGTTCCCACAGAGATGAGAAGCACAACCATAAACATGGAATGATCAAACCCTAAGAGAAAAAAATGTTATCAGGGCAGAGAATGCTGAAAAGGCATGAGGCCCAGGAAGAGCAGTGAGCTCGAAAGACCAACGCCTTCTTCAATATGAACAGAGGTAGTGTAACATTGAGAAAAGTCTGACAGCTAACAGCTACAAGATCTGTTTCAGTGTCCTAGGGATTCAGGGTTAAGGAGTGCTTTACAATCACCAAAAGAAGTCTTTGCTATAATATAGAAAGTTAAAACATCCTGAGCAAAGGGTTTTAATTACAAGGGATCATAATAACTTAGCTCATCTGATCACAGGCTAAAGAAGTTTCAGTGAGTGCTGTAGGTAACTGGCCACTGGAGATGGAGGGGAGAGTGAAATGTCTACAACATAAACTCAGTTTACTTCAGTAGATACGAGTGCCTATTGTGTTCCAGGCACTGTACTCAGTGGCAAAACCTCCAGGTATGCAGCTTATGTCAAGACAGCCCATTTGACTTCATCAGGAGCAATGCGTTGTGTTTATTATGTGCACTTCTGTACGTATAATAGATTATGTTTATTTTTATTCTATGTCAACTTCTTCCAGAAAATGTTTCTTAGAATACTAGAGTTCCATGAGATATTAATAAATGTTCCGGATAGAGAAGAGTTTCCAAATACAAATAAGTTGGAAAGATTATGTTGAACAAAGTTAAATGGATTTCTTATGACAGAACTTCTAGAAGACTTTAAAGTGCTAATAAGTGCTAAGGTTTTCTAAGAAATGGGGAATAAAATAATAATTCAGCACTACCAAACTTATTTGATTGTGGACTCTTTTCATGAAACAAGTTTTAACACCTCAGAGGATTACTGTTTCATTACTTAAGAAATTCTGAATCATATAACATTGTATGTTTTATATTAAATCTGCATAGTGTGTATTATATATGTATATTCATATGTGTTAATTATCTTCCATTCTCATTTTCAGCTCCAACTTTGAACAGATTGTAGAGATATTTTACATCAGTTTATTTTAAAAATATGAATGTTTTCATCCTAATTAAATTTAGATATTTTAGTAAATAGCAAATAGCTATAATTATACATATTCTTAAGAAGCTTATATAAAGGATTACAGAGTAAGAAATAAAACAGGAAATATTTTATCTCAGACTAGAGCACCAAGTAAACCTTCAGTCCCAGAAGAGGTACATTTCAAAATATCAATTACTCCAAGTATTTTACAAGATAAAAAACTATTAGGATTATTTCAAAGTCTTGGATACTCAGTGAAATGATACCTGATGCCCTACCCAGAGACTTTTATCCAAAAAAAGTAATATTTTGCAACTATTCTGATCAGTTTTACAATTAATTTTCAAAACTCATTATGCCCACAGAAACTTGGTTTGGCCAACACAATTAAACCTGCCCACATTTATTAATTTTAAGTTTTTATCTCTTCCAGATATTGCCATGTTTTATGTGTTATATCAGCCATCTTCAGCTGTGTAGAACCAGCTGAAGTGACTGATGCTCGAGTGGCAATTATACAGTTAATAGAAATGCATGGATTGTCAAACATAATGATTCAGGAATATATGTTACACTGCATGATTGAGTTCTCCTCAGGGGTTACATTTACTATATCTTTTCACTTGGGTACAATTGGCATGAACCTAAAGGCAGTTTATAATGGAAGTAATTCAGTGGCAAAGAGAAGGTCAATGAGGCTCTGAAGAATACAAAAACGATGACACTCTGAGGATCCCCATAACAGGTCATGTAAGCAAAACTAAGGAGGGTTATAAAAGATTATGTACATTCGCTCTTAAATATATTGAGTTTTTTAAAAAGTCATTTTTAGAGCTTTATTTCTTTTAATGGTTCCCCATTATCTACAGGTTCAAGTTCAGACTTTCTGATCTGGCAAACGAAATCTTTTACCATGTACCTTTTCCATCTTCTTCCCTCTCCTCATTTGCCTTTCCTTGGGTTATACTAAGTTTCTCATTGCTGCTCAGAATACTCGCTTTTCCCCATACCTTTGCACATTGTTTCTTTTGCCTGGGATTCTGCTCACTCTTCCTGCCCTTCAAGATTCAAGATTTCTCTTCTTTACTTAAGATTTCCCTGACTCTCCTAAGCAGTTTCTTTCTTCTTTTTTCACCCACAACACTTTGAACATTTCTCATCTGTAGAACGAGTTTTTTCTCCTACTAGACTGAATTTCTTGGAAACAAGGACAAATGACTTACTCATCTTTGTACCTCTACCACCTAGCCCACGGCCTGGCCAATAAAAGAAATCCAGCAAACGTTTCATAAGTAAATACCAAATGAATGTTTACATAAACAACTCTAACTAAAAAAATAGTCCTGATGCCTTTTATTTATCTATCCTTAATGGGTAAACTGAAATATAAAAGATATTTCTTATCTGAGATCACATCATCATTTTTGATACAATTTTGTCAGGAGAAGAAGTATTTTTTTTCTCCATGCTTTAATTTTATCTGAAATTATGTTTTTAAAAAATATATAGAAAAGAAATTCAACCAATTTTAGCTTTAAAATCTCTATAATGCATTAACAATATAAATTTTCTATAAATTTTCCCAAATTTTGCACTAGTTCTCCATAGCACAAAGAATATACAAATTTATACTTAGAGACTGTCTTAGCTGGAGCTATTATAACACATATATGACTGGATTTCTTATAAATGACAATAATTTATTTATCACAGTTCTAGAGGCTAGAAGTCCAATATCAGGGCGCTAGCAGGGTTGGGTTCCAGTGAGAATTCTCTTTGGTTGCAAACTGCCAACTTCTCCTTGTGTCCTCACATAGTAGAAAGAGGGTGAGCTCTCTCTGATCTCTGGTTATAAGGGTACTAATCTCATTCATGATCTCTACCCGAAGGCCCCAGCTCCAAATATCATACATTGAGATTAGATTTTAACTATGCATTTGAGTGGACAGAAACAGTTAATTTGTAACAGAGACCACTGTCATCACTTTTGTTTATTCTAAACCATGGCAGTGGCTAGGGGAGTCTTGGTCATCACAACGTTTACTGATGGCTTTATGGTGTAAATGATTCCACCATATTGGAAATATGAAAGAGATCTTTGTGAAATTACTTCAATAGGTGTTTTAACCTGTGCAGAATTATGAGTGGAAAAAATAGTAAATATTGTAAAGATGTTAGAAGGTAAGAACATACCCATAAAATGTGTGGCTCTCAATATAAATTTTAAGTGAGAAAAATTCAGGAGCCTATAGAAACACATCTCTAAAGCTACAGGTAGAAAAATTACCAGTTCAGGTACAGGAATAATTTTTGTCATGCAGCAAGATATTTTTTTAAATTGAAGAACCATATAATTTTACATATTGTGAGTAAACTGAAAAGACAGTATCTTTAGACCATAACTTTATATATATGTTTCCCTTTCAAGCTAACTGCATAAAGAAGGTTAAAATAACATTCAGCCCAAAATGAAACTGTTTAGAAGAAACTGTCTTTGTGAGAATACCTAAGGGAATGAGAACACAAGTTTTCAGATGGCCAAAGCCAGACTGACCTTGACTTTAAGGCAGTGCAGTTGACAGGGTAGTTAAGCTAAGCTTATATATCATTCTGTAAAATATGGGGCACCAAGAGGCCAGATTTTCCTGGCAGACATGTAAGAAAGTATGGATCATAGTCAATCTCATTTGAGATTGGTTTAATAAATGTTTTAGCCAAAAATATAAAAATATATTACTTCCCATAACTGTGAATTTAAGGTTTTGCTAATAATACACCAAATATGCACAAGCTTTTCCATTTTTATGGATGAGTGTAAGTTGATATGGTGTTCCCTTCCACTAATATCATGACTCTCTTCCAGCCTTACAAACCAAGGCGTAGTGGAATAAACACTATGGAAAAAATCTACACATTGTTTGGAAGAATGAAAACATCCCTCTATTACCACATTCTAAATAATTGATGAACATTAAGTCATTAATGGGTAAAGTGAAAAGGAAAAGTGAATTTTTTAGAAAGCTATTTGGTCAGAGGCAGGGTTCCATCCACAGGTGATAGTGTGATGCCCAGTATGAGAGTTTCTGGGAAAGTGAGTAGTGAAGATTTTGTGGACATAATTGTAAATCATAAAGAAGAGCTGGTTAAAGGTGCAGAAAACCAAGGAATTGGTTTTAAAGTGGTAACAGTTATAATATTAAAGAACTAGAGCAAGCTATTTTGGACCTTTGAAAATATACTGAGGTCTTACAATATGCAAATGCAAAGCTGCTAACACAAATTCATTATTAATAATTAATAAACAAATATGTTGGCTACTTTCCAAGAAGTGCAAAAATAATTACAAAGGGCAAAATAACTACCGTTCATAATATTCCTTAATAGCCTATCATTTCACAGGCTACCTGCCTTCCAGTATCCTTTCATAAAGTGCTTTCCCATTCTATATCTCCTATTTTCTATTACTTGTGTTTTTCTTCCATGAAGTTCAATGTGACTGTCTCAGAGGAATGTCAGAAGACCATTGTTAAGCAACGGTGATCCACTTGTACTTGCTGTACAATATATTTCACTATTGCCCCCACCTACTTTGTATATGCATTATAAAAGAAATTCTTATTCAAAATCACCATTGTCAGATAAGTTTAAAGTTTATATTACAAAAATAATAATGCCTATAGGGTCATGTAGAGTTTATTTTTATGGCAGAATTTATGCAACAGCTTTGTAAATGACTTTAGTCCTATATTAATTGAATCACAGTTAAATTGTCTGTAGGAGTCACATTTTTCAGTTATATATTACTGAATTGTGAAGACAGAGTAAAGTATGTATCATAAAGTTATTTGAAAAGTTGGGGATTCACAAATTTCCAAGGATATAGCTCAAGGACACACACCAGAAAGAATAACAAATACTCTTTACTGCTATCTCTTTGGAATGAAAATAGAATCTACCTGTTCTGTCCCTCATTTAAGTTTTGCAATCATATTTTCCATGTGTAAATGGAAACCATACTTCTCAGAATCTAAAGTTCTTGTTTATGTCATGATCCACAAAAGTCTTAAGTTAAAATGTTTAAGTAGCAGACAGAATCATGTCTACAGCCTATGTACTTCACTTTAGTTGATACTGTGTTTTCATAACTGTTAGATGTTAGGGGTAAATCAAGATTTCTTTCTGTCTCCAAACCGATCCAACTTTTATCGCCACTTCTCTCTCAAGGAAGAGGAGGATTGGTATAATCGGTCAAATTCCCACCCTTTATGTCAGTCATAGTCGCAGTGGGTAGGATTTTAAAGGGGGTAAAATGTGGAGCCCCCTTCATTGTGGTCCTTTTGAATGTATCCTCTTTTTCTACACAGCTCTGTAAAACAGGCCCAGAGTCAGGTGCCCCAGTCTGCTCTGCTCTAGGAGGGGACGTAGCTCTCTCACTCCTTTCCCTCTGAACCCTCTCGGTTGGCCTTTCCTCACAAAGAAGTGGCAAGACCAAAATAATTAGACTGAGTTTGCAGAACAGAGGTAGATGCTACAAAGTAGCATTTTAGCTCTCGAACTAAAACATATAAAGAGAGAAAGTAATCAGCTCCTGAGAGAAATAAGAAAATGATTAGAGTAAGGTGATTAGAGAATTTTTAAGTAGTTCTGCTGTTGTGGCACAATGTAATTTCCTCTTTGCTACCTCAGCAGGAGATCTGCAATAAATGCCTAAAATATTTTTAAAGTTTTATGTAGTTATATTTGTATTTCTTTTAGACACTGTGAGAAAACTGGCCTTAAGGTAAATCAATTTTCTTCTAGTTTTGTAGGTAATCTTAAAAACTTGGCCAAATATTGTCATTCGATTTTAGCATTTCTTATGTTGGCCATTTAAACTAATGTATTGTGAAAACTCAGATTCGATATCATCATTATTGATGCAAAAATATTAAAACATAAGAATGATGTAAGTTATTCTATTTTAAAAGAGGATGGGGCTTTTCTATAAATCATATTTTTGAAAATTTTCTATATAATCATTACGATCACTTAGTGTTTTAACATGTAGCAATATGATATCCCACCCTTAGCTAAAAGTTGCATTTATTTATAGCATATTTATTCTGAATTTTGATAAAAGAGTATTGAAATTAAGAAACTCAAAACTGTAATTCACTTGGAGCCATGATCTGCTCCCACTTAATAGCTTTCATAATGGCTGTCAATCACAAATGCATGCATGAATTAAAGAACAGATCACGACCTCATGAGTTTCTAAATACTCCACATGCCAAAGGATTTTACCTGGGAAATAAATTACATTGATATAAAATTATAAAAAAATTTAAACTTCCAGTTTGATAAATCTTAATAGAAAACATTAGCTATTTATTGAGACCTTACCCTGTGCCAGCCACAGAGCTAAGTGCTTTATTTACATTATCTTCACTTAACCCACTTGACAGATTCAAACTGAGGCAAATACAGCTTTGATCCTATTTCACAGATGAGGAAATGGCCACATAGAGGTAAAACACCCGGGCCAAGATCATGGTTGGTAAGAAAAAGAGCCAAGAACTAAAGCAGTTTAACTGGCTGCCAAACCATTGCTCTTAACTGAATGTTAGTTTCTGATAATTGTTTAAAATAAATCATGTAGATGGATTTATGGCAATATGTTGTAATGCTTGTGTCAAAAAACAATATTTGATATTTTGAAACATGCACATTACTAATCAGACACTGCTGAGAGAATGTATAAACAGGCCCAACATTTCTGTAGGGCAACTTGGCACTGGGTATCAAAAGCATCTACAGTGTGTATGTCCTCCAGGATCCAGTTTCTAAGGATTTATCCTTGGAATTAACTGGACATACATGTGAAAATGCATATGAAACAAAGGCCATCACATTATTTAATAGCAAAAAAAAAGAACAAAATTATCATGAGCATTGGTTACCTAGATGATGGTACATTCATGTAATGGAGTTCTATGGCATAGAAATGTATTGTGTGAAATGGAAAACTATCTGCAATAATGTTTGCCAAAAAAGATGGTTAAATTGTTTGGAGAGCAGAATTCTATTTTTTGTAAAAACTAAAGATATTAGTCATAGAAAAACATATGGAAGGATGTGCATCAAAATGTTAAAGGAAGTTATCTCTGATGAATGGGATTGTGGGAAATTTTCTACCAAAGAATAATTTTTAATTACTTGATTATGTATAGCTGGTTAAAAGGAATCAAAATAAAAACATGATATGGCAACAACCAATATGAAAGCATAAGGTATCCAGTCATTTTTTAAAAGTATAATAAGGTGCTGGTTATTGATTTATTATCTCTCTGCTCCAAATTGATCCTTTTCACCTGCTCTGTGGAAATTGATCTGGACCCATTAAATACTTTTTTTGCCAGTGGACACTGAAACTTTCTCAATAGAGGGCTCTGAAGAGACACGCAGGAGGAAAAGAGTTTTGCCTCCTGATTTCCCTGTCCTCGCTGGGCGCACTCCCAGAGCTCAGGCATCTCCTTCCACACTAGAGCTACTATGGCCGAGGAGTGCCCCACGGCCCCCAGCAGCTCCCAGCACCACATCCCACGGCTCCCAGGAGCTCCCAGCAGCTCTCGGCAGCTTTCCCTGGCCCTTCCCTCAAGTGGTTCTTCAAAGTATTTCTTTGAAGAGACACTTCTCTTTAAAATGCTTTCTCCAGCATGGCATCACAGTGACTTCTCTGCCATCCAGTGAGCCATGTCTCTCCTCTCCCAGAAGACGTGGATTTCAGCCTTGGGAGAATGGAAGGTTTTCATCAGGTATCTATCTTAGTCTTAGGAGTGGTGCCTGCTTCTTTATTTCTACTATTAATGTATCCTTTGGAGTTTTCGTCTTACTAGCCAATCCCACATTATAACAATCCCTGATATAGTTAATATGTTGCATTAAATGTTCTTTATTGAAATTACTTTGTGGTTTCTCTCCGTTTATTGGGCTCTGACAGCACTACTTATTCCAAAAGAGAAATTTGATTGAAAGTAATCTTTTGAGAAGTGATTAACTAGATGAATTTTGTTAAATAATAATAATAATATTACTAGGCAATACACACAAAAAATATTGCTTACAAATAAATGTTCAAGTAGTCTATTTAAAATTATTAAATTATTTGAAAGGGAATATAAAATGCAATAAGCATTAATTAAGTCATGTTGAAATCTGTAGTATTTTATTTCGTAAAAAGGAAGTCATTTTGTCTATTATTTTATTTCCTATTATAATATTTAATGAGAAGTAAATAAGGAAAGCACCTAGCATAATGATCATGACCAAATATTATAAAGCATTTAAGTTAATAATTATTTAAATCTATTCAAAGAAACCCCCAAATATATCAAATTTAATAGATCTAGCCCATACTTTGCAAAGCCTTGAGAATGCTTCAAGCCAGAATGAAAGAAAAAATATATGTTTAAGTCCTTTCCGCCAGTTATGCCTAGGGAAATACATATTGGAATGTAGAAAGTCAGTTTTCATGTGTTTGAAGTGAAAAATTAATCAGAAAGCAAGTGTGGGGAACCCGGTAATAGAGCTATTGGTAACTTTTAAAATCCATAAAAGTTAAACCTAAGGAAAAGTTGGCAGAGAGCAACTCATTTTCAAACGCGATGAGTTTTATCACAGGTCTAACCTATTCAGTTACCATGACTGAAAAGTAAATGTCTAGGAGTGCTTACCAAGTTCATCACCCACTGAAAACATATGACTCTTAAAACTTTTGTTTATGCATAGAAGTGTGACTTTAAGGATTGGAAAAATCTATATTAACAAAAGCTAAATTTTTCTGAAACTTAAGACCACCCTGTGCTGTGACTTTCTCAGTTCTCATAAAATAAACTAGGTCTTACTTTGTCATTACTTAGAAGGAAGACCACCAAAGAAAATCCAAGGTGTGACTATATACAGCAGTTCAATAAATAGCCCTTTTTTGTGGAATTGACATTTAATATTGCCTTCAAAATAGTGTTCGAACCTGTCCCAACCACACACATAGTTTGCATGGTCTGCTTTGGTTCTCTGATTTCAGATTTAGACATTGACCCCTGAGAGATTATGCAGAAGTCAAAGACTAGAAGTAAAAATGCTATGAGATTGATTTACTCTAAGTGTACTGGAGAAGTATCAGGCTTTAGTATTCAGTTCGTATTCAAATCATTCTGGATAGAATCTTGGCTCCTTCCCTTGGTAATGTCAGCCATAGGCAATTCACTTAACATTTCTGATCCTTGTTTTTTCTCATCTATAAAAAAAAGAGGTAAGAATCCCATCCTCATAGAGTTCCTGTTGTGGAGTAAATGAAATAATCTATGTAGAGTGTCCTGCGCCCAATAAATGTTAGTTTCCTTCCCTCTTCACCCCCATTCCTGGGAATCTATTTTTGCCAAACACCAGTTCAAATGTTCTGGCAAGAGTTAGGTGATAACAAAAAGAAGATGGAAAGAAAGACATAAAAGTCATGAAAATTAGAATTTAAAAACAAGAAGACAAGGAGAGGAAAGTGGAAGGCAATATAGAAGGTAAAATGAATTTGTTGCTGTGCTGCTCAAATTACTTTTTTTCCTTTTACATTCTAAGTTTTCAGTCATTATTACATCACTTGACATTCAATAACAACTTGCAAGAGAAAGAAAACAATATACTTCACCACACAAGCAAAACATGGTTTTGCCAGAAACCACTAGTTCCAGGTGTTGTTTTATTTATTTATATAATATGGGCAACTTCTAGGTTAATAGGAAAAGGAAGGCCCATGTAATACAAAAGATTCTAATTATTAGAATGCCTTTACTCTGTTATAAATTATATGGCATAAAACCAGTCACACTAATTTTCTGGCAACATACACTTGCTTTTCAACATTTGTATTATTTCATTTATTCCTTTCTCATAAAGCACTTAACATAGAAGACTTCACTAATCCATCATTGATAAGTTAATTTTAAGACAATGCAAAAACAAGTCAAAACTCTTATTTTAGAGTAAGTTAAGTCTCACAGTAACTGTACTCACAGAACGACATATATAGAAATTTTTAACAAGAAAGAAGCCACTTGTACATGGAAGTATAAAATGGGGTCACTACGTGGTTTAGGTTGCTTTGGGCACCAGAATTTTGTCTATAAAGCATACTCTGCTCAGTCCAAGCACCTATTGACAACATTTTCATGTGCTTTTATGTAGGTACTTTATGAGAATGACTAATGGATTTATTCATGACTAAACCCATCCTTTGTAATAACTATTTATGTTTATATTTTACACTTGTATATAAACTATATGATATTCAGCATTCTGATATTTGTCTTCAGTTTCTCCTCCTTAAGGAACTGGGAGAACCTATATCCAGTGTAGATCTGGAAATAGTCTTGTCCCCTTCAGATCATCTTGTACATTACCTGTGTTGTTCTTGTCCAACAGTCTGGTCTTTCCTGATAGTTCTAGGCCCTTAGCAATGTTCACACAAAGACTTGTTAACCTAGTCCTGTTTTTCTTTGTCTCCCAGACAACTGCTCTGAGTTGGCATTCTCTCTGAGAAATCAGCATTCTACAGCTGTGCTCCCTGTGATTTCTTAGGTTTTTTTGTTTAAGTAGTATAATTTTGATTGGAGAGGTTAAAACCCTTCTTGCTAAGTAAAATAAAATTATGACCTTCATAATTGAAAATGGATCCTCCTTTTACTAAACCCCTTGCCACTTTATATACAATCCATTTACACTTTTTGATAACAGTGTCACTCCCTAAATGCCCAATGTTGTATGGATGGCATATGTAAGATATTAAAACCAATATTTTGTTAAATGGCCTATATGTTTTTTGGAGGGGGGGGGAAGATTTTAATATGACACAAATTTTATCATTTGTCAAATATAGCTTTGCATGTGATTCCTCTTGATGTATATGGTTAATGGTCATTAACATTTTATAAGAAGTTTCAAACATGGGTTATCTAATGTAAAGCTTTTAGGAAATAAGAAAATAAAATTATGGGACTGGAAATTATTAAACTAACACATAGGTTAGTTTTGCCCTCGGATTTTACTAAAATGGCTGAAATTTGTGTCCCAAACTACCTTACTAACTTTCTATAAAACAAAACCTCGCTCTATCTCTTGAAAAAATATATGCAATGAAAACATATTCAGAAACTATATAAGAGACTATACTTCAGAAATATTTGTTTTATATGTATACAAAATTAAATCAATAAATATTTGAAAAATGCAACCAAAAAAATCAGAAGATGACAAGTTCTGAAAAGTAAGAACACATGATGTGCTTTTTAAGTATTCACAGATATAGAACAGACAAAGAGTGAAAAACATGAGACTTTTTATAACTGGCAATTTGAACATCTTAATTCCTTCTTTTTTTGCTCTTTCCTCCAATCCCCTTCCCATCTGGCAACCATCAAAATATTCTCTGTATCTGAGTTTGTTTCTGTTTTATTTGTTCATTTATTTGTTTTTTAGATTACATATATACATGAAATTATATGGTATCTGTCTTTCTCTGTCTTACTTTACTTAGCATAATACCCTATAGGTTTATTCATGTTCTCACAAATGGCAAGATTTCATTCTTTTTTATGGCTGAGTAATATTCCATTGTATATATGTACCACATCTTTAGCATTTATCTGTTGATGGACACTTAAGTTGCTTTCAAATCTTGGCTATTGTAAATAATGCCATAATGAACATAGGAGTGCATATATCTTTTTGAATTAGTGTTTTGGATTTCTTAGAATAAATACCCAGAAGTAGAATTGACAGGTCATATGGTCTACCCAATAACATTCTTTATAATATTTTTTTCCCTTCAGTCCATGATCCAGTCTAAGATTATGTATTACATTTAGATGTTATGTTCCTCTAGTGTCCTTTAATCTGGAAAAGTATCTCAACCTTTATCATTTATGACATTAAAATTTTTGTAAAAGATATATATTAGACACCATAAGGTCACTTCAATACCACCAATTTCAGTCCAATCTCACAGGTTCTTCCTTGCCATCCCTGTTTTATATCTGTGTCTTCCTTCCTCCACAGTGAGAAGCCTGACTCCCCTCATCAACACACTTATTCATTTGCCCAATCCTACATTAACAACAAATAGTTTCAGAATTCCTACATTCAGACTACTAGAAAGAAGAAACCTACTAAAAGAGTTTAAGATGTGGAGTCAACACATTGTGTTCAAATTACTTGTTTTAGTTCTTTTTCCCCCTTGGGTGTAGTTATGTCACTTATTTAAAATGCTGTTTGCAATCAGCTTTGGTTTATCTTGCTGATTTAATTTTATTTTAAATGTATAGAACATTAACATGCTTCCAAATGCCAAAATTACATAGAAATGTGTACTCAGAGAACTGTCCTCCCTTCTATACCTCTTCCACCCCATTCCTCTTTACAGGTAGCCACTTTTAATGTTTCCTGATTTATCTTTTTTGTGTTTCTTTTTTAAGAAGTAAGCAGATATGTATTTGTTTCCTTATAACCCCATATCTCTTACAAAATAGGTAGCTTACTATATAAATTCTTTTATACTTTGTTTTTTTCATAATAATATATCATAGAAATTACTTCCTATCAGTGCATAGAGCTCTTCATCATTCCTTTCTACAGCTGCATAGTATTCCATTGTGTGTATGCACATAGCTTTTTCAACCAATCTCCTATATTTAGGCATTTATAATTATTTGTAATTACAAAAAAAAATGCTTTGGCGAATAACCTTGTGCAACTGTAATTTCATATAATTGAAGGTGTCTCTTCAGAGTAAATTCCTAGAAGTGAGATTGCTGTAAAGAGCACTTATAGTTTTGTTCAATTCTGCTTTACTTGATATCAAGATCCAACCTTCTAATTTTTTGTTGTTTTTATGTGTATGGCATAGCTTTTCCCATACCTTTATTTCTAGCCTTTTTGAATATCTGTGTATATTTCTTATGTCTCTATACAGCATAGATTGTATTTTGCTTTATCAGCTGATTTAAACATCTTTTTTATTTTTTTCTCTTTTTTTCTTTTTTCTTTTAATAGATGATTTAGTCCCACTCACATTTTTTAATATGATGAATATGTTTTGTACCAATTCTATCATCCTATTTTATGTTATAATTACTTAGTTTACTATGTTGTATTTACCATTTTTCTTTCTCCTTGTGGTGTGATTCTTTGCTATATTTAAAATTTGTTTTTAGTTTAGGAAGGCTGTATTTTTGTCCTATACACCCAATTTTAACACCCAATTTTTATATCTAATTTTCATAAAATGTTAATGGATATGAATAATAATTTGGTTTAAATAAAATGTATCTGAACACTAACAAAAATTTTTATCACACATTAACACCTTATTAGGCATATGATTTGCAAATATTTTCTCCCATTCAGAAGGTTGCCTTTTCATTTTGTTAATGATTTGCTTTGCTAAGCAACACATTATAATAAACTTAGTTTTAACTGGACATGGGAGTATAGGCCACAGTGGCAGAATGTTCTAGCTGAGAAAGAATGAGGCTCAAGTCTTTCTTGCCCAGAAGATTTACACCATGGCAATCATTGACCAAATTCTTCTTGATTCTATTGAGCTCAGTTTGCAGATAAATGATCTCAAAGGATGAGGGTTCAGGACACCTCACATAACCTATTTGTAGAAGTTGGGTTATTATGGCTACACCTCCTGTCTCAGCCTCTTCTTTGTTCCCACACTGTTATTTTGATACAGCTAAAAGTTCAACTCCCCAGCGCAACTCCAGTCCCTCTTAATGAGAGAAGCGTAACACTATCCAGGCGTCTCCCAGCACAGTGATCCGAATTTTGAATTTCAATGCTCTGCACAGTCCGATTTATGTCAGCTTGGTTAAAAATCACCCACATGCTGGAAACCCCCTGTGGAGAGGTGTGTACTGGCCCCAGTTCCATAGCTCTCCTCTCGTTTTCTTCTACCTGCCCCAAATTTGTGGTTGGAGGGACCTGCTGTGTATTTGTGAAATTATCCTCACAGGAACACAGAGAAGAACTTTGGTCTCCTTGAAATAATTTACACCTAATTTAGTTAAAGAAGCATAAATGATGGGACTGCTTTATACCATCAGTAAGAAGCATTACTTGCAAGATTTTTCATGCAAGGTTTGAGCACACACAGCAAACACTTTCTATCTCCTGGAGCTAGAAAAATCTCTCAGAGTAAGAGAATATTTTTGACAATTTAGTTCTAAATCCTTAGGGTGGTGAAATGTCAGGGCAGATGGCCTGGGGCCAGTCAGGAAACCCTTAATCACCCAGAAAAACAAGGAACAGGAGAGGTCATTACTCTTCGTGGGCCAGATTGTAAAACAATGTTTTTAAGTCTTCAGATTTATGGCAAAGCACCTTGAAATATCTCAGGCAATTATAAAGAACAAGACTGCTCTAAAAGGCATTATGCAAAATTTTCTTGCTCATTTTTCTTACACAAACAAAACTCCCTACTCATCTCATAATCTCACTAGAGAGCTTTTCTATTGCATCTATCACTGAATTCTTTCACCATGGTAGCTTTAGCACAATGACTAAATTAATCCTAAATGCCATAATAATTTAATGTGAGAAGAAAGTAATTTGGGGCTATATGGACACACTTATTCATTTTCAAGCATATGCTTTTTATGTAATATCTTTTATTCGCAAGTGTTAAAAAAAGACTATGCGATATTGACTGCAAGGTTTTCAGGTGGGTGGGTGGGCCATATTGGACTAAGGGTCATAAATCCTGAAATTAAAGGTAGCAGTAGAGAATAAAAAGAAAATGAAATTAGTACTTGCTGAGCTCTTCAATGTGCTAGGCTTCCTTCTAAACCCTTTCATTATATGTTTATATCATATATACATTAAATCCTTTAATACGTATAACTGAAACAAAAGCTTACTATCAACATTTTTATAATTGAAGAAATCATGACCTCAATAGGTTAAGTAACTTGACCAAGCTCATACAGCTGGTACATGAAAAAGTTAAAATTCATCCCAAAGTCCATGCTCACTCTGGTGTTCCAAACTGGCAATGGGCAGGCCCATGTAGAAACAGGGCCCAAAACATGATATACCAAAATATATAATAACATTTTACCATAAAAATTAACAAAAATAATGATCTATTTACATGTCACTCTTACTTCCAGGACATTTTCACCAAGACACTCATGATACTGTTTCATCTGCCCAAACAAAGCAGGTAGAGTACAAAAGAAGAAAATCTATAATCTTTAACTGTTTGCTTGTGCTGTCATGAATCTAACTCAAACTATTAAGAAACTGTGATTAGAAATGAAAGGAAGTCACTGCAAAAGAATAATTCTCTTTTAGAAATAGGATGAAGCCAGGAAAAATTGTTGAAACCTTTAGAAACAGTTGATTACTATAGCAATGAAAATAAAATTTGAGACGATGTTAACATGTAGTTTACAATAATAGAACATAAAAGGAAGAGATCTGGCACCTCAATTGTGTTATTACTTAAGGGATAAAAAGAAAAAGATAGATAGCTTTTATAAAAAGGAAACCCCACACAGAGAGCAGTCCTAAATTAAAGAACTGAGGCCTAAAATAAATGAACATAGGGATTTTTGCATCAAGCACAGAAATAGAGGATTTCTGAGATGTTCGAGTTCATAAGAACTTAAAATTCTTGAAACCACACAAGAAAAGCTGTCACTATTAGCTGTTACGCACAAAAACCCTATAGTAATGGACCAAGTAGGTCCCTGAGAAAGCTCTGATGCAGAATGAGAATGTGGCAAAAAATGATCAAGTCACAGATTAAAAGTTTACTATTCGCTTTCTAAGTGATCCAAGTAATATTTCTGATCTTGGAATTTTTCAGGGCTCTTTTTATAAGGAAGGCAACATACTCTCTTGAAGAAATAACTGTGCTTTACTCCAGCTAAGTCACCAAGATAGGTCACTAAACCTACCTGGGCCACAGTTTCTTCATCTACAAAACATAAATACTAATTATATTATTATTAATATTAAATAATAATAATTACTAAATAATAAGTAAATTAGAGATAATCAAAGACTATTTATAAGGGTAAACTTCTGATTATGAACTATATTTTCTCAATAAAGAATTTTTCTTTAAAAAGATGTTTCATAATCCTGATTTTTTTAGACTCTATTCCCTGGAAGAAAATCAGACTAAAGGTTTATGAAAACGTGGTGGGAGATCACAGTTAGAGACAACTCCAACAAATTATAGACACATGTTCCTTTTGGCCTTAATATTTACAAAGTTATATCCTACTGATATGGCTTAAAATGTTATATTATCTCTCTAGAACATAATTCTTTTTTCACAGCTGGCATACAAAGGTGGATATTATAGATGCTAAGATCAAGTTTCCTGGCTCTCAGCAAGAATCATTGCATTTGTGTTAATTAACCATTGGAAATGTAAGTAGCTGCTGTTAAAAAAGAAATGGAAGATTAAAAGTATCAGGTATCTCTCACTGTCCTCGTCTCTATTGTCACAGTCCCTCTCAGTGCCTTTACTCTGTCTCTCACTGTCCCACTCACTCTCTGCCTCTGAGAGGAGATAATACTCTGTCTGTGGAGTGTTACTCCTTTTCTAATAAACTTTTCTTTTGACTCTAAAAAAAGTATCAGGTAAAGTTACACATAATAGGTAAAAGCTACAAATTCTAAAACTATAAAGTGAGATGGTAATTAAGGTTACATGAAGAATTTAAATACAAAGCTTATAAGTTATTAGAAGAAACATACACTAAGCAATGTGAAAAAGTATACCAACAGATAAAATAGTGAATTTTTTTTTTATGGGAATGATGCAAATAGAAAGTGGAACCTAAATTATGGTGAAAGAATTAAGATCACATGTCTATAGATCAATATGAGCTAAACTCGTATTTTAAGGGGGAAAAAAAAAACCCTAATTTGAGATCACAAAGTAAACCTTATTAATTGTTGTTTACAATAAACATTTTCAAAGTTGATTCAGAAAAGTTAATAAGGATAGTAATAGACATAACATTAAAATTATGCACACAAAATGAAAAGGGAGTATGGTAACCAGAATTCTAAGATAGCTCCCAAGATTTTCTACTCCCTGGTTGCATGCTCTGCACAATCCCCGAGATAGTGAAAATGATAGATTTTACTCTAATGATTAAATTATGTTACATGACACAGCAGGACTTAAATAGGAAAATTATCTAGGTATGCCTAATCTAATCACATGTTCCTCTAAAAGTATAGAGTTTTCTCTAGCTGGTAGAAGAAGAAAAAGTCAGAGATTTGAAGCACTGGAAGGATTTAATGCACCTTTTTTGGCTTGAAAATGAAGGGGTCACTTGGCATTATCTAAGAGCTGTGAGCAGTACCCAGGTGACAGCCCAGAAAGAAATAGGACCTCAGTCTTATAAACACAAGGAACTGAATCATGCCAACAAGAAGAAATGTGGAAGCAGATTTTTCTCTAGAGCCTCCAGACAAGAACTGAGCCCTATATCTTGATTTTAGCCTTGAGAACCCAGCAACACTGTTCCAGATTTCTGTCATACAGAACTGTGCGCTAATAAATGGTGGTGTTTTAAACCACTAAGCTTATGGTAATTATTATACAACAATAGAAAACTAATACACTGAAGAAGCTTTTTAAATATTAATTTAAGATTGAATCGAAGCCAGGAGAGATTAAACAAGACAAAAAAGCATCTTATTACAGAAATGATGTAATTCATAATAAATATATAAAATAGGTATAAATGTGAACAGATAACCACAAAATAACCTGGCTCAACATTCATAGTGAATACTTCAGTAAATACAAAGATATACACACACACACACACACACATATATATACACACACACACACACACACACACACATAACTATATATAATATATACACATAAGTAAAAGTAAACTTTAATTAACCTCTTTCAGTCCTTACTGGATCAAGTAGACAAAAACTAAGTAAAGACATAAAAGACCTAATGACGTAATTAGTAGAATCATTCTAATGAATATTCTTGAACACTGTTCTCTAAAAAAAAAAAAAAAAAATGCAACTTGCTCTTAACTGATAATGAATGGGGTTTTTATTTTAATTTCTAGTTTTAATAATTTACCAGAAAAAAAAATTATCTGAGTTTGAATGATACATTTTTTTGTGAATATTACATGATCACAGTTCAAGACTATTACTTCCATCATAAGTATACAAATGTTAATTGAAGTCAATAGTAGAGATGACTTCAAGAGACTCTACAAGACATTAGAAAATGAGAAAAGAGTCTAGAAGTCCTTAAGGAATTCCAGTAGTTGAACAAAAGAAGAAATGAACAGTTGAGAAGGTGTTCACAAAAAGTAGAAGGAAAATCAAGCACTTAAGCTTCTTACATATGGGAAAGTTTTGGGGAAGATTATATGGATAATGTAAAGTGCTGCTGAAAGTTCAAGAAAGATAAGGAATAAAAAAATTCTATTGGATTTGTTGACAAGGTTATTGATGACCTTAGCAGGGGACATTTCAATAAAGAATGTGAAAAAAATGAATAAGGCAAATTTTTTCCAGAAATTCGATAACTAAAAGAACAGAAAAATTGAAAGTAGCTGCTAGAAGGGAAAATGATATCAAAGGAGAATTATTTTTACATAGATGGAAAAAATCTGAGCATATTAAATTCCTGTGGAAAGGATCTAGCAACCAGTGGGGTGGAGGAGAGAGAGGGAGGGAAGGAGAGAGGGAGGGAAGGAAAGAGAGAGAGAGAGAAAAAGATTTATGAGAGGTGGGGCTAATGGAAGGATTTTTGAGATGGAATACCATTTTCACTCAAAGGTCCCCCAGTGTCTAGATGTGAAAGAAATAAACAAGGCTGGTGATTAGAACTAGTACTTAACCAAAATGAAAAGGACATCTTTTAAGGTGGTACATACAGTTTATTCCAGAGGCCCTTTAGGCATATATGAGCAAAAAGGGTATTTTGTGGCATATTCTTCAATGACATCTATATCCTTACCATGGTATAATTGGAAAACAGAATTTTAGAATTATACACAAGTTTGTAGTCTCCTACACCGTGTGCTAGATGTTTGATGTTGGACAAACTTCTCTGAACCTCAGGTTTCTCCTCTGTAAAATGAGGGTGGTAATTTCTATTTTACAATATTGTGATTAGGTAATTGAGGTGACAGACATAAGGTACATAAGACAATGGCTGGCATATAAAAGATGAGAAACAAATACTAAATGTACACCACCACTCCCCTCCATGGACATACCCACACCCACACATACACACACACACACCCTACCATATACACACATACTCACACCCCCACATCCACACACATACATACACATACACACACCCCTAAACACTTTAGCTACGTTCATACACCCTAGTCCTGACCACTGTGCCTCACTTAAATTGTATCGCCAAGTATAAATCTAAGCTGGAACTGATAACAATTAGAGCCATGATATACCAAAGACAGAGACTGGCAAATAAACATCTATAAAACTAGCTAATAAGATAGATAAATAGCTACAGGTAATATTACTAGAAATGCTCCCTATTTAGGCAATTTGTAGAGGGCCTTTGAAAATAGTATGCCATAGTTTTCCATAGTATTTTGCTACTGCTTCATATCTTAATTTTCCATATTTTTGTTTTAGATGTTTCACTTTTATAGTCATGAGTAAGTGAAAACTGAATAATCAGAATTATGATTATTTTAACACTAAAAATTTTTTTAAATCTTTCGTAAAGCCAAATTTGGGGGAAATTTAGGAAAATGTTCTCAGTTAGTAGGATTTAGGCATAAACATTAGATTTTAGGGATAAATTTAGCTCATAATAATATCAGAGGGGCAAAATATTCCTACCATGCAATAGTAAGTATGGTGAAATGAGTCAATCTTCACCACATTAATTATATTTTGAGGATAAGATTCATCAATCACTCTCTTTATTAAGGAGTTCCATAGCAAAAGCCAAAACTTAAAAATATATATATATAACCAAGACCACATAGCAGACACTCAATAACTATGTATTGACACATATGCAGGTGTACATTTGTGTATATAAACATAAATGTGAACATGTAGTAACAAATTGAATACAAACTCAGTAAGCAGATAAAAGGACGTGTTTGTAAAAAATTAGTTTTCCTATAATGCTATGAAAGTCAGCAGAATAGGTCTGAACCTTGGCTTCCCAACTTACCAGCTGTATTAGTCAGGGTTCTCCAGGGAAACATAACAAACAGGATGTGTGTATATACATAGAAAGAGATTTAGTTTAAAGCATTGGTTCACATGATTGTAGATGCTCAGTGGTTCCAAAATTCTATAGGGGAGACCTGTAGGCTAGAGATTCAGGAAAGAGTAACAGTTAGAGTCCAAAGTCAATCCGCTGTTGAACCAAGAAGAGCCAATATTACAGACTCCTGGCAGAATTTCCTTTTGATTAAGGAGGGTCAGTATTTTGTTCAGGCCTTTAATTGATTGGATGAGGAACCCACATTATAAAGAACAATCTGCTTTACTCAAAATCCAATTTAAATGTAAACCTCATCCAAAAACACCCTCACAGAAATATCCAGAATAATGTTTGACTAATTATCTGGGCACCATGGCCCAGCCAAGTTGACACATAAAATTAACCATCACACTAACTGTGTAAGCTTAAGCAAATAAACAGACTTTATGAACTTCGGTCTCTGTAAAATTAAGTTAATAATATTTACCTCTTAGAGTTGTTGTAAGATTATGTACATACGGTTAGCACATATTAGGCAATTAACAAATATTAGTGTTCTACATCTACATGTTTATATATTCAAAATACCTCCACTGTAATTGATGTATTTAAAGTGAAATAAAACTGTAAAAATGAAAGAAAAAGCAAACAGAAAATGTGTTTTGAATGTGGGTACTCTTCACAGAGTTGATGAAGAACACAATAGAGAATGTTTTGTTCTTATTTATGCTCTATGCTTATAGTGAACTATATTTTATGATGTTCCTACAACTTGATTTAAGGCTCCATTTGGTGCGATGCCCCAAACTAAACCTAGGTATGCGTTAATGATCAATGACACACATTTTGCCATTCTGCAGCAATCACTGGCTGTCGAATTCTCACATGGGATATGTAAAACCCACAGAGTTTCACTGTTTAAAAGAATGTTTTACTATATTGCTCAATCAAAAACAAAGAAATATTAATGACCTTTCATTTAGAAGAATAAATTAAAAAAAAAAAAACAACACTTTTTTTTAAGGATGGATGAATGTAGCCAGATAAAATAGAAGTTGTTCTTAATCCCTAACCTTTGCTCCAAATTTAACCAAAGCCTCTTTCTGAGGTTTGGGGCAGTTCAGTGTTTCCCCCCAATTATTCTTTAATTTTGCGTCTCTCTGCAGTTTTAGGTTCCAGCTGGAATCAACAGACCCAAATACCCCAGATGAAGCTGTTCTCTTAAGAAGTCCAGCCCAGTTTTTAAGACTTGAAAGGTTCAGATAGTTCAGATAAGGTTTAGGATCAGCAGCCAAGCACTTGGATGCTTAGCTAAAATGAACCTTCCAACTTCTAACCAATATTAGCTGTTATAACTGGAGATAAATATTACCTCTAATTAGCTCTCTAAGTCTTAGACACATCTGGATCTCACACAATGTTGCGATATTACACATTTGACATTTTGCATGATTTTGTGAAGATTTTTGTTTTGTAATATTTTAATAAATTAAATTATAATCATAAGAGGAAATAGATAAAAAGTATTTACTGATGTATTTATATTTTTGTCAATTATAAATATTATTTATACTCAAAGATGCATGAGTTTGAGACTTAGAAATAGGGATCACCTAATTCTATGGCAGAAAGGGGCATATGATACAGTTGTTCCTTCGTATCCATGGGAGATTGATGCCCAAGTCCTTTATATAAAATGGCTGGCATATTATTAGCATGTAACCTATGTACATCCTCCCGTATACTTGAAATCATCTCTAGATTACTTTCAGTACTTATTACACTGTAAATGCTATGTAAATAGTGGTTATACTGCTCAGGAGATAATACAAGAAAAAAAAAAAGTCTTTACATGCTGAGTGGATGCAACGAAGGTAGGCCTAACTACATATAGTACACATCAGCAACAATGTAATGTTTTTCAAATATATTCAATCTGTGGTTGGTTGTATCCACAGATGTAGAACTCACAGATATGGAGGACCAACTGTAAGGAACTACAATATGCTAATTTTCCCCCAATATAACCAGCATGAATAACAGGTAAATGTTTCAGAATCTAGATGGAAAATCAAGAGCAGCTAATTAATTTGCATTTAAAATGAAAAAACAGAAGTAATAGATCAAGATGACAACTGAGCTGGACACAACTCTCCCCTTCCACTAAGAATCCCAATAAAAGGATAGTAAAGGATAAATCTTTGACAGTGAAGAGAATAGGAAGTGGATAATAACAGTTAGGAGATTGCAACAAATTTATACAAATCTGAAATAAGATTGAAGGGTGTGGATATGGTTAAAACAGAGCTAGAAACTAGCTGCCCAGAATATACAAGAGCTAGAAACTAGCTGCCCTTGTATATACAGAATATACAAGGATTACAGTAAGAAGAAAGCCGACCTGCCACCCAAGTGCAAAATGGTTGCAAGTACTGGATCGGCAAGTCTGAGTCAGTGGTGTGAGTGAGAGGGGAGGCCAAATATACAGGCAATGTTAGTGTTGTGATCTGCATCAATCATCAGTTACATTATCAATGATCTCATTCCTTTCAAAGCATAGCACTACCCTAGATAATTTCTGTGGGCTTCCAACTTCCAACTTATTCAACATGTAGATATCATTTTCCACTCATGAGGGAAACCTCTGCCTCTATTGTAGAAGGAAGAAAAGGTAATGCAGTAGACCAAGGTCAAGGCAGGAATTACAGAAAGTAAATCATCAAGAGGAATGAATCACAGCTCAAGAGATGAGTAGCATTATCAGATTATTGAAGAGAAACAGTCTTGCTTCTGATAACTTCACTCTAATATGTTTGTGGCTTATGAGGATTTCCTGAGCAAGCCATTGGCCCTTGTTTTAAATGACCTACAGCAGTGTGATGCAATGAGACATGGGAGTTAAGTTCTGCTGAAGAAGTCAGTTAAGTACTTAATGCTCATACAGACACCTCTGGGTTTGAGTTTCCTCATCTTTAAAACTAGAAAGGGAGATTAGTAGGTGAATTTTTTCCTCAAGTACTCTACAGCTCTAATAATAATCAATTGTCCTGAGAAAAATAAAAACCAACATTTTTTTTACTAAATGAAGAGAAAAAAGATATTAGAAACTGAAGATTATTGAGTGTGATTATAAGACTTTCAGGAATCTTGCTCAAAAATCTTGAGAGACTAAAAGAGGGATTAGGTCAAAAAATATTCTATAGAGGCATAAATAACCAAAGAACTTAAATCAAATAATATTTATTAAGTACCATGTATGTGCAAGTATTTTGGAAAATGTAGGAATATTCCCTACATTCCTGGTGCCTACCAACAAATGTAGAAAAAGAGAAAAGAAGCAGGTGATATGTGATCAAGACTGTATTAGTGTGAAATGCTATGGAAATATATAGAGAAATAAATTGTCGTTTATAAGCCACTCAATCTATAATACTTTGTTGCAGCAGCCCAGACTAAGTAAAGCACAGTGTAATGTTCTGGAGAATAAATTTTTCAAGGAGAACAACAATAGGGTGAAGAGGTGAAGAGGCAGAGAGAGAGGGAGACAAATGTCAGAAATGTCCGAAATCAAATTCTTCCTGCTCTGTTAAAACTCAGATGAGGAGAGAGTTTTCCAATAAGATAAAATATTTCATTATGATAAATAACGATACCTAAAAAGATCTGTTGAAGAAAAGACAAAGTAAATAAAAGAGACTAAAAACTGAAAGCTAGGACTGCAGTCTGTCGAGATATATGCAAAAACATTGATATTTATAAAGTGAAAATTGGTGGAATTAAAGGATGAGCAACAGAAAAGTACTTCCAATCTTACAAGAAATCTTCTAAAATAGGTCAGAGACCATGCCTGATCTCTGCCACTGCAAGAGGCTTTGAAAGTAGAAGTTCCGAATAACAGATCAAAAAAAAAGAGAGTGCAAATGTACAAAAGGTTTTCCTGGGATTTATTAATTTGATGAAACCAGAAACACTGATCAGGACTTAAGAACTCTAACAGATATGGAAATATTTACATAGACATATCCAAAAGCACTGGCAAAGGAAAAATTGAAAGGGTAAAACACACTAGAAAACACAAGAGTTAATTCACTGAATGGGGGAAAAATTAATAATTGAGCTTTAAAAAAATGCCTACATAATATTTTTGAAAACCTTTTTACTTCTTTGATAATAAAAAAGGAATTACCAATAAATGAACATAGGCAATATGTAAAATAAACACATTTTATAAGTAAAACATTTGAGATCAACTGGGGTAATAAATGTGAAAACATTTTACAGTGTATGAAGTATAACAGATGTAAAACATTGTCATTAGATATTCAAAATCTATGAGTAAAATTTATCATGTACTGTGTGTTATGTGTGGTGGGAAAAAAAATGAAACAGAAGAAAAGAAAAAAGACTGCATTTTATAAACCTCAAACAGCACAACGACCAATTATCAAATTACAATCAAACAACACACCACATCTGCAATCACTTAGAAAGTCAAGTTTCATCAGATTAACAGTTGTAAGATGTTAATGCTGGTATAAGACACTTGTTTATTAAAATAAAACTTACTTTAAAAAATGTTTATAGCATAAAATCATCTTCAAATTACTAACCAATAGAAACTTTTTTTAGATAAAGCATAGTCATAGCATTTTTGTCTTTCTTCCCCATTCTACTAAGCTTAGCCTCTCCTTTTTATATCAAACTATTTCTCTCCTACCCAAGAATAAAAACAAAAAGAGGGGGGTGGGTTATGCCATTTGATTCAACTCTATTAAACTACTAATTATGTCAAGGTGAGGAGAAAGCAGTGAACAAGAAAGGCAAGGTCTCTGCTCTAACGTATGATACTTGTTAGTAGGAGAAATAATAAATGAAGAAGGAAAGATAGGTAAGTAGATAGGTATAAATAAAAACAGTAGAGGTAAATACTATCCAAAGAATCAAAATAGACTAACCAGTTGACTATTCCAAACATGATAGTTTCTCTGAGGAAAGGCCAAATCTAAAGTGTAAGGAGTCAGTCATGTAAAAATTAGAGAGAAATCAATTCCAGTAGAAAGAAAAAGTTAGTGCAGAGGCCCTGAGGTGAGAGAAAATGCAGCATTTTTAAAGAGTGATTGGAGTCTTCTTTGTAGGACAGTGGGGTAAGCGGGAAGATAAGAAGCTCATAGAAGCAGGTTGAGGAAAGATCATGAGGGATTTTGTAAGCCAAGAAACACATTTGGATTTTATTCTAAGACTGATGGAAAGCACTGCTAGGTTTTTAACAAGAGCGTGGTAAGATCTTATAAAAGTTTGATAGAAATGACCCAGGCTGCTGCGTGGGACTAAATAGGAGGCCTCAGGACAAAGATGGAGCTACTCTCAGTGTTCAGTGAGAAATGATGATAAACTAGGCTGCTGGTAGAACAGACAGAGAAAAGAACAGATTTAAAGTTTTTAAAGGAAATTTTATTAGGAAATATACCACTTAGTGTAATGTGTCAAATTGAGATACTCCAGAAAGGAAATAAAGTCTAGAATATGTTTCAACATCATTTTTCCATAGAGTTTTCTGTCATCAAGCATCTTGCAGAATAAAGTTTAATAGGGAACTATTAAAAACAGAAAAAACGATTCTTTACCATCTAACTGACAAATTGCACAACAGACCAAATTACCGGTTTTCTCATAGTGGCAGAAATTATCACATTTTGAAGATCTAATGTTTTAGATCTCTCTGTGTCCAATTTGGTGGTCCCAAGACCAGATATATTAAATATCAAAATCAGTAAGTATAATGAAAGGGAAGCTGAGGCACATTCATGAGTACCTGCCTTTGCCAGAAACTGTACTCTGTATTTTTTCATGTATTTCTAACAATCACCCTCAGAGGTAAGTACTATTACACCCATTTAAGAAGTGGGGCTTAAGAAAGTTAAATAATTTGCCTAGATTCATAACTAATAACAGAGCCAAGATTGTAAGTTCTGTCTCAATTCAGAATCTAAGTCCTTTCTACTATGATATCCCTCATTTCTTTTTAGCACTATGTAGTTTTTGTCCACATGATACTAAAGTATTCAATAAAAAAAAAAAAAAGAATATTCTGGTACACTGTATTTAAGTATCAATGTCTTGAAGATAAAACCATATGGTTTTATCAACCTTCACTACTAGTGAATATTTTATAAAACTGTATTTTAATTATTAAATTTTTTCATCAATTTTCAAAGGTCTCAGTCTGATTAGTTAAATAGTACTTTGAGAGTGGTCAGAATAAATGTCTACCCAACTCTTTTTCCTCCTGTTCAGCCATAAGTATCCCATAAAATCCTTACCTTTGCTCCCAAATCCTCACCACCTTCTTCCTTCCCTCATGAGCTCCCAAGCTGCAAAGCTAGAGAAAGCAGGATTCAAAGCCACTTTAAGAGACAAGCCTATTAAAGTGTCCTTCTATGAACCCAAACTATTTGCTCTTCAAAACTGTTTCTCTGTCTAGTACACTGCCCCCTTTAATATATGATGTCACATCTACTTCAACTAGAACTTCTAATCCTTGAGAAATTACGCATATAGTAAAGATTCTCGCTTAGGGTCAACATATGGCTCTTGTCTGCATTGAAAGAACATAAAAAGTAATAAAAAACAGAGAGTGAAAAATAACCATCTCCTTTTTCCTTTCATATTTGAAAGTGCCAACAAAGTTCCTCAGTGCAGGGATACTATATAAACATTTATTTTTAAGAAAAAGCTGATGAAATTTCATTAAAAATGTTTGTTCAGATTCAAATGTCTTGTTATGCTCCATTTTCTTAATCTGTAAATATTTGATCCACATTTGTCTTCCCTACCTGAATCATTTCCAAAAGCTTCGTCTCTAAATTTCTTCTTTATATAACTTTTACCCAAACTGAAAGGCCAAAGGTTGAAACTATTTTTCAAAGAAAACTATAAAAATAAACTCTTGATTTTATAGCCCCCCTTTTCCAAACAAAATGAAACAAACAAACCAAAATGACCTATGCTACTAGATTTTTAAAAATTATAAAAGATACTTGGGATGATTTGAATATAGACTGGATATTAGATAACATTAGCCAATTACTGCTAATTTTATCAGGTGTAATAATGGTATTAAGATTAAGAAAGAAAATGTCTTTATTCTTAGAAGTATGAGGAAATATTAATGGGTTAAGTTTCATCATATCCCCAAATTACTTTTAAATAATTCATTTAAAAATGTCTTACACACATACAGAAAGTTAAAGGAAACATAGCAAAAATTTTTACTGTTGAATCTAGGTAGTCAGTGCACAAATATTAGTTAGAACTAGTGGTTAGCTAGAGCAAGAGTCAATAGTGAGGTGACTGTATAAAGCACACGACATGTTATTTTACTATTCTTTAAACTTCACTGTATATTTGAAATTTTTGTATTAAAAAGTTGAAAAATAAAATAAAGTGCATTATTTCAAAAATAACATTTGAGAAAAATGTTTAAAGTGGAGAGAATGTTTAGAGTGAATGGTTCATTATGAAAGTGGAGACAGTATCTCCTAATGTTAATTATTTGTTCGCCAACCTGGTCAATGTCTCATCTATACAATAGGCAGGTAAAAACAAAGTGAAAAAAGTATATTATAGAATTAGAAAACTTCTGCTTCATATGGCTAAGTGGCAAATCAAAAGTCAATAATACTTAAAACACAGGAAAATGACCTCGATTTATAGTAAAGGTCAGTCCATAAATAAATTTGCCTGCAACTGCCATCTTGGAATTGTAACATGTATGTTAAAGAATATTGACTGTTTCAACACTTCTCAATGTACTTTTGAATCATCAGAGGATCTTATGAAATGTAAATTTCATAACTACCAGTGAGACCTGGAACTCTTTTTTCCTAACAAGCTGTCCATGGACCACACTTTATAGTAAGGGTCTATGTTATGTCAAATAACAAGTGAAAGTCAAAATGCAAAATTCATCTATTCCCAACTTGTGTATGAGTGATACAGTCTTCCTATACAGAGACGTATAGATACTCTCTATATCTATATATTTGAAATCATGAGACCAATATGCATAAAATAACTGAGATGTCCCTTCTCATCCAAATGTCCACCAACATGGAATTATATTCCATTCTGCCCTATCTTTTGATTAACTATATATCTACCTCATTCGCCCCTATGTTCTGGTCTAACTTTCTCAGCTTGGAGCCTCTTCAGCAGATAATTCCATCAACATAGAATTAGAGCTGAGCTGCAGCATCAAAACTGATAGCTGTACAGATTCATTTCCTCATAGGTACTGTCCACTATACGAATATAAGTAAAAAAAAAAAAAAAAAAATTAACTTTAGTACAATTGTATATAATATTCTAAATAAAAGATAAAAGAATTTGTATTATTCTGAATATTTAGTAAAATTCTTCTCAGATTCAGTATTTTTAAAGCAATTCTTTAACATTTGTTCTTACTTTTTCAGATTCTATTAAAGATTTAGCAAGATTATAACAGCAGAAAATATTCATATTTTTATTAAATTATCTTCAGTTATTTGTCCATATAATATTCATGATTTGTTTGATTTTTTTTCAGTAAAATTAGTAGAATTTGGTATGCCACCTTAAAATTTAAGAAGTTTTATATAGATGTATATATATAGTGATTAAATTAGAGGTATACTATATATTGCTTGGTTTGATGTACATGAGTGTTTTGTTCTTGCCATGACTTAAAGCTCTGGTGGCTGTGGTAGATTGTATTTTCCAAATATGGAAAAACCTATACAAACACCTATATGTTATCCCAGCCACAAACTCTTTTTACAATGTGGGCATGGGAGCTTGTGACTGACCAGACCAATGTAATACATCAGAAGTGATGCTATGTGATTTCCAAGACTAGGTCATTAAAAGGATACAGATTCCTACAGGCTATCCAGATGCTTGCCTTTTGGAATTCAGCCACTTTTTGTGAAAAAGTCCAGGCCACATGGAGATATTATGTAGCTGGACAAATAACATCCACCTAGACCTCCAGCCAACATCAGCATCAACCACTCAACATGCAAATGAACAAGTCTTCAGTTGCTTCTAGCTTACAACCTTTGAGTCTTCTAGTTGAGAACCCAGACGTCATGGAGCAGAGAAAAACTATCCCCTCTGCACTGTTTAAATTCCTAATCTACAGAATTTGTGAGAAATAATGAATGATTATTTTGTTTTAACCCACTAGGTTCTTGGGTAATTTGTTAAACAGAAACAGATGATTAATATACATTTCAATATCTGGAAGTAGATATATCTGCTAGAACCTTAAAAATGCAGAAGTAGCATAGGAACTGTATTATGAGTAAAAACTGGAAGGACTTTGAGGAGAGTGTAAAAATCGAAAGGGTCTTAAACAGACTCTAAGCAGAAGTATAACAGTCTTCTCTACAAGGTTACTGGTAAGGGTAAAAAAAAAATAAGGAAAAAGCTATTGGAAAAAGAATGGGAATTTCGGTTATGTTGTGGCAGAAGGTTTAGCAACATTTTTGACTATGATAAAGAGGAAAGGTAAAAATTGTACCTAATGAACTGGGTAATAGAGCCGCGGAAATTTCCAGGCTGTGTTGACAGTGCCACCTAACAGCTTCTTATGCTATAGGAAAATGCAACAGGAGAGAGAAGTGAAAGGAAGGATTGTTAAACATTTAAAAATGACAGGCGTTATGGCCTCTCCAGACTGCAAATATGCTAAAATTAATTTGTATCTAAGTAGACCCAATAAGGAAACATGGTACAAAAATTAAACTAAGTGTGTCACTGTAAAATTCTTTGTTTTAGATCTCAGAAGATCTAAGGCAGTGCCTCAGAGAACTGTCAAGTTAGGCTAGGCAAAAGGTCTTCAAGGGATTTTAATGGTGCACCTTGCAGATTCTCTAAATAAACATTTGAGCTCGTGAGGTGTTGTCCCTCGACAACCTCAGCAGAAGCCCACAGTGGAGCAAAGCCTATTATCCTGAAGTTTTGTGAACCCCAATAATATTTATAAAAGACTCACAAAGTTCTTAAGAGAGCCGTATTCGTATAAATACCACCAGACTAAACTAAAAGGGTTAGGGACCATACAAAATGAAAAGAGGCCTTTAGACTCCAAAATCTAAAGGGGGCTTAGAAAATTATTCCCTTGGAAACACATGGACTTTTAACAGTAGACAGAAAAGAGGAATGAATCAGAGAATGAGACTAAAAGCCCAAAGAATAGACCAGGAGCCACTGAGAATCAATCCTGAGAACAAGTAGGAATGAGAGCTTATCAAAAACAATGCCAGCATATGGTTTTCAGAATTGTTATGAGCTAGTGATTCCTATGTGCTTCCCATTTTCCCTTTTTTTTTTTAAAAAATAGAAAGCCATGATCTTATTCCTGCCTAACCACTGTATGTTGGGTGAAAATGTGAAACAGCTAACTCATTTCTTTAGTTTACAGATCTTCAGATTGATAGGAATTGGAGGAGCCTTACTTTAGGAACTCTGTATAGGGAGCTTCATCTGTACCTGAACCTGACTTACATGATGAGATCCTCGTCCTCAAGCTGATACTATAATGAGAGGAAACCTTTGGGATTCTTGGGAGGTGGTGAATATATTTTCTCCTTGGGAGAGACATTAACCACTGGACATCAGAGAACAGACTGTGAATGTTCTCTGATGTCCAGTGGTTAATGATGCTCACCCAATGATGCTCACCTCCTGGTATTCACGTCTTTGTGTATGACCTGTATGACCAAAAGAACACTACAAAAGTCACCACGTGTTATATCTGAGGCTAAGTCATAAAAGATATTGCAGCTTTAGCCTTGGTCTCTCAGATTACTCCAGGGGAAGGCAACCATCATGTCTTAATGACACTCAAGCTGCCCTATGGAAATAGCCATTTGGAGAGAAAATGAGACCTTCATGAACAGCCAGCACCAACTTGAAAGTCATAAGGGAACCACCTTACAAGTGCATCCTCTAGCTTTAGACGGGCTTTTAGATAACTTGCCTCATCTGAGATATGACTGTAACCTCATGAGATACTACTGAGCCAGAACTGTCCAGCCAAGCTACTCCCAAATTCCTGACCCACAGAAATCATAAAAGATAATAAATGTTCATTTTTTAGCCTATAAGTTTTAGGATGATTTGTTACAAACCATTAGATAAGTAATACAGAGTCCTCAAGATTCCCCTATATAAAGTAACATATACCACTTTCTATCCCAGTATTAATAGAGCATGAGATTTTGTAGCAGGATATTATTTTGAAATACCACCTAATTATTTTTCTTTCTCATTTTTTAACATTTCTTCTCCCCTGAAACTCTTCCACCATCAAAATTTGTCCAGGAACCTAAGGCTCATTGCATCAGGGAAGGGAAGGTCAGATGTTGTCCAGAATTTAAAAAATCATTGCTCACATTTCTTGGCTGGGTTTCAAAATAAACCAAAGTCCATAACAAGTCAATGATCTGGAAGTGAGAACATTTGATTTGCAAGAGGGGAAACTTGTTACTAGAGATGGGTTGTTCTTTTTGGAAGTCTCAAAGTTGAGATTTACTTATACATAATGAAACTAGAACAACTATAGGTTAGAGTTTTACTCTAAATGATATGAAAATGTGATATAACAATAATTCCTGCCAGATTGGCTCTAAGAAGGAGGAAGTGTGTGGGGGGACAAAATGTAAATTGTACAAATTGAGAAATGTTATCAGTTAACATGTAAAGTGCTGAAGAGGGCCAGTAATGTTCACTTTTAATCTTAGCTATAGCTATTCTCAGGATAAAGGTATATATGATATAGATGAGATAAAATCATCCTACCTTATTACTCTTAATTATTTTGTATTATTTGAATTAGTCTATTAAGAAAAGAATTGTGAACAAAATAGAATCAGATATATTGGTGTCTATTAGGAAGTGAATAACAAATATAGAGAAAAGTGATGATTACATTTACGAAGCAAAAATAAAGCATTCTTTAGTTTCCAACATTGATACAGCACAATTGTGATAACTAATCTTCAAAAATTATTCTATTTCTTAAAAATATTTGATTATGATCACATGAAAACAGCCCCAAAGTGAGACCACTCTACCCTCTGTCTAGCTCACAGCTGCTAGGGCCCTAGGAGGCAAACGAAAAAGTTGTTCGAAAAAGTTTTTTGTTGTTGTTGTTTTTTGCATTTCAAATCTATAGAAATAAAAGGAATATTTTGTGAGTTCTTGGATAAACAGAAGATAACACATTTATAAGTTTTGGTAGTTGAAAACGGAGTGATAAGCTAATAGCACTTAACAGTGTCACACTTGCCAGTAAACAACGATTTTTATTATGTCAATAATTTAATAAGAACCAGCATAACACCAAAGAAAAAGAGAAATAAAGGAAAGGGCTGAGGGAGGAAAACCCCTCATTCTCTAAGTTGTACACATTTTGAGAAAAGAGAAAGGTGATGTTCTTGAGATGTTAACTCTCTTGGGCCAAACAAACATTATAGATTATATGATCTGCAGATTATACAGCATAGACACAAGTCTCTTGTGAAACCCACAAAGGTAGAACCCATGTCTCATTTTACTTGTAATCTGTAGTATGTAGTTCTGAGCTTGGCACACCTAAGCATTCAAAAGATCACTGCTAAATTCATGTTATCTTTATAAAATCTAGAGTAAAAGGGGGATGAACATTGATATAACTTCCTTCACATCCTCATTATCTCTCCTTAGAAATGCATAGTGTTGATTCACAATTTTTTATAAAACCACTAGCATTTACCAATACCCACCCAGGGTTCCAAAGGTCATTTCTTTAGCCAACGTACTCCTTTAACTGAATGGTTAAGGGACATCATTACCTTGAAGAGCTCCAAGGGAGCTCTCTTCTCTACAGATGATAGCAAAGAACACTAGAATGAGTTGGCTTTTCTGATCTCAGTGAGAATAATGAGATCCCAATATGGGAGAGGCCAAGGATGGAGCATTAATATCAGAGACAAGGTGGGAGCAATAACCATAATAAACCACAGTGTTAGAATGGCAATGAATGTTTTACCTGAAAAAAATCTATGGTGGTGGCAAGTTGATCACTGGGTCTCTAGAAATAAAATACAAAAATAAACAATCTATTAAGGTGCTGCTTGACATATATAGATGGAAAAATTCTAAGTCTGCCAGGAACAAACATTATATAGATGGGAAATTTCTAGGTCTTAAAAATCATAAAACAAGCCTTCATAAAAATGTATTAGATACTCGCCTCATCCAAAATGGAAAGAGATAGGGATTACCTTTTCTTAGAAAAATCTTTATGTGACTATTTGATGTTCTATACATATCATGATCCTCTCACTTTTAAGTTAAAGCTATTTGATACAACAGCTCTATTTTACAATATATGTACTCATTAGATAACCATGTTCTTTAAATGTTAGCTATTGAGCTTTCACATATTCTCTCATTTCCCTTGTTTATCAAAACTTCTTGAAAATAATTTATGTTTATATCTTCTGCCCCTACTCCCTTTCACTACTCATTGAGGAGAAAGTTCCCTTGAAAATTCTGTCTCTACACTCTGGAAATTTTTCTTTGGGTCTCTTCTCAATTGCCAGATCCAATTGAACTTTTAGTTCTTATCTTATTCAGCATTTAATTCTGTTGCCTATTGACCTTCCTTTATATAATAATATATAGATTTTTTTTTGCGTAATTTTATGCTCATTGCAAACACATAATTGAAAACCATACTGAGGAATAAAACAAAATCCTCTCCTTGCTATGCCTTCTTCCCTCTTGCTGGGAGAAATCAATCAATGCTCACAGCTGAGGTTCATCATATCAGATATGTTTCTGTGCACATCTAGTATATAATTAAAATTTTCAAATTCAAACTTAGAATTTGAGATAAAAAATAAAATATCTTTTACTCTCAATCCTACTCCTCATTTTGATAATCACTTTAAAATTTTTACAGGTTTTTTTTTTTTTGGTGGTTATATCCATAATGTTTATATTCATTCATTTGTTTATCAATTTAAACTATATCTAACTACTCTCCCTGTCGTGAAGAATGAGGAGTTTTGAAGGCATATTTTTATTTATTAACGTTTTTTTTTTAATTTGCTAACCTATGTCTTTAAATAAACACAACCTTCTATTTCTTGACTCATTCGTTTTAGGCATTATCTTACACTTTATAACATCCAATTTTATATCACTTCTCTTCTTATAACTGAAAGTAACTCATCTTTGTTTTGTCCGCAGATTAATCCTCCCTCCGAAAAAAGCAGCATTTACAATAACATAATTTTTTAAACATAGTTCCCTGCAGATTCAAGTAGTGCAACTCTACTGAGTGAAGATGAATCCCGCCATTAACTTTGTGCAGCTGGAAAGAGCACATAACTAACAAACAAGGAAGGGGAACAGTACATGGCTTTTAGTTGTTTATTTTTATGATGCTATCCTTTATCATTAAGGTCACCTAGCTTCTTAATCACATATGTTATTACTTGAAATTATTTTCTTCTTGGCAATGTTCTTCTTGGAGCTATCTTATTCCCTGTTCTAATTCCACTCTACATCTGCTATATCTCATGCTAAAATTATTTTTCCTTTTTAAAAATCTTTTGCTATTTATCTTAATATTTTATTTATACCTTGTTCTGAAAAAAAATAAAGTAGCAAACCATCTTCTCAATATTGCTAAGATTGCAAACTAGAATTCAAAATGTTCTTCCCTTAGATTGACTCAAAGAAGGCATCTCAGAGGTCAATAATCTTCCAAGTGGTGTTTGAGTAGATTTTTTTTCATGTAGAAATTGTAGTGAATATTGGTGATCTCAAATCATAGGTGATTTGGGGAGTTGCAATTTTAGTATTTAAAAAGAATTAATAGTTCATAAATAATGACATTTTACTTATCACTAGTCCCTGAAATAATGGGATTATTAGTTCATTCAACAAATATTTATCAAGAACTCAGCATGTTCTTAGCACTGTTCCACACTCAAGGAATATAGCAGTACAGAAAGCTCCTCATGAAGAGTTTATTCTAGCTAGTGAGCCAGAGACAAGAGATAAGAAACATAAACAATAATACATACTAGTAAGTCCATTGTTGATTGATGCTAAGAAGGTAGAATAGAGAGTGCTGGGCAATGGAGGATGGGGATGGAATTTTAGATAGTGTGTGCCTTGTGTGTGTGGGAGGGGGACACTGGAAAGGTGACTTTTTTTTTTACCTTTGACAATTTCCTACTTTCATTTTATTTTTTAATATTTTTTTCTCCTCCCAAAGTAATCACAGTTATAGAAAAGTTGGAACTACAATAATACGAAGCAAATTTTTTTTTTTCGGAACCATTTGAAAGTAAGTTGGTGACATTCATTTCTGAATACTATAGTGTTTACAAAACGGAAATTCTACCACATAAACACAATACACAGTAGGTTAAGGACATAATCTATTTTCGTAGATCTCACTTTTTTCTCTTCTCAATCTCCTTTATTGATCTGTTGGATACATAGTAAGCAAGTCTTCCAAAAATGATGGTGTACCAGTGGTAAATTTTTCTAAGTTTTGAATATTTTAAAATGTCCTCAGTTTACCTGAATTCTTGATTAGTAGTTTGGCTGGTATTTAATTCTAGATTCTAAATCATGTTTTTCTCAACCTCATTCCTCAAAAATACAATATCTCTAATGAGAAGTTTGATTCCCACTTATTAGAAGCAGTAGTGGAGACTTTCAGTGCCTTGTCTTTATCTTCCACAAATCTGTCTAGATGTGGACAGATTCTTCTTCATTCACACGCTCGTCACTCTACATCTTTTCAAGCTGAGAATGTATGTGTTAATGTCTAAAAAAAAATAAATTTTCTTCTATTATTTCTCTGGTGATTTCTGTAAGATATATATATATATATTCTTCTTCTAAAACTCTTTCTGAAGGATTATAGCTTTCCCAGATGGATCCTCTAAAACAGGGGTCCCCAACTCTGGGGCTGTGGACAGGTACCTGTCTGTGGCCTGTTAGTAACCTGGCCAAGCAGTGGGAGGTGAGCAGTAGGCAAGCTAGAGAAGCTTCATCTGTATTTGCAGCCACTCGCCAGTACTAGCACCACCACCTCAGCTCCACCTCAGATCATCGGGCATTAGATTCTCATAAGAGCCCTGGTCCCTGGTGCCAAAAATGGGGACTGCTGTTCTTAGACTTTAAAATTTTCCCTTATATGTTCCTATTTTTCTTTGCCCTGATTTCTAGATTTCCTCAGGTTTATATTCTAGCACTTCTTTTTTATTTTCTCAGTTTCAGACATCACATTTTTAAATTTCCAATGTCATTATTGTTCTTTAGTGTATATGAAGGTATACAGTTGACCTTTGAACAAAAATTCACATATAACTTTTGGCTCTCCCGAAATTTAACTACTCTTGGTATCCACAAGGGATTGGTTCCAGGACCCTCTTTCTCCACGGGTATTAAAATTCACAGGTGCTCAAGTCTCCTTTATAAAATGGCATAGAACAACGCACACAGTTAGCCCTCCACATTCACAAACTCCCAGCTCTGGATCAAAAACAATACAGGTATTCAGTGAAAAAAAAATCCCCATATAAAGTGAACGTGCACATTTCAAACCCATGTTGTTCAGGGATCACCTGTATATAAAATTATACTCCATGTTCAGAATTATCTGTTCCTTTTGGGGTTGATTCACTGGTTCATATTGGCACTGTGTGTGTGTGTGTGTGTGTGTGTGTGTGTGTGTGTGTGTGTGATTTTTCCTCTAATATATTTTTCTATTTAAAACCACGAACTGAGAGCTAGTTTACTTGTTCCTTTTGGCTGTCCTGGGTTCCCTCTGCCAGGATGCAGCCCTATTCTTCATCAGGCCTCTTTCCAGTGAAAGATGTAGGTTGTAAGATCTGAACCCACAAACCACTTTCCTTTAAACTGAGTAGGGAGCAAGGACCAAGCTAATCCCACACTACTTGGGTGTATCCCCCACCCCTGGGAATTCCAAACCAATTTTTTTGGCAAGCAGTACTAGAAGAGGTGCTAACTTGAATAGCTGCTCAGAAAACAAACATCAACCCTGATCTCTAACCAGTACCTACTCCTGAAATTGGGCCTTTTGTCTTCAGGTTGGGAGCATTTCAGAGGCACTGTCATATGGGAGCATGGCTTCCATCTACATATCAGGCTCTGTGCCTGCACATTTGGGCTGTGCTCCCGCTCTTGTATTTCTTAATATATCACATATTTTTCATCTTCCAGAAATTCATCAGGGTTAATGGTTTGTGTATGTCTCTGCCTGATTTGAGAACTTTTATATTTTACTCTTGGTACTTTTAAATTTTATTTCAATGGGATTTGTGGAAGGAGATGAGATATATGTATGTTCAACCTATCACCTTGAACCAGAAGCCTCAGTTCCTCAATCTCTAAGTCCTTTCTCACAGCCTTCTGTTTGCTACTTCTCTGATATTTATTTGTTCCATTAGTGCTGGCTTATTTCTTTTAACTTTTCCTTGAATGCTGATGTTCTATCCTTGACTCATTCATTCCCACAGATTTAACTCTCATTCTAAGCCAGTGAACCCATTATACATGACCAACTTTCACTTCACTTCTATATCCAGTTTTATATTCTCTACTTGCTATTGTCAATCGTATGTTAAATGGCAGATGATTTTAATTAATTAATTAATTAACTAGCGAATACTTAAAGAATCTATAACTTGTTTTAAGGTACTGTTTCTATGACACCATAGTATTCCCCAATTATTTTTCACAAATAATTGGGAATAATGAATGAATATTAAAGAATAATTAATAAATTATTTACTCACCTTGGTGTGAGCTCAATCCTGAGCCTCCTCTATATCAAAATTTTTATATAACTCATATTCTAATAACACAATGTTTCAAACTTCAAATGTCTTCCCCCTCCAAGAAAATTGGAAACTAAAAACTTGAGAGGACCAAAGAATTATACCAGTTTCCAGTTATAATAGAGCACTGTAATTCTACTTCTAATTTCGGTTACTATAATCAAACTTCTGTTATATCAAATTTTTGAAGCTAAAACACTCAAAGCAGAAGTTTTCACTTACCTAATTGGCTACCAGTGCAAGTGCAGATTCAATCCATCTGTTCCTAAGTGGATATGTGCATCTCTGCCAGTTTGCCCTTTGTTTTGGCTTTAAATTACCCTTTGCAAGCCTGATTTCCCATGGAAGAAAAGCTAATAACAGGCACTCTTCTGGTCTGAACATTTCAACTATAATATCTGAGCTTTTCAATATAATATAAGATTCCATCAAATTCTGCCAGAATGAGAAAAAGTTTCAAATTAGCTAAGGTTCCCCACTACTATGGATTCTTTAGATGCAAAACAACAACCGACTAAGGTTCTTCATCCACAGAGCACAGTTATCTGACCGGTATTTAAGTGGTGTACTGTAGACAGTGATCGCTCTTGTTCCAGCAATAATCATTAATGGGTCCAGCCACTGTGCCCTCATATCCAAGGGTCCCAAGAATGATTACTTACATATTCTTCCATAAAACCATAAAACCTTTCTTAAATTTGAGAAACTATAGACAAATAGCATTTTTCACAGATTTGGAACCATAGATCACCCTTTCTCTGGATATTGCAAATAGAAAACACTTGTTATGCATAAATAGTAATAATAGAGGCTAATACATGTTGAGTACCAGGCACTACTTTAAACTTATTACATAGAATATTTCATTTAATTTTTCCAATAACATTGTAGATAAGTCTTATAATTAGCCCGTAAAGAATTGGGGCTTAGAAAAGTTAAATGTCTTGCCCAAGTCATTTCCCCATCTCATAAATGGTAAAGCTGTGACTTAACCCAGGAAATCTGATATCAGAGCACACATTTTTAAACTAAGCAAGGATATCAAACAGGTTTAATCTTGTGTGTCAGCTTTGATTGAATGATAGCAACCACAAGGAGCAGGGTATTGAAAAAATTCAAATCACCAGACTCAGTGTGACAGAGTACCAAAACTGAGCAATAATGTCAACCATGAGTGCATTAAAGTTATGGATCTTATTCTAGGTACTCAGCCTCCTAAGAGAAAGAGACTGACTGATTATTGACCTGTGTATCTATAAACAACTCTTGGAAAAAGCATAGTTTAAACTAGAGAAATTCACAGAATGTGACAAAACCTGCCAGTAATTTGTCTTTCTTTACATTAAGCTGATAATAAAAAACTACTAGCAATTTGAATTTATGTCCTACTTTATTTTCTTCTCCCCATACACTGATGGAATATTTTTTTTTAATAAAGGAAGTAGTGTGAAGAAGAAAAAGAAGACACACACACACACACACACACAAAGATTGGAAAACCATCACTTGGATGATTGAATCAACTTTGTTCAAATCCAAAGAAATTTCAGAAAACAATAAAGACCTTAATTTTCTTTTCATAAGGCTCAGATAGTGTTAACTTATATAGATAATTAAGACCTAAATGTGGTGGAATCATATTTCAGTTATATTCATCCATGTTCCTTTTTTTTCTCCTGGTATTTCTTGCTTTCCTTTCCCCTAATTTGAGCACATTTTCAACCCTGTATTCTCTGACTTAGGGCTGATTTAAGGCAAGTTTTCCTAGTTTTTGTTAAAGAGACTTTTTTTAAGCTGAGGTAATCTAATGTCAGACTAGAAAAAGGTTTTCCAGGAGGAAAGGGAAGGCTAATAAGAGCAAAATCCTCCCTGGATCACAGAGAGAGAATCTTGTTCTCTGCTTTCCACAGGAAAGCCCAAGTGAAATAGGAAGAGCCGAGATATTTTTATGAGCAACTCCACCCTCCCCCAGCCCCCCCCAAAAAAGTACCTGGTTCCTAGGAAAAACCAGAAACCAGAAATTATAGATGTTTGTTCTTGATTGTTCGAAGATTTTTTTATAAATACGCATGTCAATAAAAGCATTCTCTCTCTCTCTCTCCCTCTCTCTCTCTTTCTCTAGGTTGACAGGTACTTTGGAAGGGAAAGACTCTGTGACACGTTCAGCACTTTCAGTTTAAGAGACCACAGACAGCTTCACAGAGATGTCAATATCTCAGCATGGTAGAGAGAAGCTTCTATGAGAGACACTAAAGCAGGAAAGAGAGCCTTCACAGCCAAAGAAGGTATGCCTAGAAACCAAGAACATTTCAGCAGCAAACCACATGGAGTGATAACTTGGGATCGATTACAAAAATGGTTATCTCATTTGCTATCTCCACGAAAATATGACACAAAGACCACATGGATCCCCTCCTCCAATGTCTTACCACTGCATATATACTCTCCAAAATTTTAGATATATTTATAGATATATACCTTAGGGAAATCACGAATTAATGAAAATATTCTACTCCACTAAAGCAGAAAGCTCAAAATAGAAAGTAACTGAATTATATAAAAATATAAAAGTTATATTTTTTACACTCAACTTTGTAGACAGAGATTCATTCTCACTACATCCATTTTTCCAATCTAAGAAATGATTAGGAAAATTATGAATAGTAATCTAAGGCAAGATAATTTCTTACCTCAGAGTGGCTGAATCCAAGTCATATAAAGAAGTAAAATTAAATTTGAATATTAATCAAGTAGTCAAGTAAGAAGGTAACATTAGATTACAGAGTGTGAAATCATATTCATGTTGAAGAAGTGGAGTCCCTATCACTCAAGGACATTAATAAAAGGTTTCGATGAGAAACCACACAGTTTATTTAATCTTGCCTTTTTATTCTATACTATGTCAAATACTTAAGGGCTAATGAAAACATTTTCCAAACCTAACCTTTCATATGAATGAAAGTTTATTTCCTGAGTATAACTGGTTAAGTCCATTTAGAGGAATCCTAACTTGTGTCACAAATATCTACTTAAGGAATCAAAGTAATAAATTATTAAATAAGACCTCTGTGACATGTGCAAATACACATGTTCCAGGTGTCAACATACTCACACAGAATAACCTAACAAGCTCTGTCCAAGGCAGAGAGAAGAAGGTCTCAACTGTCAAACATATTTTCAACTGATCAAATTCATACAGATGATTTCAAATAGGCAACAGAAAACAACCATCCTTGCCTAGTTGGAAGGAATTGGTTGAGCCAATAAAACTGCTAAGTACTTCTTAGTTGCCAGAAAAAGACCAAGAAAAACATGAATTTGTTAAACTTTGAAAACAAGGATCTTTAGTAAAAATCTCCAACCACCAAAAGTCTTTGAAAAAAAAAATAAGGTAGGATTCAGGCAATTTGAGACCTGCCCTTACCAAAGGACATAGGCATATGTTATAGATAACCCAAGTTCTTAAAGATACGAAATTCTGATGTTGCGCTTGACTGCAAAACAAATGGCTTTGTTGAGATGCTGGCTTGGGTGGGCTCATCTCTAGATACAATCATGAGATAGTGTCTCTTCCTCAGTGAGCTATGATTCTTCCAGTGTAATGGGCAGCTGGCTAATTGCTAATTGATTGTGTCAGGTCTCTGTTTCAAATGGCCAACCCAGGTGTTCATATCATGGGCAGTATCCATGTTCTGAAGCTGAATTAGGTGGAAACTCAAATATTTAAAGTGGCACTGCTCAAACTTTTTTGCTGAAATAATTTTAAGGGCAAAAGAAAATAAGAACTCTGCAGGCAGACCCAAGAGTTTTTGTACATGTTTATCTGCAAAAGTTTTTGTTTCAAAAATTTATGTCAATATCTCATTCTACTCCATAATATTTTTGTCGTAATCTAAATATAACATGGAGTAAAATTTATGCCTCAAAAAGATGCACTGTGTTGATCCTGTGATTTCAAATACTCTATTAATATATGTAGAATATACTCTAACTTGGAAAATGAGGTATTTGGGTCATTTAAAATGATTAGAACATTAAACAGGCTTTGAAGAAAGCATGAATAAAAATAGGTTGTCATTATAAATGCTACTGATATGATTGAAAAAATATATTTATACTTTAAAGATTAAAGTATTGACATTCATAGATATTGCATTATTAATATAAACACATCCCAGTGTTATTCAGTAGAGCAAATGAATTGCCTATTGACATTTTTTGGAAAAATAAGGAATATAGATGATACAGACAATCCTTACAAATCTGGTATCTTCTTGATTCCCTTTCAGAAGTACCTTATTCCATGATCCCTTACCTATGGCCTATTCTCAATCAAGAGACAATCTTCTTACTCAATAGAACAAATTCTAATGAATTGTAACTGCCAGTTGATCGATATATTTAAAATTTAAATTCATACTTGTGTGTTTTGGTTATGAGTCATTCATTTAAATTATTAAATTAAATAAATAAGAAAATAAATAAAATCTCACCTTGCAGTGGAAATTTTGTAAACATGTTGTTGTTTATCTTTCCAGGTAGATAAAAATCTAATATTTCACATTCTATTTTGAAATTTTGTGTGTGTGTGTGTTGAATTTTTTAACTAGGGCATGCCAGAGTCACTGCCTTAAGCCAAGGAGTGTCTCTCACAGAAAAAGTCAGTAGATGAGAGATTTGGAGGCAAGCATGCCTTTTGGTGGTTCTCACATTAGATGAACTGTCTCCCCATTAGATGTAGATTGGACTATACATGGAAGAAGTTCACTAGAAAATAAGATGATGGTGTTAAACTCAGAAAATTTAGTATCTTTGGAGTAAACTAATGCAACAATGATAATATAAGAATTAATTATATTAATTCTTATATTAGACAAAATGACAATAAAGGAAAAGTAATTCTAACATCTATTTTGTCCTACAATAGCTCTACCTTTATACAATACCATATAGAAGGTTTTATCATCCCTGTGGCTCACTCCACATCATGACTTCCATGGACCATCGGAACTTTTTCCTTTATGATCTTCTTCTTCTATAAGAAAATATTAACATGAATTCATTTATTAATTATGCTAAGTAAAATAAGTCAGACAGAAAAAATAGAGAACCATATGGTTTCACTCACATGCAGGATAACAAGCTGAAAGCAATGAACAAACAAGACAAATAATCAAAAACTCATAAACACAAATAACAGTATAGTGGTTATCAGAGGGAAAGAAGAGGTAGAAAAGGGTAAAGAAGGGTAGATAGAGGGTGATGAAGGGAGATTCGACATTGGGTGTTAAGCACACAATGCAGTATACAGATGATGCATTATATAGAATTGTACACTTGAAACCTATATAATTTTATTAACCAATGTAACCCCAATAAGTTTTATAAAAAGAAAAAAAGAAAAGAATTCCCAATACCCAATGTTGATTTAAATTGTTTTTATCATAATGTTACCTAAAAATGTATAAATATGAAACTATAAATGTCTTGCACTTATAGTTTTCATAATATAAACTAAAACACATGTATGAAATTAATAAAAACAAAGCAATAAAATAAAAAAAGAAACTATAAAAAACTATATTTTGTGGCTGCATTGGAATAAAGGCAAATATAATCCAAGCCGAATCCCATATCTATTATTATCATATTCATTTTTTTCTTCTGATTTTAGCAGAAATTTAAATTTTTTGTGAGACGCTAAAAGTATTGTGGGCACTAGGTACCTTGTCTTCTGGCTAATGTATAAATTGGTCCTGCCTATGGCAGATAATGGTAGTTAAACCCCCATAGCTATTCACCCCTCTTCTAGAATAATGAAAACTGCCATTTTTAGACAGGCACATGGACTTCCAAAATAAAGACTATAATTCCCAGCCTCCTTTGCAACTAGATGTGGCCAGCTGTCAAGTTTAACCAATGAAATGTGAGTAGAAGCAATGGGCACAACTTCCAGTTTGTGTTTCATTTTCCTGCAGTTAGGATTCAGCAGTGGTAGGAGTGAGTCATTTATATGTAAATAGGAACAAGAGTCTAGGGATGCTGGAACAACAAGGTAGTAAGCCTGGATCTCTGACATCTCAGGGAGCCCTGATAACTTTTCAGAGCAGAGTCACAATACCAGCCCAGATTTTATATAAACGAGAAATAAATTTCTATTCAGTTTAAGTCCTTACTATTTTGGGTCTTGTTACAGGCAGCCAAACCTATATACAAAGTAATACAATTGTCTTTTACAATTAGGAAATTGAGACACAAATGTGATTCTCTTAGTATGATTTAGTACAAACTAAAACATGGCAAAGGTCAACCCTGACCTATTTATATCCAAATCCTATGCTCTTTCACTGCCTTCCCACATCATCTTCTCCCTTCACAGAAACAAAAAGCATGAAGAACAAAGCGATTATGAGAGAAAGAACATAAACTTTATGAAGCAATAAGTGTCATCAAAAGAGAATCCAAACAAAAAACAAATGGAAAGAAAAAAATAAAACAGATTCAATGTGATTTTTTTGCCAGCACCACATGACTTGACATTTTGAATTATGACTACTTACAGGAAGTATCAGGAACTTTCCAAGAAAAGACTAGTTCACATAGATGATGAATCTAGTACATTTTGCTTATTTGTTAACTTTGACTATAACTTTGTTATAATTTGGCTCTGATAATTTCTGATTTCCACTGACACAAAGCATTATACTGAGGTGAGAATCCACAAAACATATCTGGAAAAAGCATCTTAGTGAGGAATATTTCCAAACACAGATCCAGTCATTTTCTTCCAATCTTCGAAATATAAAATCATCTCTCCTGAGCCCTTTCCTGTCTTACCAGTGTGTCAATCAGGGTGAACAAGGACCCTGCTCAAACAGTTACTTCTGTTCTTTGAAGTTACTAAACAGTCTAATTACTAACTAAATTTCACTTTTTAAAGATTAGGTTATTTCATATGCACACCCAAGTCTCATATCTATTTTTTCAAAATAGAAAGAAAACAAAGTTTTTTACTAAACTATAAAAGCCATATTTTATATAAAAAGTGTCTTTCAATGAGTCTGGAGGTTTTCTTCTCTTCATTGTTCATTAAAGAAAATGAAAGAGCACAAATGTTACTGGCTCCTCTGGAATCTCTTACTATTTTAGGAGAGTCCAGGTCATCTTAGAAGTCTTTAAAATATCAAGCTTCTCCCTCACAAATATATTCATGGAACATGCAGCATTTAGCTATATTTACTCTATCCTCTAATAATAAATGTTTTAAAAACTTTGACTTTTTTAAAATTTTGGTTATAGTAATTGGAGTATCACTAGAAGACTATCTTGTGATTATATACTTTTATCTCATAAAATCACAGCTAATCCACAAAGACAGAAAACCACTAACTGAAGTCATATTATTGACCATCCTGTCAATAAGATGCCGGAGACAGAGCTAGATTAAAAAAAGAAAAAGAAAAAGAAAAAAAACAGAGCTAGAAGTAAAAATACTCTTCTCCTCTCTCCAGGAATAGCCCTCATAGTAGTGTTAATGAAAGACAATTTGTTATGGTGTGGGGAAAAATATTAGGACTTTATTTTTTATCTTAGCAGCAAGAAAATAACTAAACTTTATTACATGGATCAACACCATTTCCTTCATTCAGTCTGCATGTCAGAGAGCCCTCAGCCACATGCAGTGAGCAAGGTATCTGGAAATAAGAGAGGAGGAGCTTGTTTCAAAACATGTCAAGGGTGGCAGCAATATACTGTTTCATGTGTTTGTTTCCAGTATATTCTATTTAGTTTTTGTGAATCCAGTTAAATAGACTAATCATTTATTGGGTTTTAAATGAACATGCCCTCACAAAAGGTCAAGTAGTTAAAAAGTTTCTGTAAATAATGCATGGGTAAAAAAATACTATCAGTTTAAACAAAAGTAAACCACCAAAAAAATGGTAAAATTAATGTTTTAGCTCCTAGTATAAATTTTTTTTATCAGCACATTATATATATATATGATGTACATACATACATATATGTATATATTTTTTAATCACCTAGTCAAGTATAAAAAAGATCTCAGTCTAAAAACTTTAAAATTATCAAGAAAACCATTTGAAATATGGGTTTATTTTCACTATTTTTAGCAATAAAGAGCTGCAATTTTTATCAATGAACCTTATATTAAGTTCATATTGCACCTTAAGATATTAACACAATTATAAGAAGCAAGTTTTAATGTAAGCATATAAAATATAACATACTCATTCTTTCAGTAATGTTTAAAGCCATGCTATTCTCAAGCCAGTCATTTATAACATTTTACTAAATTTACTGATAAATATTTAAGAGCCACTTCTGTGGTTCCTTAGTTAATAGCGAAAGCCACACGTCAATG
>NW_006494612.1:16989880-17005768 GCF_000325575.1 Pteropus alecto | reverse complement strand
CTTTCTAGTAAAAATGTCTGATATAATTTATAGAAATCAATACACTGACAAACTACAAAGATTCCTTTATCGATAAATAGATAGATTGGGAAGGTACACAGAAAGCGTTGCTGACGATTTGACAAAACAAGCATCAGACCACATTATTAAGTATGGGAGCTTTGCTATGGATTGGATGAACATAGTGATGTTCCCAAATATCTCAGATTAGGGTAGCTGTCAGATTTTGTTTAAATGAAATATGCAAAAAACTTTTTTATCAGCCATCGAAAGGTGAAACAAACAAGGTAGCTTCTCAATAGTATAAAAATTCTTTAGTAAAACAATGCTTTATACAATGGTATAATATAATCATTGGTAGAGCCACCGCCTTGACTAGAATATAAGAAAAGGATTCAAGGTTAAGCTTACAAAGATAACACTAGCAGAGACTGCTTCCTGAATTGTTCATAGGCCACGTGTGGTAGCAAAGAAGTTAAAGTCAGAGGTGCCCTTCAAACTGTAGGTTGTTAATAGTATGATAGGTTTTACAAAAATAAGGCTTTTTTAAATAGTAGAATTTTTAGAATATTCTGGACGAGGCAAAAAAAAAATCAGGAAATTTCTTTTGCACCTCAGTTTTTCTTGTTAGCTCATGGGAAAGTTCTTAGAAGAAATGTTGAACTTAAAGGTAGAGTACATCACTTTTAAATATGTAAAATTTATCAACCTTTTTAGTGTGATTACAATGACTGCCCATAATATCCTCTCAAGAAGATTTTTTTTTTAATTCAAACACATATAATCTGTCTGTGAGATTTAAAGTTGGATGTTTCAACAATGAATATGAGTGACTGCTTTTCAAAAGCAAACCCTGCAAAGGAGACAGCATTTTGAAGATCTTTGGAAATGTTTCTACTTTTAATAGCATTTTGTTACAAAAATATATATAAACGTGTCATCTATTTTGAAAACTTCCCTGTATCTTTCCTTTATCTATATGTTTATCAGACTGTAAAACAAACTGTCTAACCTATTTAATGATCTCTCAAACAAAGAATTTTCATCATTTTGAACTCTTGTTAAAAATGTTAAACTATAACACATTTTTGTTAGTTTGCAAGAGCTTAAATTCTGAGCCAAAAGAATACAGAAACATACCAAATTTCATGCAAAGATTATATAATTGGAGGATGCTATTTAAAACATGAGTACCTTGGTTTTAAAAGCATAGCCACATATCTTCATGAACTATCTTTTCTACTATAACAACCATTAAATCTATCAGAAAATTTAGCAGGCATTAAAATTACCAGAAGTACTTTTAATGGAAGAACCACTGCATTGCAAAGGGTTAAACCAAGACTCCAAAATGTTAATGAGAAAGAAGTTGATAGTAACTACAGGAAACCCAAACCTGAACAGTCTCTTTAACTGTCAGTACCCAAATGCTTGTGGTCTGAAGGCTTGCTTGCATTTATTGGAAATCATTAAAATGGTGCACTCTCCCCAGCTGATATTAATAAAGCCACACTATTCTTGCTGCTCCAAGCGCCTCTGTGTAATTTGCCGCTGCCCCCAATTATCTGTGGGCGATCTGCAGGCCTGTGGAGGGGGTTCCACATGGGCAGGCGCTTAATGAACAGACTGGCTTATAAACACAGGCTAATCTCTCCCACATGAGCACCTGAGGAGGATCACAACTGACAGCTGTTTAAATTTTCAGGAAAATTAATGACCCCTAAAGAGGCAGCGCTTATCAGGCTTGTAGTAGGTTTGATAGAGGAGAGTTACCATGGGGAAAAATGTTTATAATCGTCCATAAGTGCTTCATTCTATGGCTTCATCTTGGGAACTTTTATTGACACGGTTTCTTCTATTAATCCTTGTGTTGGCAGAGCAACTTGGTTCAATCTGGTCCTGATATTGGGCTCCTACAGCCACTAATGAGCATCTCTCTCAGATCACAAGCCATTTAAAACGATCAGAACAGTGGTTGGCATCCTGACCACTTAGGGGAAATCCCATCAGGCACATACATTGTTTTGGTCTACAAGGCATTTGTAATGCATCGGCTCAGACCCAGAGCTGGGCCTCCTAGAGGGAATGGGGAATAGAATGGCCACACTGCTGGCTGTCTGGGGAATAGAGCAGGAACAGGTAATTAAATGCAGATTGGCCAAGGGATCACAAGTGACTTTTAAAAAACAGATCTGGAGGGAAACAGCACATGGCAAAACTCACCACCCTCTTTTCACACTCATGCCCCCTCCCTGCTCTGATGTGTTATGGCTTTCATGCACAGTAGTTCCTCAAATAACGCCATTTTGTTCAATGTTGTTTCATTATAATGTTGATGAGATGTCATAGGAACTTAACTCTTGTTTATAACAATTGTTTATTTCAAAGCCTATGGTAAAATTGGTTTCATTATACATCGTTTTGCTTAAAGTCTCAGAATCTGTCTATGACATTAAGTAAAGACTTACTGTATTATTGTAGGCATTTAACAGGGAAAATATAACAGATTCTTGTAAATCAATGGAGAAAACAATCAGAAAAATCTTTCGTAAGATAAAATTTGTTTAAAGTGTGTGTTTGAGAATAGCATTTGGCTACATATACTTAATAAAACTCATTCTTTATCTACAGTGTCCAATTATGTTAAGGTGGGTAGAAATAGGCTTTTTCAAAAAATTAGACTGTAAGAGAGACTACTGGTATATTAGCATCTGACTACTTAAGCTAGTGCAGCAATGGCTGCATGCCTCTTCCCTGGAAGCAAAATCGATGACAGAAACATGGTTAAAACTTTGTTCCTAGAATCCTCATGAATGTTTAGGTCCCAATGTGGACAAAGAAGAATAATGTAGAGCTCTGGGTTGGGGCAGGAGGTCAGACTTCCCAGATTCCATTTCTAGCTCCCTCTCTTTCAAGCAACTTGTTTTTCCCTATGCCTGTTTACTCATTTATAAAATGGGAATAATAAATGTGATAGGACAATATTTTATCTTGTCACCAATATTTCTGATTCTCTCCCTGCCAGGTATTTGGTATGACTATATACCCCTACCTCTTGTCATTAGAGTTGGCCAGGTGACTTGCTTTGACCAGGTGTGTCACTTCTGGATAGAAGCATTAAAAAGCTCGTGCATAATTTTCCATCATCTTCCCTGATTCAATAACTGTGGAAGTATGAGTCAAGATAGAGCATCTGACCTGGTTCCCCGAGTAACTATGATAAGGCCTTCCACCTGCTAAATATAATTATACATGAAGCATACCAAGAAACAAACTTTGGCTAAGATCGTCTTATACCACTGGATTTATGGGGTTATCTGTTACCACAGTATTGCCTAGCTTGTCCTAACTGATAGAATAGAATAATCTTACCTATCTCATAGTATTTTTCTAAGGATAAACTGAGTATAAATCACTTAGAAGAATATCTAGAATATAATAAGTGTTTTATTCATTATTCGGTACCTACTATGTACCAAACTCTACACTGGGCAGAAGGAATATAATCTGAGTAAAAACAAAAAGTACATGTTCACATGATATTGACCATATAGTAGGAAAGGCAATTGTTAATCAAATGATGATTCAAATATAAAATTGCAACTCTGCAAACTGGAATCCCTAAGGGGCAGATGGCACAAGAAAGCATGAGAAAATTGACCAAGGCAGGGAAGTCAGCAAAGACTTCCTCGAGGAAGTGCCAAATTAGTTTAGATCTGGAGGTCACAGAATGATGCTGAGGAAAAGTACTTTCCTGTGGAAGGAACTTGTGTGCAAAGACTCATGATGGTAAGGTACATGGTGCCTATGAGACACTAAAAGTTTCCAGCTGGAGTCATGACTAAGGGAAAAAGAAGTACAAGATTAAAATAGAGAGTTACGTAGGGGCCAAAATTACGGGCTAGTAAAGATTTTGGTCTTCATATAAAGAGTAATGGGGAGATATTGAATATTTTAAGTGAGTGAGGATGATATCGTGAAAAGAACATTCAGACTGAAGAGTAGAAAGTGCATTATAAAGGGTTATGAGAAGCCATGGTAGATACAGAGGTTAACTTGCTAAGAGGCTATAGTTAGAGTCAATGCAATAGATGACAGCTTATAAGAGGATCATGGTGATGGTGGTTGCAGAGATGAAGAAAAAAGGTAGATTAGTTGACTTTTTACAAATATATCCATCCACCTAATCTAATATAAGTAAAAGGAGATAGATCTCTAGGTATTAAGTAGCTTATAGAATTTTTAGAATCAAAGCACCAAGATGGAATTCTCCACAGTCAGAAACAATGCAACATAGGGAAATAACCACACAAGATGGACTGTTCTAGTGGAAACCTCATGGCCCTCAAGATGCCGAGAACCAGACAGTACAACTGCTGCCATAGCTGCCCCAGAAGAGCCAATAATCTCCACAACTGGGCTTCCTAGACGGTCTGAGCACCTGATACATGACTGCCACCTCTCACTGCTCACATGTTACAGAATTCATATAACTGCATCTGTCTCATAAAACCTCAGTCTCACAAGAAATCTTAGCTAAAAAAAAAAGAAAAGAAAGAAAATTTTCTCTTTAGCGTTTCACCCTTGAAAGTACAGAGAAGTCATACTTAATGGGGGTGGAGTAGATGATGAGTGAACCAAACTAAACTAGTCAGAAAGCAGTAAAATAAACTGAAATTGCTGATGGATTGTTATGTAAAAGACAAAGCTGAAAAATGTGTCAAAAACAATTCCTAGATTTTTTCCTTCCCAACTTGACAGATTCTGCTCACTGAACTTGGCTTGAGAGTAATGAACATGAGTCTGTTACTGAAGACCCTGAAATTGAAGTACCTTTGAGATAGAAAAGAGAAGATGTCAAATAGACAGTTGGATATGTACAAGAAGGTCTTGCTGAAGATAAATTTATGAGTCATGTGGTGATAATTAAAGTCATGTTGTATTAATTTTCTATTGCTGCATCACAAATTATGACAATTTAGCAGCTTAAAACAATAGTTACCTATTATGTCAGTTTCCATGAGTCAGGAGTCCAGGCAGGGATAAACTGGGTTTCCTGCTCAGGCTGCAAAGTGTCATCCAGGACTACAATCTAATCTGTGGTTAGGGATCCTCTTCTAAACTCCTTGGTTTTTGGCAGAATTTAGTTCTTTGCAACTGCAATCATAGGACTAAGGCCTTCTGCTCCTAGAGGCGGCCCACCATTGCCCACCATGTGACTCTCACCAAAACATGGCAGTTTGTTTCAACAAGGTCAAGAAGAGAGATTCCAATCTCTCTCTTTTCAAATCTCTCTCAATTTGAATCTCTAGACTCTCTTTTAGAGGGCCTACCTGATTTGATCAGGCCTGACCAGGATAATATCACTCTTGATTAACAAAAGCCAATTTATTAGGGACCTAAATTATATCTGCAAATCCTTTTGTCTTTACCATTTTGCATAATTTAATCACAGGAGTGGAATCCTCCCATCACGTTCCTAAGTCCCACCTACACTAAAAGGTAAGGAATCTAGAGCATGTAAATACCAGGAGGTAGGAATCTTGGGAGCCGTCTTGGACTTCTCCTTACCACACATGCCCAAAAGTGAGATATCAGGGAGGAAGTATAGAGTGAGAAGAGCATAGCATCTAGGAAAACAACCATGAAGATCTCCAATATTTAATGATGGAAAAGAAGAATCTGAGACTGAGATAGAGAAGTAGAAGCTCTATTAGTCATTTTGTTATCATAATTGAAAATCCAATATACTTAACCAGAAATACATCAAGCATTTGAAATAATTGACTTGTTTCAGACTTTGCAACCTAATAAAGAAGTTCGATGTGAAAAGATTATCAATATTTTAGACTCATAATGCAGTAGAGATTCTAAATAGAATAAAACTTAGAATTGACCTAGTAAAACCTTTGATTTTACCAATAATGATACAGATAATATTGATTTTGTCAGTCATTCAGTCATTGAAGAGCCAAACCACAAGTCTCCTGACTCTGCAATAGTACTGGGTTGTTTTTGTTTTTTTTAACTATTAAGTCTGTCTCACAAGATTAAATTGGTCATGATGCTTTATGCAGAAAATTATATCCAATAAAATTTAAATCTTTTGAGACACATCTATTTTTCACTTTATCCATACTTTAGGATATAGCAAGGAAACTTGAGCATGCTCTGTCTTCAAAGGACAATCCTCATAAGATATCTTCACTCGTCTTACCAAGTACACTTTTGAATAGCATGCAAGAGGTCATACAAATATTAAACCACACTTTATAGAATTGCTACATGCTCTAAAATTGATGCTTTCATCTTTTTCCTTACTGCTCCAGGAAGTTTTCCTCAATAATTTCCTATATATAAGTCATCCGAGGTCGGAAAGGTGGTAGGGAGCAGGGGGCACATAAACATGAGTTGATTCTATGGCCTGCATATTGTCTTCATCTCTGCTGAAAACACTTGAACTATGTTATAAATTCCTTTCTATTGAAAGCATATTGTATCCATTTAGGTCAAACTCTTGAACTGCTTTGTAAATTTTCTATATTAGTCTTCTCCTACCAGTTCTTTATATATATGGGCAATCAATAGCTATTTGTTACTCATCCATGGAAGATTAGAAGGTTCATTGGCTTGGGAACAGACAATAATATATTTGAGTCCAGCCTCTATTACATAACAACTGTGTGATTTTGAACAAGTTGCTTCTTTCAATCACCATTTTACCTGTTAAATACCTACAATAATACAGGAAGTCCTTACTTAATGTCATAGACAGATTCTGAGACTTTAAGCAAAATGACATACAATGTAAGCAATTTTATCATAGACTTTGATATAAACAACTGTTATAAACAAGAGTTAAGTTCCTATGACATCTCATCAACATTATAATGAAACAACATTGAACAAAATGGTGTTATTTGAGGATCTACTGTACCTACCTCATATTTTATGATCTAATAGGTAACAGATATAATGTATCCTATAGAGTGCATCATAGATTCTTAATGTGTCAGCCACTTTCTTTCCATTGCTTTTTGATTCTTTCATGGGCAGCTATTCCCTTTCATCATACTTGTAGCCTTTTTATAAACAATGGAGACATCTTGTCTTTGTTTGCATTATATATGCTTTAATTTTCATATAAATCATTTCATTTTTTATTAAATAAGAACCAGCTCTTTTATTCAGTCTGAATTAGTAGTTATTAGCCTTCATTAAAGTTCTATACATCTGAGAAACATTATACATTCCCATCAATAACTATTGTTCTCCTATTGAGATTCTCACCTGAGAGTGGGATTTGGCATGGAGAAAAAATATATACTCCGTGAAAAAGCAGATGAGGAGCTCCAAAAAGGGAGAGCAGCATGTGCAGTTTGAAAAGCCCTCCAGGTGATTTAGAGATCTACTCCCAGTTATAGACTGTTGCTTCCCCTTTTCCTCGTCCTCACTGAGATCCCTAGATACTATTAGTAAATGTTCTGATGCATGTATTACTGACAGTAAAATAAACTCTTTTATTTTTTCTTCTTTTTCTTCTTTGAGGCAAGTCATCACTCACTAACAATCCTTTTTTTTCTATTAAAATTGTTCTAAGCTGCTTTTTTCTTTTTCTATTTTCAAATCTGACAATGGTCTGACCTCATTTGCTTTTTGAGCCAGGCAGATTTCTTTTTCTATTTCTTTAATCAATTTCTTTAGTTTAAGCTTAATGTTAATTTTATGTACTTTGTATTCAAATGTTCATCTTCAGTCGAATTCATTGTGACAATGACTGTAATTATTACATTTTATTTTTCAGCCCTTTGGTATCACTTACTAATGTAATGCACTTGCTGGCAAACAAAGACATGTTTCAGTTGTTCTTCATTAATTCTGATCCTTATTTGCAAATTGAGTTTGCACACACTGACTACAGGATGGCCATGAGATACAGCAGCCTTAGTATAATACCTCTTCGCATTACTGTTCTAAAGAAATGTGTGTTAGATATTTAACAGGCTTCATTTAGTTATAACAGTTTGAATACCCAAACTGTCTTTACAAAAAGGAATTTAGTGGCTCATGAGATATGAGAAGCTCAGAGATTTGAAAGAAGAGCCAACGGGAATGAAGACAATTCTGAGATCTTCAATGACTAGAACTAATAACTCATTCCTTTTGCCTTGTCCCTTCTATTGCTACCCATCTGTCATCTCTTCTTGTCTTTGAGAGGTTTTATTCTTTCCCACCAGAATCAATATTATCTTGCCCTCTCATTCATCTGCTACCAGCTCCACAACCCAGATACAATGCACCTTCATATACAGCTCCTGACAGAATAATTCCCAGGAAGCCTCTGATTGGCTCAGTGTGGGTCACTTACCCTTCTTTGGACTAAATCATTTTAGACGGGAGAATGCAGCAATACAATTTGTAACATGTTCACCCTTGTAGATACAAGGCAGAGTACCATGAAAAGAAGGCCTACAGAATCCCTTGATTGAAAATGGAGAGAATAAATTCTCAAGGATGAAGGAACTACATTAGACAAACAACATCATGTCCACCACTGATATTAATCATAGATGTGAAAGTTCACATTAAATTATATGGCGTGAGGCCTTCAACTTTTCTGACAAGAATTAGACAAAAGGATACTTGGCTAAAATATACTATTTTAATTGACATTTTATTTCTTTAAGGAAACAATTTCAACTTTGTTACGGTCAAGAAAGAGCATAGGTATTTTCCAAATGAAAACAGAGTTTAATTCAAAGTTATATTAAATTAAGGTGAATTTCTCTTAAAAAAATGAGTAGTGGTCAAATATGGTCTCATTAACAAGGTAACCAGAAGGCTATGCACAAAGACCAGCGTACTTTGAAAGAAGCCTATGCTTTGGTGTAGAGGACAGATCCAAGGGAGGCTTAAAGAGTCCTACAAATATTACAGTTCTGAACCAGCGGCACTCAGCAAATAACACAGTGCAGATTAAAATTAGTTTCTCTGCCTATGTTTTGAGCAAAATAATGAAATGTTTTGAGCATTAGATGACTAGGTACAGCCAAGGCTTATCTTTCTCACATCCCAAACCTATAAGAAGTTGAAAATAACATTAACAAGATAACAAAACATCTCTTGAGTTGTGACTTAAAGTAAAAGAAACTGATTCTGGCTGCTCAAAGTGTCGTCCACAGACTGGCAGCATTGACATTCCCAGGGAGAACCTTTGGCCCTGAAGACAAGACTTCCAACAACTTTAAAAATTTGAGAAGCACTGATCTAGAGTAAACCTATGAAAGCATCAACCAGAAGGCAGGTTATGTTGTTATGTCAAGCAATCTAAACTAAATGTAAATACTGGGAAATGGCTTTGGCTAGCCTGACGAAAAACAATCAGAAGAATGGTGTTTCCTACATTAGACTTCAGGTCTCAAAAGGCAGAGTTCTAAACAGAAACAAATCCCCCTGTCTCAAATAACAGTGGCCATTATTACTAAGACTACATTTATATGAGGACACACCTACAAACTGAAATGGGGAACCTCAGTAACAGTATCTTTGAGTGGGAAGCTCTATTCCCGTATGTGTATGTAGACACATTCTCACACGTGCACGCATGCCTGGGCTTGTTGTCAGTGTGTCTGTCTGACGTTTCTGCCATCTTCCTGTTGCTTCTCTCACCCCATCTCCTAGATGTTCTCCATAACTGACATCTTCTGGCACAACTTTCCCTTCAACTTCTCCTGCCAGGAAGAAATAAAAACAAGGAGATTTGGCTAATAATGCTTCCTCAATTTATATTTTGTTACATTCAAGGAACAAGTGTAGGTACTTTCTAAATCAAAACACAGTTTAACCGACTACAATTCAAATCAAAGTTATGATAAATGAAGGTATATTTCCCTTAAAAAATGACTAGTGGACATTCATCTTTAAAATGCTATGCTCTTTTAATTTAAAACATTAAAAATATATATGTATATATTTGCATTACTCATCTTTGGAGATCAAGAAAATGAAAAATAACTGATTTTTTCATCCCATCTATAAAGCATTTATTTCAAACTTGTGCATTTATTTAAATCTAAACTGGAGTCCAAACACACTAGCATTAAAATACATTGCTAATTGCAATATTAAAATATAATTTTCATCATTTATTTTTAATAGATTTCTTTAGAACACCTGTCATTAAAAGAAAAAACTATATAGACTGAATGAAAAGAGAAAGGGTCCTTAGTTATAAATATTTTACAATAAACTTTAACAGATCCAGTTATCATTAAGATTCTATCAAAAAGCAAACAGGTTAGGGCAAATAGACTTGCCCAACTTGTTAACTAATCCCTGGCTCAAACAGGTGTTGCTATTGCTGTAGAAAAAGCTATAATATATGATACTATATATTAGCATGTAGTACTCCATAAAATTGGCAGAAATTTCAGGTAGAAACAAAGAACCATAATTCTCCTCCATCAACACCCAAGGAAATGAAATTTTCCCACCGTGAAACAAGTTTGAGCTCCTGCCAGTCTATCATATTAAGCTGTAATTGACCTACGACATAAAGATCTAATAGGAGGGAACACATGCATATAAGTACAGACAAGATGATATTACAAGATTTCAACCTTGTGGCTGCCTTCTAAAGTGAAGTTCAGAGTTAAGTAGACTGTATCTATCACAATAGCCTGTGTTGGTAGGAGAAATTAAAGGAACATAAACCTTCTGGTATATACAATAACTTTTCTTCCTCCTTGGTTGTGAGGGAGCCAAGTCTAAGAACAGAGAATAAAGATCTGGTCCGGAATCTTTTTTTATCAAACTGGCAAGCAATGCAGTTCACAGATGGGGGCTTTGCCACTTCTCTCACACCTTTATTCAGTAACAGCTGAGCTGATTCATTCTGCACCTGCCACAGCTTCTGGAGAAGTTTCAGAGGAAGGCCAAAGAACATTAAAATATAGCTGACTAGCCAGAAGAAAATGAAGATTATTATATCTTTAATGGGTAGAAAATATTATCTCATTGAAACTTTCTTTTACACACGGTTGTTTCTTCAATGCTTAAAGTTTGTAAAAGAAAATAATAAAAAGTCATATAGTTTTCTTGAGCATGGAAGCAAGGCTTAGCATGGTTGATTGTTTCTTGTTTGCTTTTCTGATTGTTCATAACTAATATTTTTCTCTAAAAACTTATTCTAAAAAATTTTGATAATACTAATATGCTAAAAAAGAATCTATTATCCTACCACTCAGAGATAACTACATTGTGTTGGACAACTTCATAAACTTTCTATCTATGCACAGATTTTTTTAAGTGGCTCCTACTATACATAGTAGATTGTAATATGATTTTTAATATTTAGTGGTATACATCTATAATGTCATTTTAATGGCTGCCTGATATGACATCAAGTGGAGTATAATTTAGCTAAGTAATTACCTATGTTAGACATTTAGTTCATTTCCAATTATTTACTATCATAAATAACATTGTAATGAACTTGCTTGTACATAGCGCTTTGTACTCTCTGTCCTAGGAGTAAAATTATTAAGTTAAAAGGAATGCATATTTCAACATACAAGTTGGTTTTAAGGTAAACTTTTCCTTATCACTATATAAATTGCTTCTTACTTCCCAAGAAATGGGTTGCTCTCAACCAATGGTGGCCAGGGTGGGTTGAAAGAACAAAATATATTTATAGTACATTTAGAGGGTCTCAGATGAAAGGCTACTCATCACTGATATTTCTACTCACCCTTTTTGAACCTTATGTTCTTAATATGATTAGGAAAAATCCAAGTAGTCTCCCTTAACTTTGAAGGTGGTATGAAGGCTAAGTCTCATGCAGTACCAGCTAGATAATTTGCAGGGCTCACTGCAAAATGAAAATGAAGAACCCCTTGTTCAAAAATTTTTGAGAATGTCAAGACAGCAACAGTAGAGCATTAAACAAAGCATGGACTCTTCTGAGCACAGGGCCCTGTGCAACTGCACATGTCTCAGGTACACAAAGTGGCCCTCGTCTCATGCTCACCTGGGAGTCACCTTCCTGATCACTTGGTCATGTACTGCCAATTGTCAGACCTACAGTTTTATATCTCAGAAATTCATATTCTTGAACTTCTTTTGCAATTGCTGATATAACCATTTGTTACTTCCCCTTAATTATATCCCATCACACTTTCCATATACTTTACACAGAGAAAAACATCATTCTAATTCTATAAACAAATAATGTCTTCATCTGTCAGTGAGCAGTTTAAATTTACAACAAACACACTTAACCTAGTAAAGATGAGGCTTTCATAAAAATAACATTGAAACACAAACCTCATTCACTAATGCTATTATTCCACACCCTAAAAGTTTTTGTATGTTAATAAGTACAGTTTCAAATCAACAAACACAACATGTTTTTTTTTTTAAGTTTTTAATTTAAAAAGTTCTGCTCTGTGTGTTCACATTGAATTAAAGAACTCAAGGCAAAACTAAAGGAAATCAGGCAATGGTCTGAAATTCAGCAGCCAAGAGATATTTTATATGCAATGCCACTTTTTCTACTGCTTTTGGCCTGGTTTCCATGGAAATGTATATTTGCTGCAAGCCAAGATTTTTTGTGGTCTTAACTACAGAAAGAAAAAAAAAGTAGAAATAAATGCAGAGAGATAGTCAGAAGAAATGTTGATCTAAAATATGGGTGATGAAGCCTTAGAAAGTGAATGAAATTCCGACTGGCCCATCAAGTCCTGAATACTCTGTGAGTAAACCAATTTCTGAACATGGGTACATTAGCACAAATGTGTTAAAATAGGTTTTAGGTATAATCTTAGCCTTTGATTATTTATTCATTAAATAGAGCTATATTGGATGCCTACTATATACCAGACATCATGTTATGTGCTAGGGTTACAGAGGTGATTAGTTTATTTTTATGTCTGGCAAAAACAGGTTAAAGAAGTTAACTTATTCAACATTCAACAAAGAATTATAGGGCATTTTCTTAGTGTTGGGCTCAGGAGAATACAAAAACAAATATGAAAACAAGTAAGACCGTAAGAGTATAAAATGGAATGGTGAAGATGTAGAGCACTCAGAATTACAATTTAATGCAATAGGATAAGGCTCCACTGAACAGGCTATAGCTTTCCACAGGTATATTCCATACAATTTAATGCAAAATATGAAAGTACTCTAAATTTGGTTTTAACTATAGGATGCAAAAAAAAAAAAAACTGAGTTGCATAAGTAATATAAGAGAAAATGAGAGAGTAAAGAAGTAGACAAATAATTTAGCAGGGGGGAAAGAGAGAACGTAAGGGAAAAAATTCTAGGAGAAGGGCAGAGAAGAAGAGAAATAAAGAGTAAAGGACTAAGACAAACTATTATAAAGAACCAGAGATAATAGGGTCAATTTCTTCAAGAAAGAGAGAAATGTAAAAAGATAGAGGTTTGTGAAACAGCATTAGAACAAAAACAGGATAGTGAGCTTATTCTATAATTTCCTGGGTTCATCGTGTAATAGATCAAATTAGGACCAATCTTCAGGGAGGGACAGCTGTGGAAATGCTCTCCAGTTCTTGGAAGGCAATGGTCCCATATGGAGTATGTAGGATGATAGCACATAGAACAGGAGGCATGCAGGATACACAATCGAAAAATTGCATTCTTTGTAACTGCCAACTTTTACACCTTTGTTTGGTCTAACAAAAGTAATTTGTCCAAAGAGTGATTTAGAATAAAATCTATGTCAAATTTTTTCCTATTAGGATTTTCTTTTTATTATCAGAAGCAGATTTGAAACACAACCTTTATTATTTAAAATCAAATCAAATATTTAATACTTTTATGATGAGTGCCATCATAGCTGTCCTAGATATAGAAAAGCACTTGTTCATGGACCAAGTAGTTACCAAGGAGATTGAATCAATAAATATATCATTTGTTAAAGATGCCAAGATTTCTTATGAAATATGATATTGGCAGACAGCTCATTTTGGATTGTTACTTGGGTTTGCATTTAAAACCATGTTAGCAGACTGATCTCTACAATTTCTGTCTAAACACTCCTTACTCAGATGCTTCAAGAATATGTGTTCACACTATTATCTAAAAACTACTACCTCAATAGAGAGAACTACTTCTAGTCAGAAAATTCAAACAAGCCAAAGATGAGTCAGTCTTTTTTTTTTTATAAATGTATATTAGACCAGGATGGAGATTTAAACACTAATGAATAATGTTTTATCACTATGATGCTTAGCAGTGAACTCATAACCAGGTATAAACTCTAGAAATTAAAATATGATTTAAAAAAAATTTTTGACCTTATATTTCAAAAATAACCTAACACTGCTGTTCTCTGGATGAGAAGAAGATGAATCCTAAGGCTAGAGAGTATTACAGTAATTACAGCCTACCACATGATGTGGTTCTCTTTCCTACTTATACCAGCCACACACATACCACCTCGCTACCACCACTGCCACCCTTTGCTAGTTTTAGTTTCTCTTTGGTCTACAACAGATTAGCTTCTCATAAAACACATCCATGATAGTCACTACTTTCACTGAAATAAAGTTTTGTTCTGTGACAAACTAAATTCTGTAATTTATAACACACTGAAAGAGCTCTGGATGAGTCTAACACATTTGGACTCTAAAAGCAACTTCAGATTGTTCCAACTTGGTAGAGCAGAAAATGTGAACACTGGAGTGTGTATCTGATCTTTGACCAAAGCAAACAGAATCTTTTGCAACATTCAAACAGCAGTCTGCAGAGTCACAGGCCTAATGGTTGCAGAAAAAACCTCTCAGAGCATCCTTTAATCTAAATACAGAAATGAAATGAAATGTTTGTCATCCCACATATACACACAAATGTTTCTATCATAGTGGATTTCCTATAAAGCAAGTGCTTATGACATCAGGTAATTGTGACACTATCTTAGAAATGCTCATCCTTTAAGTCTTTTGTTGGCTTTGTGCTCACATCTCTTGTAGGAACTTTTCTCTGTTAAACCATTTTTATTTCCAACTGCCCACCAACTATTTAAGAAATGTCCAGTTATGCAAACTCACTATAGAAAACCATCTTTCGTTTCTCCTCTTAGAATTCAAAGTACTTTTGTTTAAGTCCTATCAGTATTATTATTATTGGATCCAAAAATACAAACCTTTTAAACATAGGGAGAGAGGGTTGAGCTGGAGGGTGGAAGTCAGGGAGAGGCTCCTTTCTTGGTAATCTTAGCTGCACATGTCAAGATTTTTGGAGGTTGTGCTGCTTAAATTTTGGAAGGAAACACTTGTACTCATCTCCTTCATGATGATGATTTGAAGAATTAACCATAGAGATCCTTCACCCTGAAAAATATCCCTAGGGTTTCTCAAAAAGAAAGGGCTTATGAAAGTGAGTAGTTATTTTTCACTGTCTCTCAACCCATAATGCAGAAAGTTTTCATGTCTGGTTTGCAAATTGCATTTGCTGAATTTCTGTGGCAGCCTGTCAGACAAAGAAAGAAGGGGTTTTGTAAACTGAGATTAACTAAATAGTGTGGTCTAATCCCGCCTAGTTTGTGTTTATGCATGCTTCATTGTGGGATTTACAGCCTTAGCTCATGGAAAGACAGAATAAACGCAATGAACACAAAGAATCCAGGCTTTGTGTTTCTGGAATTAGGATCAGGTTCAGGTGGGAATCCATTGGAAGATTTATCTGAAAACAAGATATAGAAATAGAGAAAGATAGAAAAAAGTCAAACTTCCTCTTGGCTTTCATCAATATCCCTTAAATTTATCTCAAAAAAGAAAGAGCAACATCCTGACATATGCTCACTATAATAATGGACACACTGACAGACATCTTTGATAGAAAGTAGTTCTCAGTCTTTCTTTCCCT